>NC_142437.1:34324242-34627272 GCF_059453495.1 Arachis ipaensis
TAGTGGTTTAAAAAGTGTCCGACATTGCTTTTCTTATAATTCTCAATAGCTTATGGCTAGCTTGAATATGTGATATATAATTCAACCTAGAACTACTCTTGAATTTTATTTGAAACCAAATCAGATTTGTGCTAAACCTCTTTTCTTAATTCATTTGACCAAGAAATTGGCAATTGATTAATTAAAGATAAACTAATGAGCCAAGGAATTAGGATTCAATTATTTATGATTTGTTGTAAAAAGGCCTTTGCATCAAAATAGGCAAACATAAGGATTGATCTTCCTGGGAACTAAACACCTCCAAAACCCTTGACACTCTCACTCACTATTTTCTCTCAGTTACTTTCACGTTCATCATTGCCCCTTAAGCATTCCATCATTCAAGAATTCTAAGTTCAAGCAAGACACAGTTTAGCCCCTCATCAATGCATGTTCAATCGATTTAATTAGCGGTTTAATCTGATATTTTCCTCATCAATCCTTTAATCCTCATGGGAACAATATCCACTCACCGTGGTATTACTTGAACGATCTAGTGCACTTGCCAGTATCCGTGAGCTTTAGTTTTTGCTCATTAAAGGCTCAGCCCGAAGGCTCTCTGATGAATGGATTTTTCATGGTTTAGAATTTCACAAATAAATTCTTGTTGCAAGTATAGTTTCTAAACCAACAAAGAATCCGCTCATGCAAAAAAATTGTTTGTCACAAGTAACAAACCCCAATAAAAATAAACCGAAGTATTCAAAACTCGGGTCGTCTCTTAAAGGAATTGCAGGGAAGTGTTCTTGCTATTGGTTATGGATTGTATATCTTTGGGGTTTTGGATAAGAGTCATGAAAGATAAATTGCAAAAGAAGTAAACTAACAACTAAGAAAGCTCTTGGCAAGGAATGAGAATTAGAAGTCCTATCCTCATTATCATCATCAATTGTGATGAGAATTGTCCATTACTCCCACTTAGTCAACCTCTAACTATGAAGGAAAGTCAAGTGGATAAATCAACTTGAGTCCACAAGTCCTAGTCAAATGCTAAGGAAAGACTAGAGTTAGTGGCATTCAAGTCAATTAGCAACTTCCAATTATCAATCAACAAAGGAGTTTGATAACTCAAGAGTCTCTAATTACTCAACCAAAGCCAAGAGGAGAAAAATCTACTCTAACATCCTTCCGAGCATTTTGTCAAACACTTGGAAGGCATAAAAGGAAAGCAAGATAAAATTGCAAGGAATTTAAATCTACAACTACTAAATGCAAGAGAATTAAAAGCAACAATTCAAATCAACAATAAAAGAACATGAAACATAAATTGCATTAAAGGAAAATAGAAGAAAGAAGAGTGCATCAACAACAAGGTAAACATTTATAAGAAGTAGAGCACAAAACTAGAGAGAGCAAAGATAGAGGAACAAGAAATTATAAAGGAAAAATAAATCAAAGCATGAATTAAACTTAGATCTAAGAAATCCTAATCTACATCTAACCTAATTCTAGAGAGAAGAAAAAGCTTCTCTCTCTAGAAACTAATTAAAGCATGATCAAAACTAAACTATGTGCTTTTCTCCCTTTTGACTCCTCTTGATTTCTAAATTTAATAGGCTCAGAATTGAGTTTGATTTGAGCCTAGGAAGCCCATAATTCACCCTCAGTGTTTTCACTTTAATGAAGTCACATGCGAGCATCGACACGTACGCGTGGGTCACGCGTACGCGTCGCTTGGCAATTTGCTATCCATGTGTACGCGTTGCCATGCGACTTCAATTTCACGCGCACACATCTGCTACGCGTGCGCATCGTTGAATGCATCCCAAATCCATGATTTCCATGATTTCTCCACCTTGCATGCTTTTCTCTTCATTCCTTTGATCCATTCCTAGCCTTTTCAACCTGAAATCACTAACAAACACATCAAGGCATCTAGTGGAATCAAAGGTGAATTAAAATTAGCTAATTTAAGACCTAAAAAGCATATTTTCATATTTAGGCACTAATTAGGGGAAATACATGAAACCATGCCATTTCATGGAATAAATGTGGGAAAAGGGTGATAAAATCCCCTAAATTCAGCATAGAATGCACCACGAAATAGTGATGCATCAAATCTCCCCACACTTAAACTAAGCATGTCCTAGACTACATGTGACTAGACCCTAATTCCTTAGACCTTTCTAGTCTCCTCTAAAATTCATCAACTGCCAATTCCTTGGTCAGTTGATTCCAATTAGAAGCTGCATGATCAAATTCCAGTTTATATGCCATAAAAATTCTAATTACCCAAAAATAAAAGAATTATATGTCACGTATTCCATTAAATCCAGACAATTAAAATTTAGGAGAATATGTTTTCAAGCTGTTGTTCAAGTAAATAGCTTTTCCAAGTTATACAAGAACTCAAATAGAAAGAGGGTCATACTTCTGTTCCACCCAAATTCATAAGATAAAGAGTGAAAACAATTATTAAATTATAAATCCATGCATAAATTAAAATAGAAAAATCAATAAAATTAATCGATAGAAATAGACAGAGCTCCTAACCATAACAATGGAGGATTAGTTGCTCATGGTTCAGAGTAGAAAATAAGGATTCTAATAAAATGTATTTTGGTAGTCTGGGATAGGAATAATGTTGAGGTGGTATCCTCCTATTTATATCTAATCCTAATTAATTTAAAATCTATCTTTAAAACTAAAATAATATCTTTTCCTATTTTTAAAATTTGAATTTAAATTATAATTAATTATAGCAATCAGCAAATCTTCAATTGATGGATGGGGACCACTTGGCTTCACTAGGATCCACGCCTAATTTGGGCTTGGCAGCATGAATTAGAGTTTAGTTGAGTGAAGCTGCGTCTAACTTGGGCTTTAGTGCACCTAACTTGGGCTTTAGTGCGCCTAACTTGAAGTGGGCAGGACCAATCTCGCGTATTGTTGTTGTGTCTTGCGCCTAACTTGAGAAATCTCAAGTTAGGCGCAGCCTTGGCAGCAAGTTCAGAAAAGAAGTATAGACTATTATATATTGTTGGAAAGCTCTGGAAGTTAGCTTTCCAACGCCACTGAAATCACATCCATTGGACCTCTGTAGCTCGAGTTATTCAGGTTTGAGTGCAGAGAGGTCTAGGTTGATAGCATCATTCGCCTTCTTCTTTTTTTCTGCGGAAACTCCATCAAATCCAGCCAAATGCTACCTAAAATAAACAGAATTGAACAAAACTCAAAGTAGCATCCATAGTGGATAAAAGATAATTAATTCTTGATTAAACTCAATAATTTAAATGCAAATTCACTAGGAAAAGATAGGAAAGATGCTCACGCATCACAACACCAAACTTGAATTGTTGCTTGTCCTCAAGCAACCAAAACTAATATAAGCTTAGGATGTGAATTTGCATGAGAATGAGAGTTCGCTTAAGCTCATGTCTCTTCTTATAGTGGGGTTTACAACTGCAATCCTGAATAGTTTTGGCATCTCACTTTATCCTTTGAAGTTCAGAATGATTGGCATCTATAGGAACTCAGAATTCAGATAGTGTTATTGATTCTCCTAGTTCAGTATGTTGATTCTTGAACACAGCTACTTTATGAGTCTTGGCTATGACCCTAAGCATTTTGTTTTTCAGTATTACCACCGGATACATAAATGCCACAGACAGATAACTGGGTGAACCTTTTTCAGATTGTGACTCAGCTTTGCTAGAGTCCCCAGTTAGAGGTGCCCAGAGTTCTTAAGCACACTTTTTTTGCTTTGGATCACGACTTTAACCGCTCAGTGTCAAGCTTTTCACTTGACACCTTCACGCCACAAGCACATTGTTAGGGACAGCTTGATTTAGCCGCTTAGGCCATAATTTTATTCCTTTGGGCCCTCCTATCCATTAATTCTCAAAGCCTTGGATCCTTTTTACCCTTTGCCTTTTAGTTTAAAGGGTTATTGGCTTTTTCTGCTTGCTTTTGTTTCTTTTTTTCTTTCTTTTTTTTTTATTTTATATATTATTTATATATTTTTTTCGCAAGCTTCGTGTTTTTCACTGCTTTTTCTTGCTTCAAGAATCAATTTTATGATTTTTCAGATTATCAATAACATTTCTCTTTTTTCATCATTCTTTCAAGAGCCAACAATTTTAACATTCATAAACTTCACTATAAAAAATATGCACTGTTCAAGCATTCATTCAGAAAATGAAAAGTATTGCCACCACATCTAAGTAAATAAGACTACTCTTAAAATTAACTCAATTTCTCATGCAATACATCACTTTTGTATTTTTTATTTGAATTCAAGCTCAGTGAGTAATACGTGAGATATCTTTTAAAATTAAAGCTTTTAACAGAAAATTAAACTAGAACCTATGAATCTACTAATAAAGGATTATGCAATAAACAAAATAAAGTAGCAGGAAACCGGAACATAACATAAAAAAAGAGGGGAGGAATAAAAAATGAAAGGAACTCAACCACCTTAGTTATCCTAGCGGTCATTTTATTCTTCAGGTTGTGCTCCTCAGTGAAGATGATTCGCCTCCCTTTTGGTGCCATAAAAATAAACAGAAAACCCTTAAGCAAAGCGTCAACACCAAACTTAAAGGTTTGCTTGTTCTCAAGCAAAGAAGAACTGAAAATAAAAACAAATAGTAAGAGGAATCTCCGGTTCCTGTTCTAAAATAGCTGCATGATCAGAAAAATAATAAAAACTCAATAAAAATCAAATAAGTAAGAAAGCTACTACTACGAAGAATAACTAAGGATACGAATTATCGGGTTACCTCCCGACAAGCGCTTCTTTAACGTCACTAGCTTGACGGTCAGTTCCGCTAGTTCAGTAGATGAGTGGACCTCTAGCGATCAATCTCGCCTCCAAGATAGTGCTTCAACCTCTGGCCATTCACTGTAAATTTCCTGTCAGAATTCTCTTCTTGTATTTCCACATGACCATATGGTGAAGCTCTGGTAACCACAAATGGTCCTGACCACCTGGATTTCAGCTTCCTGGGAAAGAATTTGAGCCTTGAATTATATAGAAGCACTCTCTGTCCTGGCTCAAAGACTCTGATGGCAATCTTCTTGTCATGCAGTAGCTTGGTTCTCTCCTTATAGAGCTTGGCATTCTCATAAGCTGAATATCTAAATTCATCAAGCTTATTCAACTGAAGCATTCGCTTAATTCCTGCAGTTTCTGAATCAAGATTCAGGTACCTGATTGCCCAGTAAGCCTTGTGCTCCAGTTCAATAGGCAAGTGACAGGCTTTGTCATAGACCAACTGATATGGGGACATGCCAATTGGAGTCTTGTACGCTGTCCGGTATGCCCAGAGAGCATCATCAAGCTTCCTAAACCAGTCCTTTTTTGAAATACTGACGGTCTTCTCTAGAATCCTCTTAAGTTCACTGTTGGAAACTTCAACCTGTCCACTTGTCTGAGGGTGATAGGGGTTGCCACTTTATGACAGAGAGTCCAGCTGTCTGTTACAGAAGTGACTTCCTCCATCACTAATTAGTGTCCTTGGGACACCGAACCGGCTAAAGATATATCTCTGAAGAAAGCTCATTACCACCTTGGCATCATTGGTGGGTAGAGCCACAGCTTCCACCCACTTGGACACATAGTCAACCGCCACTAGAATATAGTTGTTTGAATGTGAAGGTGGGAAAGGTCCCATGAAATCAATACCCCACACATCAAACAACTCAACCTTAAGAATCCCCTGCTGTGGCATTTCATGGTTGGCAGGGAGGTTCGTGGCCTTTGCACATCTGTCACAGTGCTTTACAAATTCTCTTGAATCTCTGAAGAGAGTAGGCCAGTAGAACCCGCTCTGAAGGACCTTTGTAGCTGTCCTTTCACCACCAAAGTGGCCTCCATATTCAGAACCATGGCAGTGCCAAAGAATCTGCTGTGTTTCTTCATCTGGGACACATCTCCGGATGATACCATCTGAACATCTTTTAAAAAGGTATGGCTCCTCCCAAATGTATTACTTGGCATCAGTCAATAGCTTTTTCACTTGTTGCCTACTGTACTCCTTTGGAATAAAATTCATGGCCTTATAATTTTCAATGTCTGCAAACTATTGAGCCTGCTGAATAAGGAATAATTGCTCATCTGAAAATGTCTCAGTCACAGCTGTGGGTGGTTGTACTCCAGCTTCAGGCTCAATCCTGGAGAGATGGTCAGCTACTTGATTTTCTGACCCTTTCATGTCTTTTATCTCAATATCAAACTCCTGAAGGAGTAAAACCCATCTGATTAATCTTGGTTTAGAATCCTATTTGGTTAGAAGGTACTTTAAAGTAGCATGGTCAATATAAACAATAACCTTAGAACCAAGTAAATAGGACCTAAACTTATCAACAGCATACACAACATCTAATAATTCCTTTTCTGTAGTTGTGTAATTCTTTTGAGCATCATTTAACACATGACTAGCATAGTAAAGGACATGTACAAGCTTACCATGCCTCTGTCCTAAAATAGCTCCTATAGCAAAATCACTAGTATCACACATTAATTCAAAGGGTAAATCCCAGTTAGGAGGAGCTATAATGGGAGCAGAGGTAAGGTTTGCTTTCAGAGTTTCAAAAGCATGCAGACAGTCAGAGTCAAATACAAAAGGAACATCAACAACCAACAGGTTGCTCAATGGTTTAGCAATTTTAGAAAAATTCTTTATAAATCTTCTATATAATCCTGCATGACCCAAGAAACTCCTAACTTCCTTAACATTAGTTGGTGGTGGTAATTTTTCAATTACCTCCACCTTTGCTTCATCTACCTCAATCCCCTTACTTGAAATCCGGTGTCGAAGAACAATGCCTTCTGTAACCATAAAATGGCATTTTTCCCAATTTAAAACAAGGTTTAATTCTTGACACCGTTTTAAGACAAGAGATAAATGTTTAAGGCAGGATTCAAAAGAATTACCAAAAACAGAAAAGTTATCTATAAATATCTCAATAAACTTTTCAACCATATCAAAAAAAATTGAAAGCATACACCTCTGAAAAGTTGCTGGAGCATTACAAAGTCTAAATGGCATTCTCCTGTAAGAAAATACTCCAAAGGGGCATGTGAATGTTGTCTTCTCTTGATCTTGAGGGTCTACTATAATTTGATTATATCCAGAATATCCATCTAGAAAACAATAAAAAGCATGACCAGCTAACCTCTCAAGCATCTGATCAATGAAAGGGAGGGAAAAATGATCCTTCTTTGTAGTAGTGTTGAGCCTCTTGTAGTCTATGCACATTCTCCATCCTGTGACTGTTCTTGTAGGAATAAGCTCATTCTTCTCATTCTTGATCACTGTCATCCCTCCTTTCTTGGGAACTACCTGCACAGGACTTACCCAAGGGCTGTCATAAATAGGGTAATACCTGCTTCTCATAGTTTCATTACCTCTTTTTGGACCACCTCTTTCATAGTTGGATTGAGTCTCCTTTGTGGTTGCATAACTGGTTTAGCATCATCTTCAAGAAGGATCTTGTGCATACACTTGGTTGGACTAATCCCTACAAGTCACTAATGGTCCATCCAAGAGCTGTTTTATGGCTTCTGAGTACTGAAATAAGCGCCTCTTCTTCTTCAGGCTTCAGAGAAGATCTAATAATCACTGGATATGAATCATTTTCACCCAAGAACACATATTTCAAGGATGGAGGTAAAGGTTTGAGCTCAAGCTTGGGGACTTCCTCCTCCTTTATTGGCGTGCTCATCAGCTTCTTTTGGGGTGGTGAATCATCAACTTCAACTAACTCATACTCAGAAATAGGAGCCAGAACATCATCAAGTACCTCAGCTTCCAGTACTTCTTGTGTAACAACCCTGATTTTCGAGTATGCGATATCTTTTCTGAAGGCACGGATTTCTCCGGAAGATCAGTAAAGGGAACACCTCTGATATATCATCAAGCATCTCAATCCTCATTGTCATTATGTCATCCTTAAGCTGGAACCTCTTTTGGGGCAAGCTCGACAACGCAATCACGAGGAACCTAGTTTTTGAACCGTATCGGTTAGGAGTTTTGATTCTAGTTTTCATAAATAGTCTCTGTTTGATGAACCGGACTCGATTCATGAAAGAAGAGAGATAATAGTATAATATTATAATTATATAAGTATTAGAGGATCTTTGAATGATATTATAAGGTTACCTGGTCTGTTTTAGTTAAAAACAGGAAATCGGTTTAACCGGATTCACAGTTTACTGGTGCAGCTTAGCACCGGTACTTTCTGATGACTTTAGCAATGCTAAGGCCTCATTATACATGTTTCATTCTCATATTAAATATGTTACTAGTGTCTTTTATGCTAGTAGCTTAGAAAAAAATTTTTAGAGATGTTTTTACGTGTGTTCCGATACACCTAGTTTTAGTAGTTATACACCTGAGATATTTTAATATTATTTTAATCCACCTTCAAGCCAACCAATAAAAACTCAACCTACACCCCCAATACACTCCAAGGCTGTCTCATTTCTTCATTTTGGCCGAAAATAACAAGAGAGAAAAGAGAAAAACTTTCATGAACACTTAATCTTCAAAGCTTGATTTCTTCTGAACTAAAACTCAAATTAAAATTCCGATTTCACCAAAATGATCCTCTCTTCTTCCTCTACATAACCATATAACATATCAAGGCTGGAAATAAGGTGAGATGGCTGTCTCCCTCCCTCTTCAATTCGGTTTTCAAGGAAAACCATGCAAAACATGTGTTTTCTTGATGTTTTTCCTTAGGAATCATGCTTAACTTAACTTGAGGGCCAAGAAACGTGAATTTACAGCAAGTCTAAGATTAGAAATTACTTCCTAACATGCTGAGTGAGATTTGGTTAGTTGAGGGTTTTTGGATTTAAAGTTGTTCTTGATGTGATTTAGGAGGAAAAGGTGCTTAAGGACCACCGGAAAGTCTAACCAAATTAGGAGCAGCAAAACCAGGTAGGGTGTGACGAATTTAATCTTGATTGATTGTGTTTAAGATGTGTGATTATGATATGGTTTGGTTATGCTTGAAATTGATTGCTTATATGAGTTATTCTTGGTGAAAGTTTGTTGAATTTTTGATAAAATTTGATGATATTCAAGCTATGAATGTTGTTCTTGAGGGCAGCTGGAAAAACAAACCCTAGAGCTTAAATTGGGGTTCAATTTGTGTTAAAATCATGTGGAAAATATGGGGTTTTAGTTGCTGGGAATTTATTATGAATTTTGATAAAAATCGGTTGCTGAAAAGAGTGAAAAACGGGTAAAAATAGAGAAAGAATCTGAAGAATTTACGAAGAACACGAACACTTTGAGTGTGGTGAAGAACAATGAAGAACACCTTTTTGATTCATAAAAGGGCAAGGAAGTAATTAATTTGGTGTTTGGGGGGTTATTTTGTAATTTCTGAAAGTTAGGGTGGTTAAAGTAGAAATATTAAAAGTTACGGGTGGTAAAAAGTGAATTTTAAAGGATAAAAGTTAAAGTGGGGTAATTTTCGAAAATTTAATGATAAAATAATAAATAATAATAAAATATTAAATAATAATATTTAATTAAAAATATTATTTTAGTAAAAATAATAAAATAATGCAGAAAAGGCAGTTTTCTGTAAAAGCTTTAGAAAGACAACTTTAAGTGCAGAATCTCATAATTACCTTCATAAAATACTTAGGGAGTGGTAATAACATGATAGTGAGGCAAAGATAAAAGAAAGATAAAAAGTTGAAGAAAAGATAAAAGTCGAAGAAAAGTCTGTAAAGTTTTAATGATAGAAAAACAGACAGAGATTAGTGAACGAACTAGGGCAACATAGTTAGTTCTTGAGTTCCAACTAGGGTTAGGTATAATATGAAAAGTTAAACTATTTCAGTATAGACTTAATGAACCTATACTTGGAACAGACTAACTATTCATACCAAAATTTACATAAGCTTTAAATACATATGTTAAGCAGAGAAATCAAAGCAGAGTAAAGAAACACAGAGAACAGAGTAACCAGAGAAGAATAAAGGGATACAGGGAAAAGAGTAATCAGTGCAAAGTAAAAAGACAAAGAGAAAAGAGTAATGTGATAAAGAGAAATGGTTTGAGTTGAAATATTGTAAAAGTAAAAGCTGTAGAGTTTGTATAGCATGATTGAACAGTGAAAGAAAGGGGTACTGCAGAGAAAGAAAGAGGTACTGCATAAGAATGTGAAAGTGATGATGAATAATGAGAATGTTAATGAATGATGATAATGAGAATGATTATGTAAGAATCTGTTGCAGAGAGGCAGTCAGATAGATGGTGGTACGACCACTGAGAACGCTTTCCTGGGATACCTTGCTATAATGCTCTGCTGTAAGACAGAGGTTGCTTATAGAGGTATCGAGATGAGTGTGCTCCTGTAAGACAGAGGTTACTTATAGTGAGTGTGTTGTTGCTCCTGTAAGATAGAGGTTGCTTACAGTGAGTGTGTTGTTGCTCCTGTAAGACAGAGGTTGCTTACAATGAGTCTGTTGGGCGTATATCGGCTAATAAGTGCCGCCCTGCAAGACAAAGGTTACTTGCAGTGGATACCCTGCAAGACAAAGGTTGCTTGCAGTGAGTATTGCTAATAGGAAAGCCTTATCCAGACAAAGGTTGCTGGGTAATGTTGGGAGTAGGTATGTAACTGACAGATGAGCTCATTACCTGCACTAGGGCTAGACATGCATCATATTTGGTTGCGCATTTCCTCTATTATGATTGTTGTTTGAATGTATGCCTTCTTTGTTTTCATTCTATTCTCTGTCTGTGTTTGTTTTCTTGTATTCTTTTGTTTGTGTTTTGCTTTTTGTTTTCTCTATTTTCTCTATTTATCTATTTCTTCTGTCTACTACTTCTCGGTATTCTGCTATTTATCTGCTAAACAACACAGAATTAATGAACGTAACTAATAACCCCGGCCCTACTAAGAACTCCCCAGTTCTTGCCCCTTCTCTCTCCCTTCCCCCTTCGGATGGAAGCATGAGTACCCTTCCATAGTTTGCTGATGACTGTTCTGCAAAGAGGATTCTACTCTAGGTAGTCTTCTGAGTCTAGAGTGAACTTCGTTACTTGTTTATATGTATATACTGTGAGGCCAGCCACCGTCTACACCCTGCTTATCTACAAACTTTAACCTAAGTCCTCCGTACGATGTTGCTGTTATGTGGCCACTCGATGAAGTACTTGAGAGACGCTCTTTGATGACATATGATCGTGTAGAGGAGTAGTAGACGACCTTTCACCTTTTGATGACGTTCCTCCTGACTTGAGTTTTGAAGACCTAGAACGTACTTTCCCTCGCTTTAGTAGTTTAGAGGGACTAGGTGAGTATAGAGTCTAGGCTAGCCTGGGCGCCAGCTTAGGGACTTCTTGAACAGGTATATATATGTATATAGTTATTATCTAGCTATGTCTAGGGGTGTTCTAACTAAAAGTCTATACTCTAATAAAGGCTGGATCACCGAATATTGTCAACTACTTGTGATGTATTTATGTGTGGTTGTTTATAATTGTTTTATATTATCAGTTGTAAATTGATTGTGAGTGATTCTGTTTATTAATCCAAACATTTTTTAAAAAAAAGTTCCTCGTAAAATAACTACACTTTTAACAACGAATCAGGCTCGTATAATAAATAATAGATAATAATTAGGTAGACAAGTTGGTAGCGCTCAGTTTCTAGTATGATCATAACGTACCAGAAATTGGGTCGTTACATCTTGAACAAGTGATTCAATAACATCTATTTTCATACACCTCTCAAAATCATTAGGGTGCTTGAGGGCTTCAAAAACATTCAGAACCACCTGTTCTTCATTGACCCTCAGGGTTAATTCACCCTTTTGCACATCAATCAGAGCTCTACCTGTAGCTAAAAAGGGTCTACCAAGTATAATAGAGGGTTTTACCTCCTCTTCCATGTCTAATATAACAAAATCAACAGGGAAGATAAATGGTTCTATTTTCACAAGTAAATTTTCAACAACACCCACAGGTAATTTAATAGAAAGATCAGCAAGTTGAAGAGAAATACGAGTGGGTTTTACCTCCTCAATTTGAAGCTTTTTCATCACTGAAAGTGGCATTAGATTGATGCTAGCTCCAAGATCACATAAAGCTCTCTGAATGCCGACATCTCCAATGGTGCAAGGAATGAAAAAACTTCCTGGGTCTGGCATCTTCTCAGGAAGGGTGTGTTGAATAATGGCACTACATTCCTTGGTTAACACCACTGTCTCTTGTTCCTTCCAATTCCTCTTGTGGGTCAACAATTCTTTCATAAATTTAGCATAGAGGGGCATTTGCTCCAGAGCCTCTGCAAAAAGAATGTTGATCTACAGCTTCTTGAAGACATCTAAAAATTTGGAGAATTGCTTTTCTTTGGATGTCTTCTGAAGCCTATGAGGATATGGCATTTTTGGCTTGTATTCAGGAGCCTTTGGCAAGGTGGGATAAGTGTCAAGAGAGTCAAAAAATGGGTTTTCTGCACGTCTAGGAGGGGCGTGCTCTACATCTCCCTTCTTCTCCTCTGGAGCTTCTTTTTCAACTAGCTCTTCATTGGTCTTGGTCTCAGAGCCAGCTACTTTACCACTTCTCAACTGGGTAGCCTTGCAATCTTCTCTTGGGTTCACCACTGTATCACTTGGAAATATACTTGCAGACCTCTCAGGTATTTTCTTGCTTAGTTGGCCCATATGCACTTCCAAGTTTCTAATGGAGGCTCTGGTCTCCTGCATAAAACTCCTCATCAGCTCCAATTAGAATCTTCTTGGGATTTAGAGTTTGCCTGCTTAGGTGGTTGTTGCTGCTGAGACTAAAATTGGCAGTTGTTGTAATTGTTCTGTTGAAAGCCGCCCTGAAAATTATTGTTGAAGTTTTGAGGTCTCTGAGGTTAGTCTCTCCATCCAAAATTTGGGTGATTCGTCCACCCCTGATTGTATGTCTTGGAATATGGATCATAGTTGGGATTCCTAGGACCACTCCCCATGTAATTGACATGTTAAGAAGAAGTTGAGCATAATCATAATTATCATTTTGCATAAAGTTACGTGCCATGTCATAGGAGGTCTCTTGGGGTGGATTTTGAGTGTTGATAGCTGAGACTTGCATGCCACCCATCTGTTGAGTAAGTAGATTTATCTGTTGGGACATAAGCTTGTTTTGAGCAAGAATAGCATTAACAGCTTCCACTTCTAGCACGCCTCTCTTCTGAGAGGTCTCAGAGTTCACAGGATTCTTGTTAGATAAGTATAAATATTGGTTGCTTGCAACCAATTCAATTAGCTCAATAGTCTCCTCTGGTGTCTTCTTCTTGTGCAGTGAACCGCCCACAGAAGTATCTAAACTAATCTTGGACATCTCACCCAAGCCTTCATAAAAGATATCTAGTTGGGTCCATTTGGAGAACATGTCCGGAGGGCATTGCCTAGTCAGTAGCTTGTATCTCTCCCAAGCTTCATAAAGAGTGTCACCCTCCTTTTGCCTGAAGGTATGAACCTCCAACCTAAGCTTGGTCAGCTTCTTTGGTGGGAAAAATTTAGTGAGAAACTTTGTAACAACCTTTTCCCAAGTATTCAGACTCTCCTTTGGTTGGGAATCTAGCCATAACTTTGCTTTATCCCTCAGAGCAAACGGGAAGAGCATGAGTTTGTACACCTCTGGGTTCACTCCATTTGTCTTCACAGTATCACATATCTGTAGAAAACCAGATATAAACTGATTTGGATCTTCATGAGGAAGTCCGTGATACTGGTAGTTTTGTTGCACCAGGGTGACCAGATGTGGCTTCAATTCAAAGTTGTTTGCAGCTATAGGAGGCACCACAATGCTTTTTCCATAAAGATCCGCAGTAGGGGCAAAATAAGAGCCAAGTACTCTCATTTGTTGCTCATTCCCATTCGGATTTGCCACATTGGCATTAGCATTATTATTAGGATCCATAGTGGATTCTGCAGCCTTGTAAAGTCTTACTTGTTGTAAACGCCGCCTGAAAGTTCTTTCAGGTTCAGGATCAAAGTCTAAGAGATGTTCTTTGTCTCTGTTCCTGTGCATAAACAAATAGAAAACAAGAACAGATGGGACTCTCTACGTTAGAGTGCAGAGAACTCCTCGTGAGGTAACCTGTGTAAAATAATAAAATAACAATATTAAATAAAAAAATTTCGAAATTAATAACTAAAATTAAATAAAATAATGTCGGAAATTAAAAGGAAAAATAAACAGAAAAATTAAAATAAAATCAACTTGGTAACACCAAACTTAATTTCAAAAATTAAGGAAAAAAATTAATACTAAATTTTTTTTTTTGAAAATTAAAGATAAAAATAAAATAAAGCTAATAAAATATATAAAAAATATAACAGAAAGAAACAAAAATGAAAATAAAAGAAAATAAAAATAAAATAAAATAAAATAAAAATAAAAATAAAAATAAAACAAACACGGATGGAAGAACAAAAAAAATCGAAATTAAAAAGGAAGTAAAAAAAAAGAAAGAAGAAAACAGGGGCGGGGGTACTAAAGAAAAAAACCGAAAGAAACGTAAAAGGAAAAAAAAAGATGCGTAAGCGAAAGGCAGGAAAAAAAATAAAGGGAAAAAATAAAATAATTAAAAATAAAAGAAAAAATAAAATAAGAAATAAAAATTAACAATTAATAATTCTAAGATAAAACTAAAACGCCTAATCTAAGCAATCAAACAACTAATAGTTATGAATCACTATCAATCCCTGGCAACGGCGCCAAAAACATGGTGCGAAATTTGTAACCCACTAACTTACCGGTAAGTGCACCGGGTCATACCAAGTAATACCTTACGTGAGTAAGGATCGATCCCATGAGGATTGATAGATTAAGCAACAATAGTGTTTGATAGGCATAGTTAGACAAACAGAAAGTGATGTTTGGGAGTTTAAAAGACATTAAACAATATAAAGAATATTGAAGAAAGACAAGTAAAAATGTTGGGAATAAAATATTGAGAAAGCAGTTAAGGTTTCAGAGTTATCTATTTTTCTGGATTAACTTTTCTTACTAACTATTTTAATTATGTAGGATTTAATTTATGGCAAACTGCATGTGACTAGACCCTAATTCCTTAGACCTTTCTAGTCTCCTCTAAAATTCATCAACTGCCAATTCCTTGGTCAGTTGATTCCAATTAGAAGCTGCATGATCAAATTCCAGTTTATATGCCACAAAAATTCTAATTACCCAAAACTAAAAGGATTATATGTCACGTATCCCGTTAAATCCAGACAATTAAAATTTAGGAGAATATGTTTTCAAGCTGTTGTTCAAGTAAAGAGCTTTTCCAAGTTATACAAGAACTCAAATAGAAAGATGGTCATACTTCCGTTTCACCCAAATTCATAAGATAAAGAGCAAAAACAATTCTTAAATTATAAATTCATGCATAAATTAAAATAGAAAAAGCAATAAAATTAATGCATAGAAATAGACAGAGCTCCTAACCTTAACAATGGAGGATTAGTTGCTCATGGTTCAGAGTAGAAAATAAGGATTTTAATAAAATGTATTTTGGTAGTCTGGGATTGGAATAATGTTGAGGTGGTATCCTTCTATTTATATCTAATCCTAATTAATTTAAAATCTATCTTTAAAACTAAAATAATATCTTTTCCTATTTTTAAAATTTGAATTTAAATTAGAATTAATTATAGCAATCAGCAAATCTTCAATTGATGGATGGGGACCACTTGGCTTCACTAGGATCCACGCCTAACTTGGGCTTGGCAGCATGAATTGGAGTTTAGTTGAGTGAAGCTGCGCCTAACTTGGGCTTTAGTGCGCCTAACTTGAAGTGGGCAGGACCAATCTCGCGTATTGTTGTTGTGTCTTGCGCCTAACTTGAGAAATCTCAAGTTAGGCGCAGCCTTGTCAGCGAGTTCGGAGAAGAAGTATAAACTATTATATATCGTTGGAAAGCTCTGAAAGTTAGCTTTCCAACGCCATTAGAATCACGTCCATTGGACCTCTGTAGCTCGAGTTATTCAGGTTTGAGTGCAGAGAGGTCTGGGTTGACAGCATCATTCGCCTTCTTCTTTTTTTCTGCGGAAACTCCATCAAATCCAGCCAAATGCTACCCAAAATAAACAGAATTGCACAAGACTCAAAGTAGCATCCATAGTGGCTAAAAGATAATTAATTCTTGATTAAACTCAATAATTTAAATGCAAATTCACTAGGAAAAGATAGGAAAGATGCTCACGCATCAGTCCTCATGCTTAAACCAAGAAAGAGACAAAGGGTATCATTATTTATTGAATGTAAACTAACTAAATGCAACCTATCTATATGCAACTATCTAAATTAATGTAACTATTTGGTCAAAATAAATAATTCCCAAGAAAACCAATATAAGCATAAGGGCTAAAGGTGTTAACAACCAAGCTAAACCCATAATTGAATTGAGTTATTGAAAGATTTTACAAACTTGCAAGAAAAGTGATGATCATGGTGAAAATATGTAATTGAGCAATCGAACCCTCATCGGATGTGTATCCGCTCTAATCGCTCAAGTGTATAGGGTCAATCCACTCAATTCTCCTCTAATCATGCTTTCTAAGATTTGTTTTTCTTCTAACAATCAACAATTATTTCGTGCATGCATACAATTATCATGAGGTCTTTCCATAGGTTGTAATGGGGTTAGGGTCAAGGTAGGATGCATATGGTTAAGTGGACTTGAAATTTGAATCTTTGATAAGCTTAAACTTCCCATCTAACCTATATAATAACCTATATAAATTCAAAGCTAACCTAACTACCCATTCTTCACTTTTTCATATACTCATGCATTTTTCTTTTTTTTATCATAACACATATGCATTGATTTTTATTGGACTTCACTTTGGGGCATTTTGTCCCCTTTTTATTTTTTCTTTTTATTTTTTTTCATTTTTTTTTCTTTTTTCAACAAAGTATATACAAAAGCATCAATGCATATGGTTTACATTTAATTAACACATGAGTATGTACCCATTTTCCCTGATTTTCAATAAAAATACAAAACACACCTTTTTCTCAACCAATGTCCCAAGATTTCCCACATTTGAATGATACACACACTCACTAACCTAAGCTAATAAAAGATTCAAATAAAGGACATTTATTGTTTTTCGCTTTAAGGCTTGTAATGTGCTAATATTAAGAACAAGTGGGTTAATCGTAGGCTCAAAGTTGGCTAACAATGGTAGATAAAGGTAAGGCTATTTGGGTAAGTGAGCTAAATGAAATAATGGCCTCAATCATATAAGTGCATGTCTACACAAAATAATGGACATAAAGAATCAAACAAATCAAAGATTGCAATCATAGAAAGAGAATAATGCACACAAGAAGGGAAATAAGTGGTTATAAGATGTAACCACACAATTAGGCTCAAAACTCACAAGCTTATGTTCTTAGCTCAAAATATGTTCCACAAGATATAATTCCAGCAAGTTCGATGAAAAATTTTTACTCAACCCAATTGGGATGTCAATGCCCTATAGATAAATTCTTGAAAATCTCATTATTTTGACTAAGCTTATTATGTATATATATGCAAAAAGTAAGGAAATGCAACTAAGACCTAAAAGACCTAAAAATAAAAGGCAAAAGTGTTGGGATTAGAAACTTGTCACCCAAAAATGCCGACTGGTCAGACGACCTCCCCACACTTAAAATTCTGCACCGTCCTCGGTGCATTCAAAGATGAGTAAGGGGGTACGGTGACTTTTCGGATTGCCACCTTTAGCTGGTGGATCAACCGGTTGCTGGGTGTTCTTTGTCTTGCTTCCGTTTTAGCTTATAATGACTCATCCTGAAAATAGAAGGTAGGATAGTAAGAAAAGTAAACGCAAAAGTAAGGAAGCATACATTGTTGGAATGAGGTACTAATCACTAGAATGAAGTGAGTGACCCAAAGTATGACATGGATAAAAGTAAGTGTGTGAGTTCTAAGATGCATGCGGTCTAGAATACACACTAACATAAAAAGCTATGTCGCATTTACACAAAGAAAGTATGTACTTCACTCATCCTAATGTGCTTGAGATGCTCTAAACTCGTGGGGTATGACAACCAAACAAGCAATAAAGAAGCATGAAATCATTCAAGCTAAAAACCTATGGATTCATATGATCAAGAAACACAATGCATTAACATAAATGCACATCATCCATTAAGAAATTGCCTAATCAAAGAAAAGAATTCAAATCACATGGTGGCCAATCATGCAATTCAAAAGATTTAAGAAAGCTTGAAGGCAATATCATTCACTTCGTATTCACAAACATTAAGCATTAAAGATTCAAAACTAAGCAATGAATTGTAACCTCAACAAAGAATCTAACAACGAATAACAAGAATGATTATGCTAAAATAGCATGCAGTTAGTAATAAGCAGCAACATACAGTAAACAAAATCAATAATCTAAAACTTATCATGAAAAATAGAAAATTAAACAAAATTTAAACCCTCAAAATAGCTAACTAACTAAACTAACTAATGGTTGATGGTGTGTGGTAGTGTTGGATGAGGGATAGGAGAAGGGAAGAAGAAAGGAGAAGAGAAGAAAAGAAGGTGATGAAAGAAGGCAATCCACGCATGCGCGTCGGGTGACGCGTGCGCGTGGAAGTGGTGAAATGGGATCGACGCGTACGCGTGTGTCACGCGTACGCATGTGATGAGCGGATAATTTATACACTTTTTGGCATTGTTTTTACATAGTTTTCAGTATAATTTAGTTAGTTTTTAGTATATTTTTATTAGTTTTTAAATAAAAATCACATTTCTGGACTTTACTATGAGTTTGTGTATTTTTCTGTAATTTCAGGTATTTTCTGGCTGAAATTGAGGGACTTGAGCAAAAATCAGATTCAGAGGTTGAAGAAGGACTGCAGATGCTGCTGGATTCTGACCTCCCTGCACTCAAAATGGATTTTCTGAAGCTACAGAACTCCAAATGGCACGCTCTCAATTTCGTTAGAAATTAGACATCCAGGGCTTTCCAGTGATATATAATCGTCCATACTTTGCCCGAGTTTAGATGATGTAAACTGGTGTTCAACGCCAGTTTCATGCTGCATTCTGGAGTTAAACGCCAGAAACAGGTTGCAAAGTGGAGTTAAACGCCAGAAACAGGTTACAAACTGGCCTTCAACTCCAAAAGAAGCCTCTACACGTGTAAAGCTCAATGCTCAGCCCATGCACACACCAAGTGGGCCCCAGAAGTGGATTTCTGCATCAATTACTCATTTCTGTAAACCCTAGTAACTAGTTTAGTATAAGTAGGACTTTTTACTATTGTATTTAGATCTTTTGGATTATTTTTTGATCCTTTGATCATGTTTAGGGGGCTGGCCTCTCGGCTATGCCTGGACCATTATCACTTATGTATTTTCAACGGTAGAGTTTCTACATACCATAGATTAAGGTGTGGAGCTCTGCTGTTCCTCATGAATTAATACAAAGTACTATCGTTTTTTTATTCAATTCAAGCTTATTCCAATTCTAAGATATTCATTCGCACCTCAATATGAATGTGATGATCGTGACAGTCATCATCATTCCCAACTATGGACGCGTGCCTGACAACCACTTCCGTTCCACCTTAGATTGAATGAATATCTCTCGGATTCCTTAATCAGAGTCTTCGTAGTATAAGTTAGAATCCATGGACGGCCATTCTTGAGATCCGGAAAGTCTAAACCTTGTCTGTGGTATTCCAAGTAGGATCTGGGAAGGGATGGTTGCGATGAGCTTTAAACTCGCGAGTGCTGGGCGTAGTGACAGACGCAAAAGGATCAATGGATCCTATTCCAGTATAATCGAGAACCGACAGATGATTAGCCTTGCAGTGACAGCGCATTGGACCATTTTCACTGAGAGGACAGGATGTAGCCATTGACAACGGTGATGCCTAACATAAAACTTGCCATAGAAAGGAGTATGAATGATTGGATGAAGATAATAGGAAAGCAGAGGTTCAGGAGGAACAAGCATCTTCATACGCTTATTTGAAATTCTCACAAATGAATTACATAAGTATCTCTATCTTTAAATTTACGTTTTATTTATCTTTTAATTATTAAATCTCCATAATCAATTGAATCCGCCTGACTGAGATTTACAAGGTGACCATAGCTTGCTTCAAGCCGACAATCTCTGTGGGATCGACCCTTACTCACGTAAGGTTTATTACTTGGACGACCCAGTGCACTTGCTGGTTAGTTGTGCGAAGTTGTGACAAAGAACTAAGATTATGAACGTGCGTATTGAGTTTTTAGCGCCGATACCAAGGAATGGAACCGTCACAATTTCTGCGCACCAAGTTTTTGGCGCCGTTGCCGGGGATTGTTCGATTTTGGACAACTGATGGTTCATCTTGTTGCTCAGATTAGGTAATTTTATTTTAATCTCAAGCTTTTTGTTTTTGTTCTTTTATTTTCGAAAATTTTTCAAAAAAAATTTATATTTTCAAAAAAATAAATTATTCTATGGCTTCAGAATTTTTAAGAATGAATTCTAGAGTTTTAAGAGATATGTCGAATCCTGGCTGGCTGTTAAGCCATGTCTGATCTTTTGGACCGAGGTTTCACTTATCCTCAAGAGAAGAGCTTCTTTATCTTCTTCAGCAAATCAGCTGTTATATGTCTGATTTGTATTTGTTGAAGCTTGGCTGGCCATTGGCCATGTCTAGTGTTTTGGACCGGAGCTTTCACTGAAAGCTTGGCTGGCTAGTAAGCCATGTCTAATTCCTGGACTGGAGCTTTAGACTAACATTGCAAGATTCCTGGAATTCTTATAATAATTTTGAAATCCCTATTTTTCTTTTTCAAAATAATTTTCAAAAAATCCAAAAAATTTAATAAAATAAAAAAAACCAAAAAAATAAAATTGTGTCTCTTGTTTGATTCTTGTGTCAGATTTTAAGTTTGGTGTCAAATTGCATGTTGTTATTTTTCTTGCATTTTCGAAAATTCATGCATTGCATTCTTCATGATCTTCAGGTTGTTCTTGGTAAGTCTTCTTGTTTGATCTTTAAAATCTCTTGTTTTGTGTCTTTTCTTGTTTTTCATATGCATTTTCAATTTGTTAGTGTCTAAAAATTAAAAATCTTTTAAGTTTGGTGTCTTGCATGTTTTCTTTTCTTGAAAATCTTTCAAAAATAAGTTCTTGGTGTTCATCTTGACATTCAAAGTGTTCTTGGTATTCATCTTGACATTCATAGTGTTCTTGCATGCATCATGTGTTTTGATCCAAAATTTTCATGCATTGAGTCATTTTGATGTTTTTCTCTTTCATCATTAAAAATTCAAAAATCAAAAAAATATCTTTCCCTTTTTCACTCATAAATTTTCGAAAATTTGAGTTGACTTTTTCAAAATTTTTTAAAATTTAGTTGTTTCTTATGAGTCAAATCAAATTTTCAATTTAAAAATTCTATCTTTTTCAAATCTTTTTCATTTTTTCTTTCATATTTTCGAAAACTTTATGATTGATTTTCAAAATATTTTTTTTATTTCTAATTCATATTTTTGAAATTAATGCTAACAATTAATGTGATTGATTCAAAATTTTTAAGTTTGTTACTTGCCTATCAAGAAAGGTTCAATCTTTAAATTTTAAAATCATATCTTTTTGTTTCTTGTTAGTCAAGTAATCAACTTTAGTTTTCAAAATCAAATCTTTTTAAATTTCTTTTTCAAATCTTTTTCAAAATAAATTTCAATCACATCTTTTTCAAAATTTATTTCAAAATCTTTTCTAACTTCTTTTCTAACTTCTTATCTTTTCAAAAATTGATTTTCAAATCTTTTTCAATTAACTACTTGACTTTTTGAGTGGTTTTAAAAGTTTACTATTTCAATCATATCTTTTTCAAAACTACCTAACTAACTCTCTCTTTCTAATTTTCAAAAATCCCTTCCCCCTTTTTCAAGATTCCTCTTTAATTAACTAATTATTTTAAACTTTAATTTAATTTTTCTTTTTTTTTTTAAATTTTCAAATTTTCACTTTAATTTTAAATTAAAAATAAAATATTTTTATTTTAATTTGTTTAATTTTCGAAATTCTCTCCCTCTCACCTCCTTCTAATTATTTATTTATCTACTAACACCCTTCTTCACTCAAGAATTCGAACCTACTCCTCTCCTTTGTGTTTGGATTCTTACATTTTTCTTTTTCTATTCTTCTCTTCTACTCACATAAAGGAACCTCTCTACTGTGGTAAAGAGGATCCCTATTATTTTCTGTTCTCTTCTTTTTCATATAAGCAGGAACAAGGATAAGAACATTCTTGTTGAAGCTGATCCTGAACCTGAAAGGACTCTGAAGAGGAAGCTAAGGGAAGCTAAAGCACAACTCTCTGGAGAAAATCTGACTGAAATTTTCAAAAAAGAAGGAGACATGGCTGAAAATAATAACAATGCAAGGAAGATGCTTGGTGACTTTACTGCACCAAATTCCAATTTACATGGAAGAAGCATCTCAATCCCTGCCATTGGAGCAAACAATTTTGAGCTAAAGCCTCAATTAGTTTCTCTGATGCAACAGAACTGCAAGTTTCATGGACTTCCATCAGAAGATCCTTTTCAGTTCTTAACTAAATTCTTGCAACTCTGTGATACTGTTAAGACCAATGGGGTTGATCCCGAGTTCTACAGGCTTATACTTTTCCCATTTGCTGTAAGAGACAGAGCTAGAATATGGTTGGACTCTCAACCTAAGGATAGCCTGAACTCTTGGGATAAGCTGGTCACGGCTTTCTTAGCCAAGTTCTTTCCTCCTCAAAAGCTTAGTAAGCTTAGAGTGGATGTTCAAACCTTCAGACAAAAAGAAGGTGAATCCCTCTATGAAGCTTGGGATAGATACAAGGAACTGACCAAAAAGTGTCCTTCTGACATGCTTTCAGAATGGACCATTCTGGATATATTCTATGATGGTCTGTCTGAATTATCAAAGATGTCATTGGACCATTCTGTAGGTGGATCCATTCACCTAAAGAAAATGCCTGCAGGAGCTCAGGAACTCATTGACATGGTTGCAAATAACCAGTTCATGTACACTTCTGAAAGGAATCCTGTGAGTAATGGGACGCCTCAGAGGAAGGGAGTTCTTGAAATTGATACTCTGAATGCCATATTGGCTCAGAACAAAATATTGACTCAGCAAGTCAATATGATCTCTCAGAGTCTGAATGGATTGAAGGAATCATCCAACAGTACTATAGAGCCATCTTCTGAAGAAGAAGCTTATGATCCTGAGAACCCTGCAATAGCAGAGGTGAATTACATAGGTGAACCCTATGGAAACACCTATAATCCCTCATGAAGAAATCATCCAAATATCTCATGGAAGGATCAACAAAATCCCCAACAAGGCTTTAATAATGGTGGAAGAAATAGGTTTAGCAATAGCAAACCTTTTCCATCATCTACTCAGCAACAGACAGATAATTCTGAGCAGAACCCATCTAGCTTAGAAAATATAGTCTCTGATCTATCTAAGGCCACTGTGAGTTTCATGAATGAAACAAGGTCCTCTATTAGGAATTTGGAGGCACAAGTGGGCCAGCTGAGTAAAAGAGTCACTGAAATCCCTCCTAGTACTCTCCCAAGCAATACAGAAGAAAATCCAAAGAGAGAGTGCAAGGGCATTGATTTAACCATCATGGCCGAACCTACAAGGGAGGAGGAGGACGTGAATTCTAGTGAGGAAGACCTCCTGGGACATCCAGTGACCAATAAGGAGTTTCCCTTTGAGAAACCAAAGGAATCTGAGGCTCAATTAGAGACCATAGAGATTCCATTGAACCTCCTTCTGCCCTTCATGAGCTCTGATGAGTATTCGTCCTCTGAAGAGCAAGTCACTAAGTACCTTGGTGCAATCATGAAGCTGAATGCCAAATTATTTGGTAATGAGACTTGGGAAGATGAACCTCCCTTGCTAACCAATGAACTGAATGCATTGGATAGGCAGAAATTACCTCAAAAGAAACAGGATCCTGACAAATTCTTAATACCCTGTACCATAGGCACCATGACCTTTGAGAAGGCTCTGTGTGACCTAGGGTCAGGAATAAACTTAATGCCACTCTCTGTAATGGAGAAACTTGGGATCTTTGAGGTGCAAGCTGCCAGAATCTCATTAGAGATGGCAGACAACTCAAGAAAATAGGCTTATGGACAAGTAGAAGACGTGTTAGTAAAGGTTGAAGGCCTTTACATCCCTGCTGATTTCATAATCCTAGACACTGGGAAGGATAAGGATGAATCCATCATCCTTGAAAGACCCTTCCTAGCCACAGCAAGAGCTGTGATTGATGTGGACAGAGGAGAGTTGGTCCTTCAACTGAATGAGGACAACCTTGTGTTTAAGACTCAAGGATCTCCTTCTGTAACCATGGAGAGGAAGCATGAAAAGCTTCTCTCACTACAGAGTCAACCAAAGCCCTCACAGTCAAACTCTAAGTTTGGTGTTGGGAGGCCACAACCAAACTCTAAGTTTGGTGTTGAACCCCCATATTCAAACTCTAAGTTTGGTGTTGAGAGGTCCCAACAATGCTCTGAACATCTGTGAGGCTCCATGAGAGCTCACTGTCAAGCTATTAATGTTAAAGAAGCGCTTATTGGGAGGCAACCCAATGTTATTTAATCATATCTATTTTATTTTCTTTTTGTTATTTCGTGTTTATTAGGTTGATGATCATGTGAAGTCACAAAAACTACTGAAAAATCACAAACAGAATGAAAAACAGCTTTAAAAATAGCACACCCTGGAGGAGAGCAGTCTGGCGTTTAACGCCAGAAACAAGCATCTGTCTGGGGTTTAACGCCAGAAACAGGCACCAAGCTGGCGTTTAACGCCAGAAACAAGCATCTGCCTGGCGTTAAACGCCAGAAAGAAGCTACATTTAGGCGTTTAATGCCAGAAACAGGCTGCAGTCTGGCGTTAAACGCCAAGATTGCACAGCAAGGGCGTTTTACACGCCAAATTGGAGCAGGGATATTAAGTCCTTAACCCCACTTGATCTATGGACCCACAGGATCCCCACAAGATCCCCACATCTTCTTCTCTCCTCTTCACACATTTTCATATCTCTCTTCCCCAAATACCCTTCACCAATCACCTCAATCACTCTTTTCCATCACCTCTTCACTACTCACATCCATCCTATCTTCCCCATAAACCCCACCTTCCTTCAAAATTCAAACTATTTTCCCTCCCAAACCCAACCCTAATGGCCGAACCCTACACCCCCCTCACTCCTATATAAACCCCTCACTCCTTCTTCATTTTCACACAACACAACCCTCTCTTCTTCTCCTTGGCTGAATACATCTTCTTCCCCCATCTCCTCCATTTTCTTCTTCTTCTACTACTTTCTTTCTTCCTTTACTCGGGGATGAGCAAACATTTTAAGTTTGGTGTGGTAAACGCATAGCTTTTTATTTTTCCATAACCATTTATGGCACCTAAGGCCAGAGAAACCTCTAGAAAGAGGAAAGAGAAGGCAATTGCTTCCACCTCTGAGTCATGGAAGATGGAGAGATTCATCTCAAAGGTCCATCAAGACCACTTCTATGAAGTTGTGGCCAAGAAGAAAGTGATCCTTGAGTTTCCTTTCAAGCTCAAAAAGAATGAGTATCCGGAGATCCGACTTGAGATCAAAAGAAGAGGTTGGGAAGTTCTCACCAACCCCATTCAACAAGTCGGGATCCTAATGGTTCAAGAGTTCTATGCAAACGCATGGATCACTAGGAACCATGATCAAAGTGTGAACTTGAATCCAAAGCATTGGCTCACCATGGTTCGGGGGAAATACTTAGATTTCAGTCCGAAAAATGTAAGGCTAGCGTTCAACTTGCCAATGATGGAAGAGAACGCACGCCCCTACACAAGAAGGGTCAATTTTAATCAAAGGTTGGACCAAGTCCTCATAGACATATGTGAGGAAGGAGCTGAATGGAAAATTGACTCAAGAGGCAAGCCGGTTCAATTAAGAAGGCATGACCTCAAACCAGTGGCTAGGGGATGGTTAGAGTTCATTCAACGCTCAATCATTCCTACTAGTAACCGGTCTGAAGTTACTATAGACTGAGCCATCATGATCCATAGTATCATGATTGGAGAGGAGGTGGAAGTTCATGAGATTATACCTCAAGAACTTTACAAGGTGGTTGACAAGTCCTCCACTTGGGCAAGGTTAGCCTTTCCTCACCTCATATGCCACCTCTGTAATTCGGCTAGAATTGACATAGAGGGAGACATCCTCATTGAAGAGGACAAGTCCATCACTAAGAAAAGGATGGAGCAAATAAGAGATCATGGACCTCAACATGAGCATGAGAAAATTCCTCACCATGAAATCCCTGAGATGCCTCAAGGGATGCACTTTCCTCCACAAAAATATTGGGAGCAAATCAACACCTCCCTAGGAGAATTAAGTTCCAATATGGGATAACTAAGGGTGGAGCAACAAGAGCACTCCATCATCCTCCATGAGATTAGAAAAGATCAAAGAGCCATGAGGGAGGAGCAACAAAGGCAAGGAAGAGACATAGAGGAGCTCAAGAGCACCATTGGTTCTTCAAGAAGAGGAAGACGCCACCCTCACTAAAGTGGACCCGTTCCTTAATCTCCTTGTTCTTAATTTCCTATTTTTCGGTTTTATGCTGTATGTTTTATTTATGTTTGTGTTTTTATTACATGATCATTAGTGTTTAAGTGTCTATGTCTTAAAGCTATGAATGTCCTATGAATCCATCACCTCTCTTAATTGAAAACTGTTCTAAAAACAAAAGAACAAGAAGTACATAGTTTCGAATTCATCCTTGAAACTAGTTTAATTATTTTGATGTGGTGACAATACTTTTTGTTTTCTAAATGAATGCTTGAACAGTGCATATGTCTTTTGAATTTGTTGTTTATGAATGTTAAATATGTTGGCTCTTGAAAGAATGATGAAAAGGAGACATGTTATTTGATAATCTGAAAAATCATAAAAATGATTCTTGAAGCAAGAAAAAGCAGTGAATACAAAAGCTTGCGAAAAAAAAAAAGAAGAAAAAAAATGGCGAAAAAAAAGAGAAAGAAAAAGAAAAAGAAAGCAGAAAAAGCCAAAAGCTCTTTAAACCAAAAGGCAAGAGCAAAAAGCCAATAGCCCTTAAAACCAAAAGGCAAGGGTAAATAAAAAGGATCCAAGGCTTTGTGCATCAGTGGATAGGAGGGCCTAAAGGAATAAAATCATGGCCTAAGCGGCTAAACCAAGCTGTCCCTAACCATGTGCTTGTGGCGTGAAGCTGTCAAGTGAAATCTTGAGACTGGACAGTTAAAGTCAAGGTCCAAAGCAAAAACAAGAGTGTGCTTAAGAACCCTGGACACCTCTAATTGGGGACTTTAGCAAAGCTGAGTCACAATCTGAAAAGGTTCACCCAGTTATGTGTCTGTGGCATTTATGTATCCGGTGGTAATACTGGAAAACAAAGTGCTTAGGGCCACGGCCAAGACTCATAAAGTAGCTGTGTTCAAGAATCAACATACTGAACTAGGAGAATCAATAACACTATCTGAATTCTGAGTTCCTATAGATGCCAATCATTTTGAACTTCAATGGATGAAGTGAGATGCCAAAACTATTCAAGAGGCAAAAAGCTACAAGTCTCGCTCATCTGATTGGAGCTAAGTTTCATTGATATTTTGGAATTTATAGTATATTATCTTCTTTTTATCCTATTTGATTTTCAGCTGTTTGGGGACAAGCAACAATTTAAGTTTGGTGTTGTGATGAGCGGATAATTTATATGCTTTTTGGCATTGTTTTTACATAGTTTTCAGTATAATCTAGTTAGTTTTTAGTATATTTTTATTAGTTTTTAAATAAAAATCACATTTCTGGACTTTAATATGAGTTTGTGTGTTTTTTTGTGATTTTAGGTATTTTCTGGCTGAAATTGAGGGACTTGAGCAAAAATCATATTCAGAGGTTGAAGAAGGACTGCAGATGCTGCTAGATTCTGACTCCCTGCACTCAAAGTGGATTTTCTGGAGCTATAGAACTCCAAATGCCGTGCTCTCAATTGCATTGGAAAGTAGACATCCAGGGCTTTCCAGAAATATATAACAGTCCATACTTTTTTCGAGTTTAGACAACGTAAACTGGCATTCAACGCTAGTTCCATGCTGTATTCTGGAGTTAAACGCCAGAAACAGGTTGCAAAGTGGAGTTAAACGCCAGAAACAGGTTACAAACTGGCATTCAACTCCAAAAGAAGCCTCTACACGTGTAAAGTGGGCCCATGCTCAGCCCATGCACACACCAAGTGGGCCCCAGAAGTGGATTTCTGTATCAATTACTCATTTCTGTAAACCCTAGTAACTAGTTTAGTATAAGTAGGACTTTTTACTATTGTATTTACATCTTTTGGATTATCTTTTGATCCTTTGATCATGTTTAGGGGGCTGTCCTCTCGGCCATGCTTGGACCATTATCACTTATGTATTTTCAACGGTAGAGTTTCTACACACCATAGATTAAGGTGTGGAGCTCTGCTGTTCCTCATGAATTAATACAAAGTACTATCATTTTTTTATTCAATTCAAGCTTATTCCGATTCTAAGATATTCATTCGCACCTCAATATGAATGTGATGATCGTGACAGTCATCATCATTCCCAACTATGGACGCGTGCCTGACAACCACTTTCGTTCTACCTTAGATTAAATGAATATCTCTGGGATTCCTTAATCAGAGTCTTCGTGGTATAAGTTAGAATCCATGGACGGCCATTCTTGAGATCCGAAAAGTCTAAACCTTGTATGTGGTATTCCGAGTAGGATCTGAGAAGGGATGGCTACGACGAGCTTCAAACTCATGAGTGTTGGGCGTAGTGACAGACGCAAAAGGATCAATGGATCCTATTCCAGTATGATCGAGAACCGACAGATGATTAGCCATGTAGTGATAGTGCATTGGACCATTTTCACTGAGAGGACAGGATGTAGCCATTGACAACGGTGATGCCTAACATACAACTTGCCATAGAAAGGAGTATGAATGATTGGATGAAGATAATAGGAAAGCAGAGGTTCAGGAGGAACAAGCATCTTCATACGCTTATCTGAAATTCTCACCAATGAATTACATAAGTATCTCTATCTTTAAATTTACGTTTTATTTATCTTTTAATTATTAAATCTCCATAATCAATTGAATCCGCCTGATTGAGATTTACAAGGTGACCATAGCTTGCTTCAAGCCGACAATCTCCGTGGGATCGACCCTTACTCACGTAAGGTTTATTACTTGGAGGACCCAGTGCACTTGCTGGTTAGTTGTGCGAAGTTGTGACAAAGAACTAAGATTATGAACGTGCGTATTGAGTTTTTAGCGCCGTTACCAAGGAATGGAACCGTCACGATTTCTGCGCACCAGCGTGGCTGGCTTATTCAGAGAGCGACGCGTACACGTGGGTAAGTGATAAACCACTATTTTATGGTTTATATTGTGTTTAATTGTGTGGTTTTATCATGATCCTTACCCACTTATTCATTAAATTAGCATGCATTTAGATTTCCTTCCTGAATTTATTACATGTTTGAAAACTGCTTCCTAGAGACTTTAATTATTTATTTTTAATTCTCCTTTATTCCATTCGATGCCGTGATCTGTGTGTTAAGTGTTTCAGACTTTATAAGGCATGAATGAGTTGGAGATTGGAAAGGAAGCTAGCAAAAATGGAAGAAACACAAGAATTTGAGGAGATAACTAGCGAGAAGTGACACGGTCGCATGGCTCACGCGACCGCGCGAAGGAGAGCAAATCGCAGTGACGCGGCCGCATGGCTCACGCGGCCGCGCGAATTGGAAAAGTTCTGGCGACGCGGTAGCGTGGACGACGCGAATATGTGGCGAGAAAAAGCGCGAATGACGCGTCCACATGGATGACGCGATCGCGTGACATGTGCGATCTGCATAATCTGCAGAATTCGTTGAGGGCGATTTTGGGCCCTATTTCGACCCAGTTTTCGGCCCGGAACAGCAGACTAGAGTCAGAGAACATGCAGAAATAAATAACACATTCATTCAGAGACAGTTTCAGATCTAGTTTTACTCTCTTAGGTTTTTCTCTCTAGGTTTTAGAATTTTAATTTTCAATTGGTCTTAGCATTGGAACATTGAGAAGAGTTATTCCTTCATCAAGACTTCATCATTCTAGTTTGTTTTCTTAACTTGGTTTCATTCTTCTATGTTCCTTGTTTTGTTCAATTTTGTTATTTGAATACTTTTATGATTAATTAATGCAACGATGATTTCTTTTTAATTCAATTTCAATTCAAATAATCATGTCTTCTTTTAATTCCCTTTCATGTGTTATGGATTCTTTATTTACAATGCGTGAGTAGTTTCCTTACTTGATGGGGAGTTGATTAAAAGGAATTCTTGAGTTGGAAGGATTGAAAGAAAAATTTGTAATTGGGTTAAATGTTGGATTGCTATCCTGTCACCAACGCCAATCCCTTTGAACTAAGTGGGTTGCAACTTGTGAACAGATCTGGCATTCCAGCTTGTTTGACTTTCCCTTACTTGGTAAAGGATAACTAAACAGAACAACCATTAATTATAAATTAATCTTACATTCACTCCACCAATAATAAAAATTCCAACCAATCAACTCCCAGTCAAGGCTTTTATTTATATTATTTAACTTTCCTCAATTTACATCCCAATTTACTTAGCTCAACTTCTTGGAACATCTGATTAATAAGATAGCACACTTTTCTGCAACTCGTTAGGAGACGACCTGGGACTTAAAACTCCCAGTAATTTTTAATTTAATTCTCTGTGACATATTTCTAAATTGATAGGCAGATTTTCGGTGAGTTAAGAACTATACTTGCAACGTAACCATTTTAATAATTTTTAATTCACCAGCTTCTGCGTCTCATCAATTTTTGGCGCCGTTGCCGGGGAGTTGCAATAGAGTGCTAATTTTATTAATTAGAATTTATTTATTTGCATTTTATTTTATTTTTCTACTATGAGCTGCATGTTTCTTCCGTCAAATGACGCGTTCACTTCCTGATCCGCGCTTGCTAATATTCGATCCCGAAATTGAAAGGACAATTTCACGAATAAGGTGAGAACAGCGTCGGTTAGCCCGCTCTGAGGGCGGATCTAAAAGTGAATCTGAGGAAGAAACCAGCCCCCGTTCTACTGATTCGGTTGTTTTACGTGCTGAAAACATGGCAGCTAGGAGAGTTACCATCCAGGAGGAAGGAGCCCCTAATTTTACAATGCAACCGTTTCAAGCGTATCATCCAGCGGTAGCTACAGATTTTGAAATAAAACCCGCACTGCTAAATTTGATGCCCAAGTTTCATGGCCTACCTGCTCAAGAGCCTATCAAGCACTTGAGAGATTTCCAGGTAGCCTGTTCTACTGTCAGGCATGATGGCACTGATGAAACTTCAATTTTGCTGAAAGCTTTTCCGTTTTCTCTTGAGGGAAAAGCAAGAGAGTGGTACTACACTCAACCTCTAGCAAATGTATCCAACTGGGATACACTCAGAAAGGAATTTCTGGAGAAATTCTTTCCATCTGAAGTTACTGATAAGCTAAGGAAGGATATCTCCACAATTGTTCAGGATGACAATGAGACTCTCTTTGAATACTGGGAGCGCTTCAATAATCTTCTGGAAGTATGCCCCCACCACATGATCGACAAGATCGTGCTACTCAGCCATGTTACACAGGGTATGAGGCCCCAAGATAAGTCCATACTGGAAAGTGCCAGCAATGGGTCTATGAAGAAGTACAAGACCACTGATGAAGCTTGGAAATTGATAAGTGATTTAGCTGAATCCACTAGGAACCACAGACAAAAGCAAGGCCGTTCAAAAGCTGTTGCAGAAGTATCTTCTAGCAGAGAGACTGCTGCTCTAACTCAAAGCATCTGTGAAATGACCAACTTACTGAAGCAAATACAGTTGAATCAACAAGCTCAGCAAGCTCAACCTCCACCACAGCAAAACCAACAACTAGTCCCACAAAGAATTTGTGGAATCTGTGCTAATTATAGCCATTACACTGATGAATACCCGCAGCTCCAACAAGAAGACAACATGGTGGCATCCACTCACAACTTCTATGACCGCCCCAACCAAGGGTATAATCAAGGTGGAAATAATAACCATTGATGGCAGGACAATTCAAACCAGAATTGGAGGGACAACAATAATAGAGGAGGCAGAGATAATCAGGGAAATCAGAGGTGGAACAATAACAATAACAAGCAGCAAAATCAACCTTACAGAGCACCTCACCTGAGGTAGAACCAAGGACCACAGAACAATCAGCAGCAGACCTCTCAATTTACCCATTCTTCTTCACCTTCTACTGAAGACCTACTACAATCTTTTGAGAAAAGACAATAGGCCATGGAAAGTAACATCATGAATAGTATTAATGCCAGTCTGAATAGTTTCACCTCTACTATGCAAGATTTTATGACACAGCTTGGATCAGCACAAAATTCCAGTAACCAACCTTCAAGCACCACTGGAATCCCCTCTCAACCATTACCCAATCCAAAGGGAGGCATTAATGCTATCACCCTGAGGTTCGGAACCACACTGCAGGAGAGGATTCAGGAGGAACTAAGCTCACCAGACCTCAGCTAAAGAAGTGGTAGAAATCGAAGATGTTGAAGAGGAAGAGGATATACAGGACACAGTTGAAGAAGAGATAGCTCAACTACAGGAGGAAGCACCAAAAAGCGCAGGCACCACAGAAAACACTACTCCCGTTCCATTTCCACAACTTGCAAGGAAGCCCAGGAAGCAGCTGGACCCCGATCCTAAAATGGTAGAGATATTCAAAAAGGTTGAGGTAACTGTTCCCCTTTTTGATGTTATTCAGCAGGTACCTAAATATGCAAAGTTTCTAAAAGACTTATGTATCCATAAAGACAAAATTAATGAATTAGAAACTATTCCTTTAGGTAGTTCTATATCTACTTTAATGGGAGGATTACCTGAAAAATGTAGTGATCCAGGTCCTTGCATAGTTAGTTGTACTATTGGTGGTATAGTAATTTATGATTGCATGTGTGATTTAGGAGCATGTGTCAGTATAATGCCTTTGTCTATATATGATGTTTTGAGGCTCCCTCCCTTAAAAAGGTCGGCAGCTCATTTTGTGTTAGCAGATAAAAGCATTATTACAGTGGCTGGAGTTGCTAAAGATGTTTTGGTGAACATTAAAGGGCTCACATTTCCCACTGATTTTTATATCTTGGAGATGCCCCACAATGATTCAGATAAGCCATCATCAATCCTACTTGGAAGACCATTCCTGAAGACATCAAAATTCAAATTGGATGCTTTTTCAGGAACATACTCCTTTAAAATAGATGGCCGCATAGTAATCTTCAATCTGAATGGAGACATTGACAATCCCCCAGAAGATCGTTCTATGTCATAGATGAAAGTGTGGCTGAAATTCAAGAGGAAGAGTTTGAAGAGAGGCACACTGGACAAGGTCCCAATGTGGGGACCCTCTTAACTGACAGCGAAAGCACTCCACCATTTTCACAAGCCCCAGATAATCCAGAGCCTGCCCATGATCAAAAGTTAGAATTGAAACCTCTCCCTCCACATCTCAAATATGCTTATCTTGAGGATGAGCAGAAGCTTCCGGTTATTATTGCAAGGGAACTGACTTCTCAACAAGAAGAGCAGTTACTTGATGTACTGAGGAAGTATAAGAAGGCAATTGGGTGGAGTTTGGCAGACATAGTGGGAATCAACCCTCAAGTATGCGAGCATAGAATATTTCTAGAAGAGGGAGCAAGACCTGTCCGTCAACCCCAGAGAAGATTGAATCCCACCATCTTGGAAGTTGTCAAAAAGGAAGTGACCAGACTATTGGAAGCAGGTATCATATATCCCATTTCAGACAGTGAATGGGTAAGCCCAGTACAAGTGGTGCCCAAGAAATCTGGAGTCACTACAGTGAAGAGTGAGCATGGAGAGCTCATAGCAACTAGAGTTCAGAATGCTTGGAGAGTCTGCATTGATTACAGGCGTCTCAACCAAGCTACCCGTAAGGATCACTACCCACTTCCATTCATTGATCAAATGCTGGATCGCCTGTCAGGTAAATCACATTATTGCTTTTTAGATGGTTACACAGGTTATTTCCAGATTCATATAGCTCCTGAGGATCAGGAAAAGACTACTTTTACATGTCCTTTTGGGACCTATGCTTATAAGAGAATGCCCTTTGGCTTGTGCAATGCACCAGCTACCTTCCAAAGGTGCATAATGAGTCTTTTCTCTGATCTTATTAAGGACTGTATGAAAGTTTTTATGGACGATTTTAGCGTTTATGGTGATTCTTTTAGCCTTTGCTTAGATGGATTATCTCGAGTATTAGATAGATGTGTTAACACAAACCTTGTATTGAATTTCGAAAAATGCCACTTTATGGTAAAACAAGGGATTGTATTAGGACATGTGGTATCTAATAATGGTATTTCTATAGACCCAGCAAAGGTGAATGTTATTTCTAGTTTACCTTACCCCTCTTCTGTGAGGGAAGTCCGTTCGTTCCTTGGCCATGCAGGTTTCTACAGGAGATTTATTAAGGACTTTAGTAAGGTGGCACTTCCCTTGTCTAGATTACTGCAGAAGGATATTGAGTTCGAGTTCAGTGAGGATTGCGAACAAGCATTTGATAAGCTGAAGACTGCTCTAACTCAAGCCCCAATTGTGAGAGGACCAGACTGGAGTCAGCCGTTTGAAATCATGTGCGATGCTTCCAACCATGCAGTAGGAGCAGCGCTGGCTCAGCGCGAAGGTAAGGATCCTTTTGTTATTGCCTATGCGTCTAAGACTTTAGACACTGCCCAGTCCAATTATACTACTACTGAGAAAGAGCTTCTGGCTATTGTTTTTGCTCTGGATAAATTCCGAGCCTATTTACTTGGTACTAGAGTAGTAGTGTATTGGTGCACGAAATTGTGATCATCAATGGCGCCATCAACATGGTACGCTCAATTGTAATCTCAACTTTTTATCACAACTTCGCACAACTAACCAGCAAGTGCACTGGGTCGTCCAAGTAATAAACCTTACGCGAGTAAGGGTCGATCCCACGGAGATTGTTGGTATGAAGCAAGCTATGGTCATCTTGTAAATCTCAGTCAGGCGGATATAGAATGGTTATGGAGTTCTCGAATATTAATAATAAAATAGGGATAGAAATACTTATGTAAATCCTTGGTGAGAATTTCAGAGAAATGCATGGAGATGCTTTCGTCCCTCTAAACCTCTGCTTTCCTGCTGTCTTCATCCAATCAGTCTTACTCCTTTCTATGGCTGGCTTTATGTAAGGGCATCACCGTTGTCAATGGCTACATCCCATCCTCTTGTGAAAATGCTCTAAATGCTCTGTCACAGCACGGCTAATCATCTGAGGTTCTCGATCATAGTGGAATAGGATTCACCCTCCTTTTGCGTCTGTCACTACGCCCAGCACTCGCGAGTTTGAAGCTCGTCACAGTCATTCAATCCCAGAGTCCTACTCGGAATACCACAGACAAGGTTTAGACATTCCGGACTCTCATGAATGCCGCCATCAATCTAGCTTATACCACGAAGATTCTGATTAGGAGATCTAAGAGATACTCATTCAATCTAAAGTAGAACGGAAGTGGTTGTCAGGCACGCGTTCATAGGGAATGATGATGATTGTCATGTTCATCACATTCAGATTGAAGTGCGAATGAATATCTTAGAAGCAGAATAAGTTGAATTGAATAGAAAAACAGTAGTACTTTACATTAATCTTTGAGGAACAGCAGAGCTCCACACCTTAATCTATGGAGTGTAGAAACTCTACCGTTGAAAATACATAAGTGAAAGGTCCAGGCATGGCTGAATGGCCAGCCCCCAAAACGAGATCACAGGATCAAAAATACAATCCAGGATGTCTAATACAATAGTAAAAGGTCCTATTTATAATAAACTAGCTACTAGGGTTTACAAAAGTAAGTAATTGATGCATAAATCCACTTCCGGGGCCCACTTGGTGTGTTCTTGGACTGAGCTTGAATGTTACACGTGCAGAGGCTCTTTTTGGAGTTGAACGCCAGGTTGTAACGTATTTCTGGCATTCAACTCTGGTTTGTGACTTGTTTCTGGCGTTTAACTCCAGATAGCAGCGTAGAACTGGAGTTCAACGCCCTTTTACGTCGTCTAAACTCGTTCAAAGTATAGACTATTATACATTTCTGGAAAGCCCTGGATGTCTACTTTCCAACGCAATTGGAAGCGCGCCATTTTGAGTTCTGTAGCTCCAGAAAATCCACTTTGAGTGCAGGAAGGTCAGAATCCAACAGCATCAGCAGTCCTTCTTCAACCTCTGAATCTGATTTTTGCTCAAGTCCCTCAATTTCAGCCAGAAAATACCTGAAATCATAGAAAACACACAAACTCATAGTAAAGTCCAGAAATGTGAATTTAACATAAAAACTAGTGAAAACATCCCTAAAAGTAACCAGATTCTACTAAAAACATACTAAAAACAATGCCAAAAAGCGTATAAATTATCCGCTCATCATGTATTCAGACCATGCAGCTCTAAAGTATCTATTAGCTAAAAAGGAATCCAAACCAAGACTTATACATTGGATACTGCTGTTACAAGAATTTGATTTAGAAATAAAGGATAGGAGTGGTAATCAGAATTTAGTAGCAGACCACTTGAGTCACCTTGAACATATTAAGGATGATTCTACTTCTATAGATGATAATTTTCCTTTTGACAACCTACAAGCAGTATCTGCGGTAATCCCTTGGTATGCACCTGTTGCTAATTATTTAGTTAGCCACACATTTCCTCCACATTTTTCTAAACATCAAAGAGACAAGCTGAAAAGCGAGTCTAAATATTATATATGGGATGACCCATATTTATGGAGATGTGGTGCTGACCAGATAATTAGACGTTGTGTGCCTCAATCAGAATTTCAGTCCATTTTAGAGGCTTGTCACTCATCTGAGAGTGGAGGACATTTTTGCCCTCAAAGAACAGCTAGAAAGATCTTAGACTGCAGATTCTGGTGGCCCACTCTTTTTAGAGACGCTACTGAGTTTTGTAAATCCTGCCCCCATGCCAGAAATTTGGTAATATATCCAGGAGGGATGAGATGCCTCAACAATATATGCTCTTCTGTGAAATTTTTGATGTTTGGGGCATTGACTTCATGGGTCCGTTTCCAAATTCTAATGGATATTTTTATATATTGTTAGCTGTGGATTATGTTTCCAAATGGGTAGAAGCAATTCCTACCCGCACTGATGATGATAACACTGTTGTTTCCTTTGTGAGAAACCATATTATATGTCGCTTTGGATCACCACGAGCAATCGTGAGCGATCAAGGCACCCATTTTTGTAACAGGAGACTAACAGGATTGATGAAGAAGCATGGGATAATCCATAAAGTTACAACAGCTTACCATCCCCAAATTAATGGGCAAGCCGAGGTATCAAACAGAGAAGTTAAGCGTATCTTGCAAAAGATAGTAAAGCCTCACAGAAAAGACTGGAGCACCAGGCTACAAGATGCACTGTGGGCATATAGAACAGCATACAAGACGCCCATTGGGATGAGTCCCTTCCGCTTGGTTTATGGAAAAGCTTGTCACCTCCCAGTTGAAATAGAACACAGAGCCTTCTGGGAAGTTAAGGAGTGCAACATGGGAATTGAGAACGCCGGAGCTGAAAGGAAGTTGCAACTGCAGGAACTGGAGAACCTTCACCTAGAAGCTTATGAGAACTCCAGAATTTTCAAGGAAAAGATGAAAGCTGTGCATGATCAGAACATCAAGAAGAAAGAGTTTCAACCTGAAGATTTTGTCCTCCTTTACAAATCTCGACTAAGGCTCATGCCCGGTAAGTTGAGATCAAAATGGGAAGGTCCATACAGAGTAGAGAAGGCTGAACCGTACGGAGTTTATCACCTAAGCCATCCTTCAAGCTCTGAACATATTAAGGTTAATGGATAACGCCTGAAGCTGTACCATGGTGAGAATGTGCAGAAAAATAAGGAGCTTGAAATCTTCCGCCTGGAAGATCCCCACATAGCAGCCGATTGAGCTAGTGGAGCGTCCAACTTACGGACGTTAAAGCAAAGTGCTTGGTGGGAGACAACCCTCCGCGGTATGATCGTTCTTTTCTTCACTTTTAGTTTTTCTTCTTTAATAACTCTTCTCTTTATTAGTGCTTTCGTGCTCTTTCATTTACATGTCTTTATATTTCCAAAAAAAAAAGGGTTTTTCGCCGCGCGATGCGATCGCATCAGCGACGCGTCCGCGTCGCAAAGGGGGTGGAGAAAACAAATAAACGAACAGAGAGTTCGGCTGGAGTCCGGCTGGAGGCGTGCCAATGGCACAAATCGACCCACGCGACCGCGTCCCTGACGCATTCGCGTCACATGGGAATCCTGGCCTCCCACGCGGCCGCGTGCCCTGAATTTTCGACGTAAAAGGGTGCACACTGAGATATTATGCAAGAGTAGTGCTGGATTGGTGCTGGAAGCACAATCCTTTTCATACGACCGCGTCGCCGACGCAGCCGCGTCACCCATTTTATAACGTACACTCATGCGATCGCGTGACCCACGCGATCGCGTCACCCTAATTTGGTAATTAAAATAAATCGAATAGAGAGTTGTGCTGGAGCGAGGCTGCACTCGCGCCAGCAGCGTAACACGGATCACGCGACCACGTGACTGACGCGATCGCGTCCCCTTACCTGACGCGCACCCACGCGAACGCGTGCCCCACGCGGCCGCGTCGCATGCGCCGCACAGCTCAACCTAAATTGCCAAATTATCTTATCTTTCTCTCCCCCAAATCTTAATTTTTCTTTTCCCTCCTTTTTTCTTCCTTCCCCCTTCTATCTCACCTTTCACTCTCTATCCCTCTCACCACCATTAACAAGGTTTTACTTTCTTCTTCCTTCTTCTCTTTTCCATCATTCTTATTATATTATATACATTTTTATTTTCTTTTTCTTTCGTTTTTCTTTTCACTTTTGTATTTTATTTCCTTCTTTCTCTTTTTACATGGTGCTAGAAAATTTTTGAGTCATTATCCCTCATTATATGCTTGTGACTTGTTACAATTTATTTAACAATTATTATTATTTTTAAGGGGATTGCTTGCATGTTCAATTTCATACTTTTTATATCTTACTTACCATGCATGCCATGTGTTTGTGAAAAAGCCTATATAGCCCTATGCACTTTTCTATATTACTTTACTCTACTATTCAATGCTTGCTTTTCAAAAATTCTCCTTATTATTTTATTAATTAAATTCAATTGTCAATACAAACGTGATGGTTTGTTACGAAGTAATGCTTGGTCTATGCTACTCATGCCCTTTGCCAGCATGCCAATAAACACATTGCATTCACTTGTTTTTATCTGCACTAGCTATTTTCCATTAATGGCTTTTCATATGTACTTGAGAGCATGTGTTAATGTCATCTACATTTTGCTGCGCATCATTCACCCTCTTTTCCGTTTCCTTCCCTGCTGTATGTCTCCTTAAATTTAATTTTCTTTCTCTTCCCTTCTTTCAGGATGGCCACCAAGAAAGGAAAGGAGAAAGCAACTTCCAAACCACCAGCAAGAGGAGGAACTAAAAGAGCATTAGTGGAAGAGCCTTCTTCAACCGTCATCAAGCCCTCAACAAAAAGAATTAAGCGGATAATAAAAGTTGACGAAAAGGAGAAAGCCTTTTCAGCAAAGGACACTGCGCTATTTTCCAATCGCTACTGTGAGCAGATGTTCCCTATCATGGCAGAAAAGAATTATAACAATGAATACCTTCTTATCCTCCCGTCCAATATTGCCACCTTTGTTGAGCCGCAACTTGAGCGAAGACAATGGGGTTTCCTACGGAGACAGCCGAGGCAGGTCAATCTTTCTTGGGTTGTTGAGTTCTACTCCAACTTCTACATGCCGACCCTGCAGTCTGTTTATGTCTGGCAAAAGCAAGTCCCCATCACAGAAGAGGCCATTCAGCAAGCTCTGAATCTTCCCCCTATTCTAGCAGGAATGGACGCTTTTCAAGTAGCCACCCTTCAGCGCCAGAGATACCAATTCAACTGGGACTCCGTTCTCGGAGTCATCGCATTACCTGGCAGCCGTTAGATCTACGGATACCACCGTACCCGCCCTAAGGGAATCTTGGCTTCAGCACTTACCTTGGAGGCTCGCGTATGGGCACAGATCATGTCCCATTACGTCTTTTCGAGCACTCATGAGTCCTCCTTCACTGCAGACATGGCTGTTCTACTATGGTGCATCCTTACAGACCAACCTCTGAATCTCGCAAGACATATACGGAATGCTATGGAACACGTACAAATTGCGGGCAACTTACCTTTCCCCGCCCTGGTCTCAGATCTTGTCTCAGTAGTCGGAGTCTCCTACAGAGCTGGGGACACCAAAGCCATGCTTCCACGGGACGATTAGTATATCCCTAACGGGAAATACCTCAGACTCTCAGCAGCCACTACAAGCCTTCCTACTGCTCCAGTTGAAGATAATCCTTCTTCAACACCACAAGCATCTACAACTGAGAAATTGCTCCAGCAGATAATCGAACGGTTGGATCGGCAAGAACAGAAAGCAAAGATGAGAGAGCGCCGTAACGAGCGCCGATTCAAACACCTCAAGGAGCTACTCAAGGGACATTTTAGAGACTCAGACACCCCGGACTCCACTTCCTTCACCAGCACAGGGAGCCATGATGGCCCCACCTGTGGAGATACTGCTACCAGCCCACCCCTGTTTCTAACAGATGGCACCGAAGACGGTGCAAAGCCTTAAGTGTGGGGAGGTCGGTCAGTACCTGACTTCCGGAGGTAAATTCTCTTCTCTGGCACCAATAATTAGGATATTTTAGTTAGATTTTCTTTCCTTTATAGAATAGAATAAATTGCATAGGTTAGGATAGTTGCATGCATGTTCTACTTGATTGAAAAGACAATAAGTTTCTTTTAAAAATCTATCTTTGGAACAAAATTTCACTAATTTTTCAAAATTTTTATGATAAATTTGCTTGAGTTGTATTTGGAACATGATATTTGAGTTAAAGAACACACAACCTGTGAAAGATTTGAGCCTTTATGAATGGTTACATTATTTAACCATAATTATTTCGTTCTTGTGTGTTTACTTCTCTATGATTGTAATCTATATTTTGTTTTATCTTATATGTCCAATAGTTATTATATTTGCATGCTTGCACATGATTGAGGCCATTATTTGTTTAAACTCACTCATCCAAATTAAGCCTACCCTTTTCAATTACCTTTGTTAACCACTTTGAGCCTTTAATTCCCATTTGTTTGATATTTTACCACATTACTAACCTTAAGCCGAAAAACAATCGTATATCCCAAACTGAATCTTTAGTTAGCTTAAGATAGAATTGTGTGTGCTAGTTAAGTATGGGAAATTGTGGGAACAAAAGTTGTTAAGGGAATGTGTCATGAAAATTTAAAGGGAATTTGGATACCTACTCATGTGAAACTACAAGAATTAAAAATCTATGTGCATTGACAAGCTTTATTTATATAAAAAATAATAATAATAATAATAAATATGAAAAATCAATAAATAAGGGGACAAAATTACCCCAATGTTGAATTCAGAATTCGAAGATCAATGCACATATGACAGAACCAAAAATATAAGTTGATACATGAGTATGGATTGAAAAAGGGAATTCTGGGTAGCTAGGTATGAACTTTAAAGATGACATTAAGTGTATACAAGTTATATTAGAGCTTGGGTTAATTAAAGATTCAATTTATTAGCTCACTTGACCAAATATACAACCCTGCCTATACCTTAGCCCCATTACAACCTTGAAAAGACCTCATGATGTTTGCATTGGTATATTAACTATTGTTGATTGGTTAGGAGAAGAACAAAAGTTAGAAAGCATGATTAGAGAAGGATAGAGTGACCACCCTATACACTAGAGATCAGAGCATACATACATTATCAGTGAGGGTTCAATACTTGAATTTTCAAGTTCCCTGCTTTCATGAGCTATCTTCTTGCACTTTTATCCATTTTATTGTATAATGACAGAATTAGTGGAATTTGATTTGTAATTGTTTTGAAGAGCTTATTTACTTTTGATCAAGTGGACAAGAATCATATAGTTGCATTTATTTATATATGTGTAGGTTTGCACTGCATTTCATGAGTTTCTACATGTTCATACTTATTTCCTTATCTCCTTCAATTAAGCATGAGGACATGCAAATGTTTAAGTGTGGGGAGGTTGATAAACCACTATTTTATGGTTTATATTGTGTTTAATTGTGTGGTTTTATCATGATCCTTACCCACTTATTCATTAAATTAGCATGCATTTAGATTTCCTTCCTGAATTTATTACATTTTTGAAAACTGCTTCCTAGAGACTTTAATTATTTATTTTTAATTCTCCTTTATTCCATTCGATGCCGTGATCTGTGTGTTAAGTGTTTCAGACTTTATAGGGCATGAATGAGTTGGAGATTGGAAAGGAAGCTAGCAAAAATGGAAGAAACACAAGAATTTGAGGAGATAACCAGCGAGAAGTGACGCGGTCGCATGGCTCACGCGACCGCGCGAAGGAGAGCAAATCACAGTGACGCGGCCGCATGGCTCACGCGGCCGCGCGAATTGTAAAAGTTCTGGCGACGCGGTAGCGTGGACGACGTTACCTCGTGGCGAGGAAAAGCGCGAATGATGCGTCCGCATGGATGACGCGATCGTGTGACATGTGCGATCTGCATAATCTGCAGAATTCGTTGGGGGCGATTTTGGGCCCTATTTCGACCCAGTTTTTGGCCCGGAACAGCAAACTAGAGTCAGAGAACATGCAGAAACAAATAACACATTCATTCAGAGACAGTTTCAGATCTAGTTTTACTCTCTTAGGTTTTTCTCTCTAGGTTTTAGAATTTTAATTTTCAATTGGTCTTAGCATTGGAACATTGAGAAGAGTTATTCCCTCATCAAGACTTCATCATTCTAGTTTGTTTTCTTAACTTGGTTTCATTCTTCTATGTTCCTTGTTTTGTTCAATTTTGTTATTTGAATACTTTTATGATTAATTAATGCAAGGATTATTTCTTTTTAATTCAATTTCAATTCCAATAATCATGTCTTCTTTTAATTCCCTTTCATGTGTTATGGATTCTTTATTTACAATGCGTGAGTAGTTTCCTTACTTGATGGGGAGTTGATTAAAAGGAATTCTTGAGTTGGAAGGATTGAAAGAAAAATTTGTAATTGGGTTAAATGTTGGATTGCTATCCTGTCACCAACGCCAATCCCTTTGAACTAAGTGGGTTGCAACTTGTGAACAAATCTGGCATTCCAGCTTGTTTGACTTTCCCTTACTTGGTAAAGGATAACCAAACAGAACAACCATTAATTATAAATTAATCTTACATTCACTCCACCAATAATAGAAATTCTAACCAATCAACTCTCAGTCAAGGCTTTTATTCATATTATTTAACTTTCCTCAATTTACATCCCAATTTACTTAGCTCAACTTCTTGGAACATCTGATTAATAAGATAGCACACTTTTCTGCAACTCGTTAGGAGACGACCTGGGACTTAAAACTCCCAGTAATTTTTAATTTAATTCTATGTGACATATTTCTAAATTGATAGGCAGATTTTCGGTGAGTTAAGAACTATACTTGCAACGTAACCATTTTAATAATTTCTAATTCACCAGCTTCTGCGTCTCATCAGTAAGCTTGCGCAAAAGGCACAAAATGTGCACAATGCAGGCACAACTCTCTGGAATTTGGCTGGGAGGTGGAATTTTTGAATCCACGCGTACACGTGGGTGACGTGTGTGCGTGGATGATCGAAAATGCTTGAGTCACGCATACGCGTGGGGAACGCGTATGCGTGGGTTGGTGCTCTATTTTTCAAAATTTTTCATGTTTTTGCCCCAAACCAAACATTTCAAAGCTCCAAACAGCTACCAAAACACCATAAAACCTTATTTAACATACTAAGCTACCAACTAAACTCAACAAACTAATCAAAACATGAAATTAAACTAATTTTACCAATATTTACAAAAGAGAAAAATGAAAAGATTTTACGATGGTGGGGTGTCTCCCACCTAGCACTTTTATTTATTGTCCTTAAGTTGGACTTATGGGGAACTCCTCATCAAGGTGGCTTGTGCTTGAAGCTATCATTGAACATCCACCAATGCTTGAGTCTCCAATAAGCTCCATTCTTCAAAATTAATGCCTTCAATATTTGATGGAATTCTTCACAAACCATGGGCTCCCAAAATTGATTCTCCTTGTGCGATTTGGGATCCCACACTTTGTTTTGACACCCGTCTTTAAATTGATCATCATTAGTCCATCCGGGTGGCCAGCAAGATGATTTCTCACTAAAATGACCAAACATCCTTCTAGACCCAAGCAATCTAGCTCTACACTAACCCTTGCAATTAAGCTCTGAACATGCAACCATTGTGAGATTTGATTTACAATGCCAACCACTAACCATCTCCCTTTTGCTCTTAAAGCCACAAAGAGCTCTAAGTTGCCCATCCGTCTCAAGCATACCATATTCAAGTGGGCTAATTAAACTTAGCGATGAAAGATTTACCCACTTGAATGAAAGAATGGATGGTGATGGCTTGGGGAGAGGTATTTCCAATGTCCTTACAAGCTCCACTCCCTTATGTTCTTCTTGAATCACCTCCACCTCTTTACAAACTTCTTTAAATTCAATCCTTTGTTCATCAATTTCATCCAACTCTTCTCCATCACTCAAATAAAAAATGGGAGGATGAGAGAAATCTACCTCCACAACACTTTCAAATTCACCGGGAGAAGGTTCTTCAAGTTCAAAGGATTCACCACTGATAAACCACTATTTTATGGTTTATCTTGTGCTAAATTGAGTGGTTTTTATCAATTCTTTTCTCACTTATTCATGTAATTTGCATGGTTTTACAAATCCTTCCAAATTCTGTGACATAGTTAAAAACATATTTCCTGGGCCTTTAAATTGTCAATTTTAATTATCCTTTATCACCATTCGATGCCGTGATCTGTGTGTTAAGTGTTTTCAGGCTTTATAGGGCAGGAATGGCTTAGAGGATGGAAAGAAAACATGCAAAAGTGGAAGGAACGTAAGAAAATGAATTTTTGAGAAGCTAGCAGCGACGCGTATGCATGGGCGACACGTATGCGTGACTAGCGCAGAAGACACGCGACACATACGCGTGACTGACTCATACGCGTGACAAGGAATTTTGCCAAGCAACGCGTACACATGACTTATGCGTACGCGTGACATGCGCCACGTGCAGAAATTTCAGAAGGCGCTGGGAGCGATTTCTGGGCTCCTCTTTGGCCCAGTTCCAAGCCCGAGAACACAGAGTAGATGCTACAGAGTGGGAAAATCATTCATTCATTCACACAACTTTCATTCACATAATTTTAGGTTTTAGATGTAGTTTTCTAGGGAGAGAGGCTCTCTCCTCTCTCTAGGTTTTAGGATTCTTAGGTTTAGCTATTTTCAATTTTAGATTTCTACTTTGCTTTAATTTTGTTTCTCTTCTACTCTTATTAGTTCTAGCACTTTAGTTTATCTATTTCTCTTGTTGGTTTATTTATTTTCCCAATTTATTTTATGAATTCTCATGTTAGATTTGATTTCCTATTTAATGCAATTTGAGGTATTTCATATTTATGATTGCTTTCTTTATTGTTAGTCATTGATGTTTGTAATTAGTTGTTTAGATTTAATATTCCTTGCTAGTTTTCTATGTTTTTATGTTATGCCTTCCAAGTGTTTGATAAAATGTTTGGGAGGATTTTAAGTTAGATTTTTATATTCTTGTCTTTGGTTGAGTAATTAGTGACTCTTGAGTTATCAAACTCCTTTGTTGATTGATAATTGAAAGTTGCTAGTTGATTTGGACCCTTTAAAGCTAGTCTTTCATTAGGAGTTGACTAGGACTTGAGGAATCAAATTGATTCATCCACTTGACTTTTCTTCATAGTTAGAGGTTAACTAAGTGGTAGCAATGGACAATTCTCATCACAATTGATAAGGATAACTAGGATAGGACTTCTAGTTCTCATACCTTGCCAAGAGTTTTCTTAGTTATTAATTTAATTTCTTGCCATTTTATTTCCTTATTCCTTATTTCAAAACCCCAAAAAGATACTTTTCCATAACCAATAATAACTACACCTCCCTGCAATTTCTTGATAGACGACCCGAGGTTTTAATACTTCAGTTATTACTTTTATTGGGTTTGTTACTTATTACAACCAAATTTTTGTATGAAAGGATTATTGTTGGTTTAGAAACTATACTTGCAACGGGAATTTACTGTGAATTCTTTACTAGCAAAAATCCGTTCATCAAAATGGCACCATTGCCGGGGATTTGCAAACGTGTGCTTTATTATTGGTTATTGTGAATTAATTTTCTTTTTCGTTTATGTGTTAGTTGTTTCTAGTTTTAGGAGTTTAGTTTCATTATTCCTTATTAGTTTTTGTTTTTATTTTCTCTCGATACTATGAATTCTCACCCCTTTGGCTATGAGTCTAGTTACAATCATGTTGTAGGAAGAGGAGATTACAATGAAAGCTTGGATCAAGGATGGAACAATCAAAGATGGGAGGAGCCACAAGGATTTGATCAACCCTCTTGGCAACAACCACCTCCAAGTTACTATCAACAACCATTCTATGATGCGTACCAAGACAATGGTTATGGTAGACCTCTTCGTGACAATCAACACCCACCACAAAATACCTATGTACCCCCTCCTCAACATAGCTTTGAACCACCATACTCACAAGTCCCCTACTATTAAACACCCTCATATGATCCTAACCCATATCCACCATATCAATCACCCTATGAGCCGTATGAACAATACATAGAACCACCGTAATTCCAACCCAATTACTCCCAAGAACCACCACCTCCATATACACCATGTCCATACCCATCAATCCAAGAGCCATATGATCCTAATTATGTTATCCAAGAGGAAGAAGAATCAAAGGATCGTCTCAAGGAGACACTGGATCAATTTCAAGCAACCCTTCATCAATTAGAGCAAGTGGAAATCTGGAAAGTACACGAAGCTCTCATGGCTATAGCATCTCAACCTAAGAACAAGGGATTGAAGTGTGTTGTGTAACAAGTGGAAAAGATGGAGAGTGTTGAACCACCACAACCTTATTATGATGAACCACGCTCTTATGATGAACCTTTTCTCCCAAGTAATGAGCCCTCATATCCATCCCAATCTTCAATGAATGACACTCTAAGTGTTCTTTTTCAAGGGCAAAGAGAGATGCAAAGGACAACACAAGAGTTCGTAGCTACCTTGACCGAGGGAGTAGGTAATTTAGCCTCTCTGCGCTTCGATACTCAAAGCACTCCCATGGCTACATGTGGAGAATCAATAGAAGAGCGTAGCATGAAGGAGAAACTAGAAACTCCGGTGGACAATGAGGAACATGTTTTTGTGTTGGAACAAGTGGAGGAAGCCGTAATAGTTGAAGAGGAAGAAGTCGTTGAAGACTTAGGGGATGCTGAACCTCAATGGGAATCTAGAATTGTAGAGTATTCCTTCAAGAAGACTAAAATTAATGTCAAGGAGACCAGTGTACAATCTCCATGGCATATTCCCTATGAAGACTTGGACGGGATAAATCAAGAAGCAAGTTCCCTTGGTGATGAGGATCATGAATCAAGTCCTTCTAATGATAAATCTACATCCACACCTAAACTCCTTGAATATGAAGACCCTTTCCTGATTGAGTCTGAAAATGATGTGGAAGCGGAAGACCTTCGCAAAGGTTGGACGGGAGTTGAGTACGCTCTGTCAGGAACGTTGGAGATTTCTCCACCTAGGTTGCCATCTACTCCTTCATTTGAGTGGGTAAGGCTTGTCTCTATTCGCCTTACCGTTCCACTTGAATATGGTATTTTTGAAATAGATGGTCAACTTAGGAGGCTTTGTGGAATTAAGCATAAGAGAAGGATGTTTAGGGGTTGGAGTTGCAAATCAAGGCTCATCAAGGTTGATATTTCAAGAGCTAGAAGCAAGGGTGGGACTAGTGAACATTTGGCTGGATCTAAAAGAAGAGTTTGGTATTGCATAGAGAATTCAGACTATCTGTCACTCAATTGGAACAATGGCGATCCGCTTCAAGACGGGTGTAGAAACGAGATTTGGGATCCGAGAATATATGAGGATCAATTTTGGGAGCTCAGAGCTTGTGTAGAACTCCATCAAATCTTGGAGAATTTACTTAGAATAGATAGAGTTTATTGGAATTCCAAGCGTTGGTGGCAGTTTCAAGATGAGTTCAAGCACAGGCCACCATGACACAGGACTCACCAAATGTCCAACTTAAGGACTTTAACTAAAAGTGAAAGGTGGGAGACAACCCACCATGGTATGATCTTTCATTTTTATTCTTAGTTTTATTTTATTTTATTTTTATTAGTGTCTGGTGCACGAAATTACAATCACACTTTTGCAACTCTGCACAACTAACCAGCAAGTGCACTGGGTCTTCCAAGTAATACCTTACGTGAGTAAGGGTCGATCCCACGGAGATTGTCGGCTTGAAGAAAGCTATGGTTATCTTGTAACTCTTAGTCAGGATATCAATAATTCTCAGATTTAATTGTAAAAAGTAAAAGAACATGAAATAAATACTTGTTATACAGTAATGAAGAACAGGTTGAGGCTTTCTTCTGTAAGCAAATACTCTAGATGGACATGTGAATGCTATTTTCTCTTGGTCTTGAGGATCCACTGCAATTTGGTTGTAGCCTGAATAGCCATCCAAAAAGCAGTAATATTCATGACCTGCTAGTCTCTCTAGCATCTGGTCTATGAATGGTAAAGGAAAGCGATCCTTTCAGGTGGCTATATTGAGCCTTCTGTAGTCAATACACATACGCCACCCTGTAACTGTTCTTGTAGGAACCAGTTCATTCTTTTCATTATGAACCACAGTCATGCCTCCCTTCTTGGGGACAACGTGGACATGGCTCACCCAGGGGCTATCAGAAATAAGATAAATAATCTCAGTCTCTAGTAACTTAGTGACCTCTTTCTGCACCACTTCCTTCATGGATGGATTTAGCCGCCTCTGTGGTTGAACCACTGGCTTAGCATCATCCTCCAATAGGATCTTGTGCATGCATCTTGCTGGGCTAATGCCCTTAAGGTCACTTATTGACCACCCAAGAGCTGTCTTGCGTGTCCTTAGCACTTGAATTAGTGCTTTCTCTTCCTGTGGATTTAAAGCAGAGCTTATGATCACTGAAAAAGTGTCACCCTCTCCCAGAAATGCATATTTCAGGGATGGTGGTAGTGGTTTGAGCTCAGGTTTAGGAGGTTTCTCCTCTTCCTGAGGGATTTTCAGAGGTTCTTTTATTTCCTTTGATTCCTCCAGATTAGGCTGAACATCTTTAAAGATGTCCTCTAGCTCTGATTCAAGACTTTCAGTCATATTGACCTCTTCCACCAGGGAGTAAATAATATCAATGCTCATGCAGTCATTTGATGTGTCTGGATACTGCATAGCTTTGACAACATTTAACTTGAACTCATCCTCATTGACTCTCAAGGTCACTTCCCCTTTTTGGACATCAATGAGAGTTCGTCCAGTTGTTAGGAAAGGTCTTCCTAGAATCAGAGTTGCACTCTTGTGCTCCTCCATTTCCAGCACTACAAAGTCAGTGGGAAAGGCAAATGGCCTAACCTTGACAATCATGTCCTCAATTATGCCTGATGGGTATTTAATGGAGCAATCAGCAAGTTAAAGACATATCCGGGTTGGTTTGACCTCTTCAGTCAAGCCAAGCTTTCTGATGGTGGATGCAGGTATTAGATTGATACTTGCTCCAAGGTCACATAGAGTTGTCTTAGTACAAGCACCCTCTATTGTGCATGGTATCATAAAGCTCCCTGGATCTTGAAGCTTCTCTGGTAATCTTTTCAGAATGACTGCACTGTATTGTTCAGTGAGAAACACTTTTTCAGTTTCTCTCCAATCCTTCTTATGACTTAAGATCTCTTTCATGAACTTAGCATAAGAGGGTATTTGCTCAAGTGCCTCTGCAAATGGGATCTTTATCTCAAGAGTCCTGAGATAGTCTGCAAAACGGGCAAATTGTTTATCCTACTCCGCTTAGTGGAGTTTCTGAGGGTAAGGCATCTTGGCTTAGTTGTTGCAGGTTTAGTCCCTACAGAGGTGGTTGGAGAAGCCTTCTTAGAGGGGTTACTATCAGCACTTGCAGGTGTCTGACCCCTCATTGGCATTTGAATGCCAGGATTGGGCATCCACTGGGCGTTTAACGCCAGTCTTTCACCCTTTTCTGGCGTTTGAACGTCAGAATAATTCCTCTCTGGGCTCTTGCTGTCCTCAGAGGGATTTTGGGCAGTGGTTTGGTCATCCTCTATCAGTTGTTCCTTTCTTGACTTTCTGCTACTTTGAGCTGATTTATTCAATGTCTTTCCGCTCCTTAATTGGACAGCTTGGCATTCTTCTATTATCTGTTTAGATAGCTGCTGTCTTGTCTGATTCAATTGTGCTTCCATATTCTTGTTAGCATTTTTAGTGTCCTGGAGTATCTCTTTAAATTCTGCTAATTGTTTTGTCACAAGGAGTAATTGCTGATTAAGTTCAACAATTTGTTCTTGAGGATTAGGATCAGTAGTTACTGTCCTAGCCTCTTTTTTTATGGAGGACTCACTGCTTGAGTATAGATATTGATTTCTAGCAACCGTATCTATGAGTTTTTGAGCCTCTTCAATCGTTTTCCTCATGTGTATAGATCTACCAGCTGAGTGGTCTAGAGACATCTGAGCTTTTTCTGTAAGCCCATAGTAGAAGATGTCTAACTGTACCCACTTTGAAAATATTTCAGAGGGGAATTTCCTTAGCATCCCTCTGTACCTCTCCCAGGCATTATAAAGGGATTCATGATCCTCTTGTTTAAAGCCTTGGATGTCCAGCATTAGCTGTGTCATCCTTTTTGGAGGGTAAAATTGATTCAGGAATTTGTCTGATAACTGTCTCCATGTTCTTATGCTTGCTGTGGGTTGGTTATTTAACCACCTCTTAGCTTGATCTTTTACAGCAAATGGAAACAGTAATAATCTGTAGACATCCTGATCCACTTCTTTATCACGTACTTTGTCAGCAATTTGTAAGAACTGTGCCAGAAACTCAGAAGGTTCTTCCTATGGAAGACCGGAATACTGGCAATTTTGCTGCACAATGATAATGAGCTGAGGATTTAGCTCAAAGTTGCTTGCTTTGATGGGAGGCATACAGATGCTACTCCCATATGCAGCTGTAATGGGGTTAGCATATGACCCCAGAGTCCTTCTGGACTGTTCACTTCCACTTATGTTCATGATGGAGAAAAGGGAATTGATATGAATTATATTTTTATTTTATTATTATTTTTTTATTTAAAAGTAACCGAAAATAATAAGTAAAATAAACAGAAAATAAAATATAATTTCGAAAAAAAAATAAAATAAAATAAAATAAAAGCAAATTGAAAACTAAATTAATTAATTAATTAAAAAGATTTTGAAATTAGCAATTAAAAAGATATGATTGACAATTATTTTGAAAAAGATATGATTTAGAAGCTATGATTGCAAATTAAAAAAAAAAGATATGATTGAGAAGATATGATTGCAAATTAAAAAAAGATATGATTGAAAAGATATGATTGAAGAAATTAAAAAAATTTGATTTTTGAAAAAGATTTGAAAAGATCAATTTTGAAATTAGAATATTAACTTGACTAAAAAAAAAAGATATGATTTTGAAAATCTTTGACTAAATTAATGCAAAATTTCAAAATTTATGAGTAAAATGAGGAAAGGATATTTTTTTTTTATTTTTGAATTTTAATGCGGAAAGAGAAAAACAACAAAATGATACTAAGAACAAACAAGAAAACTTTGAATGTCAAGATGAACACCAAAAACACTTTGAAGATCAAGATGAACACCAAGAACAAATTTTTGAAAAATTTTTAAGTAAATAAAAGAACAAAAATACCAAACTTAAAATTTTTAGAAAATCAAACACAAATTTTCAAAAATTTAAAGGGAAAACACAAAGAAGACACCAAACTTAGAATTTTTAAAGATCAAGAAAGAACTAAGGACATGCAATTTCGAAAATTAAAGGAAAATAAAATCATGCAATTGACACCAAACTTAAAATATTAAACTAAACTCAAATAAAAGACTCTAAACCAACAAAAACAAAATATTCCTAATCTAAGCAACAAGAATAACCGTCAGTTGTCCAAACTCGAACAATCTGCGGCAACGGCGCCAAAAACTTGGTGCACAAAATTACAATCACACTTTTGCAACTCCGCACAACTAACCAGCAAGTGCACTGGGTCGTCCAAGTAATACCTTACGTGAGTAAGGGTCGATCCCACGGAGATTGTCGGCTTGAAGCAAGCTATGGTTATCTTGTAACTCTTAGTCAGGATATCAATAATTCTCAGATTTAATTGTAAAAAGTAAAAGAACATGAAATAAATACTTGTTATACAATAATGAAGAACAGGTTGAGGCTTTGGAGATGCTTTGTCTTCTGAATCTCTGCTTTCCTACTATCTTCTTCTTCATGCACGCAAGGCTCCTTCCATGGCAAGCTTTATGTTGGGCATCACCGTTGTCAATGGATACTTCCCGTCCTCTCAGTGAAAATGTTCCAAATGCGCTGTCACCGCATGGCTAATCATCTGTCGGTTCTCGATCATGTCGGAATAGGATCCATTGATCCTTTTGCATCTGTCACTATGCCCAACACTCGCGAGTTTGAAGCTCGTCACAGTCATCCCTTCCCAGATCCTACTCAGAATACCAAAGACAAGGTTTAGACGTTCCGGATCTCAGGAATGGCCGCCAATAATTCTAGCTTATACCACAAAGACTCTAATCTGAATCATGAGGCTAAGAGATATGCATTCAATCTAAGGTAGAACGGAGGTGGTTGTCAGGCACGTGTTCATAGGTGTGAATGATGATGATTGTCACAGATCATCACATTCATCAGGTTGAAGTGCGAATGAATATCTTAGAATAGAAGCAAGCGTGATAGAATGGAAAACAGTAGTAATTGCATTAATTCATGAAGAACAGTAGAGCTCCTCACCCCAAACAATGGGGTTTAGAGACTCATGCCGTAGAAGATACAATATGAAACGTGTAAAGTGTCATGAGGTACAAGATGAATCACTAAAAGTAGTTTTTATAGTAAACTGGTGACCTAGGGTTACAGAAAATGAGTAAGCTAGTGTTTTTAGTGTAAAAATTCATTTCCGGGGCCTACTTGGTGTATGCTTGGGCTGAGCATTGAAGCTTTCATGTGTAGAGACTTTTCTTGGAGTTAAACGCCAGCTTTTGTGCCAGTTTGGGCGTTTAACTCCAGTTTTTATGCCAGTTCCGGCGTTAAACGCCAGAATTTCTTGAGCTGACTTGGAACGCCTGTTTGGGCCATCAAATCTCAGGCAAAGTATGAACTATTATATATTGCTGGAAAGCCCAGGATGTCTACTTTCCAACGCAATTAAAAGCGCGCCAATTGAGTATTTGTAGCTCCAGAAAATCCACTTTGAGTGCAGGAAGGTCAGAATCCAACAACATCTGCAGTCCTTTTTCAGCCTCTGAACCAGATTTTTGCTCAGGTCCCTCAATTTCAGCCAAAAAATACCTGAAATCACAGAAAAATACACAAAATCATAGTAAAGTCCATAAAAGTGAATTTTAAATAAAAACTAATAAAAATATAATAAAAACTAATTAAAATATACTAAAAATATACTAAAAACAATGTCAAAAAGCGTATAAATTATCCGCTCATCAGTGTTCATTCATAATTTTTTGCATCAGCATCTGCATTCTGCATAAAAAAATGGGCCAAACCACACATACGCGTCGGCCACGCGTGGGCATCGATACCAATTTGGTTCCCCCATCCAACGAACAAAAAGTTGTGATGGAATCGTGCGGCTGGTATGCTAGAGGCACAACTCGAGCCACACGTATGCATCCCTGACGCGTACGCGTCAATTTCATTTTTCGCACAACACGTGTGGGCGTGCGCAACGTGCACGCGTCGCATGTATAATCTTGCACCCTTCAATCGGAACAGAGAGTTGCACGAAAACGACACTGGAATTGTGCGTTTAGCACCATTTCAGCCGACGCATACGCGTGCTTCACACGTACACGTAATCTTCATTTATCCCTTTTCACGCGTTCGCGTCTATAACGCGTACGCGTCGATGCATTTTTGCCTCATCCACGCTCAAGCGTGATCCATGCGCACGCGTGGATTTGATTTCATTAACCCCTGACGCGAGAACCCTAACCCATTCGCGTCGCCCAATCTCTTCTCCCTCAACGTTCTAATTTCCTCTCTTCCCTCCATGCCACCCTCACCACCACCAACATCCCATCGTTGCTCAGTCCGGAAAATGCGAACTCCCGCCGACCACCCCTCCATCTCCCTCCTTTCCTCTTCTTCTTTTTCTTCTTCTTCTCTGTTTTCTCAACCCTGCCCACCTTCGCCGACCCCAAGCTCCGCCGTGGACAGCCACTGCACCGCTGCGTCGCTGCCATCTCTGTGTGGCACTACCCTTTCCAATCCTTTCCAATTATGTACTGCACCTTCCAGGTTTCCCACACATCCCCTGCATTCCCGTTCCTGCTTTATCATTATGTTTTAGTAATTTTGTTAGCTTTGATTAATTTCTGCTTAGTTTAGTTAGCTTAGAAATGTATGTTATTAGTTGATTCTAGGTGGTTAGGTAGCTAGGATGTGGTTAATGAATTTAGGTCTGATAAGTGCTCTATTCCTGCTATCTGAATTGGATGATCTTAAAACTGCTTTTGATGTTACTGGTATGCTGTTTGACTGCTGTTTGATGTTGTTTTACTTAATGCTGTAATTTCACAAGAGTTGCAACTATTACTGCTGATTAAAATTGTTTCTCTTGTCTGAGTTCATATAACATGATGATTGCTGCTCTTTTCTGAACTGCTTTGGATCCATATGAACTGAGTTTTTGCTGCTTGTTTTAATTTGGAAACGCCCAATTTACTGTCGGGATGCTGCCAAAATTGTGAATTAAATTTGGTACTGTTTTTAACTTGGTACACTTTATTTTGGCCGAGTTCAATTCATAATTCATCCGGTCAGCATTTCCGTCTTTCTTTTGGTTCCCTCTCATGTGCATTCGTCATTGATGGAATCAAAGAACTAATTGACGAAATTATGTGTCAATTAGAACCTTGTTGACCAATGATTTTGGAACCTCTTCTATGTTTGACTTGTTCAAGTTAGGTTACAACTCATGTTGAATTCTTGTTGTGTTTTCATCTTCATTGTTAATTCAGTAGAGCTTAATTCTTTAAACCCATATTCCTTATTAATGATTGATTGCTGAATTTAATAAAAGAAGGCTAACTGCATATCTTCTTTTTGACCAATTTCTGCTGCATTAGTACCATGGTTCAGCCATTCTTTTGTTCATTGATCAAGGAAAGCATGCTGCATGTGCTTAATTGGTTTTGAAATCATTGCTTATTGCTATTTTATTAGCTCATTTGCTTATTCCCTGTGAATTTATATATGGTTTTGGTGCTTTTAATTGTTAATGAATTCATAGGAAATCCAAATTGATTGATTGACTTTGGGAAATAGCCAGCTATTTTGTTTTGCTTGAATTGTTATATGGTTTTGTTTTACCTGACAAATATTGAACTTCATATGAGTTTGACTTGAATTCTTGCTTTGCTGCTGTTTATTTACTTCGGGAACGCTCACATTACTACCGGAATGCTGCCCAAATTTTTCTAAAAACTGTTTTACTCAACTTCCACTCATGAATTGACTTTAGTACTTTTGAATTGTAATTTATTTGGTTTAAACCAAAGCCAATTTATGGGATGATGGGTTTGCATTTCTACCCCTTTTGGTTTTCTTTCTACTTGAAATGCATTATTGATGATTTTATTCTTCTTGATGCTTCTTTCATTACATGTTTCTCAGTCTCCTTTTGTTTCAGGCTTCCTGTCTGCTTGCTTCTTACCTGCTTTTCTTTCCTCTGCTTTATTTGATAATCTGTATCCTGGAATTTCTATTTTTCAGGATGTCTGATCTGAAAGGAAAAGGCAAGGATAAGGCCAGTTCCGGTAAAAGAAAGAGAGGACAGTCATCCGTTGCTCTAGCGGATATCCTCTCGGATGAATCTTGGCGCGAAAAGAACTTTACCGATAAAAAAAAGCTGATCAACTGGTGCCTGCGAATGACCCAGTTAAATTTGCCAATCTTTACTGTGAACTCAAGTTTCCAGTCTTTCGAGACACACGGCACCTCTATTTGGAAAGGACATTCAAAATCCCAACCGAATTAAAGAAGTACACTGAAGAGCAGATCAAACAGAGAGGTTGGGTATTTCTGGAAAGAGATCTGGCAGAAGTAAACGCATCCTGGATCCGTGAGTTCTGTTCTAACTATTTTAGGATGACCCTTGATGCAGTGCAACTTAGGAGAAAGCAGATTTTAGTCACTGAGGAGGCGATCGAGGATATCCTCCACTTCCAGCCTAAAACATATGATACAAATGGTTATCAGAAGGCTGAGGAGTCTATTAGATTCATGAGTTTTGATTGGGATGCTGTACGGCGTACCATAGCCATTGATCCTGATGTTCCGTGGGCTATGGGAAAGTCAAAGGTCACTCCACGGGGTATCAAGATTATCTATCTCAATGATGAGGCTAAGCTGTGGCAACAGATATTGATTAATTATGTTATGCCTAGTACTCACGAGTCAGAGGTGCCAGCTGCCATGATCATCCTCATTTGGTGCGTCAAGGAAGGAAAGGACCTATACCTTCCACAGTTCATCAGAAAGTACATGTCTAGAGTTCATGTCAGAGGAACCCTGCCATTTCCTTATTTGATCACCCAGATGGCTCGTCGAGCTGAGGTGCCTTGGGAGCTAGAGGATGAGAGACCACTGATTGCCGACTGCAAGAAGGTTATTCCGCATGGCAAGCGGTTTGGACCTCTAGGCCACAAACTACCTACAACTACTACCTCTATTGATGCAGCCACATCCTCAGTAGCACTTTCAGCACCTGCAGCACCACCTGCTTCCGCAGCACCATCATCCGCCTCTCAGCCAGTCCATCATCTTGTGCACCGCCTTTTTGAGCACCTTGATCAGATGGAGCGCCGCAATCAGCGGCGTTATGAGCAGTCTGAGCGTCGTAAAAAGCGACGCTATGCCCATCTAAAGCTGCTTGTGACTACTGGGCGTACAGACATCCCCTCCGAGCCTGACACATCCTCAGAGCACTCTGAGGAGGAGGATGAGCAGGAGGAGGACCAGCAGCAGGCACAGCACGAGGAGACTCAGCCTGAGTAGCCTGCAAAGCCTCAGGCACCAGCATAGCCACCGCCGACAGAGCCAGCAGGACACCCTTTAGTAGGCGATGACCCTTCACACCCGGCTTGACTGAGAGCATCGAGGACGATGCCATGATTTAAGTGTGGGGAGGTCGCCGTCTCAGGCGAATTATATTTTGGTGAACCATTTCAGACTTTTATCCTATTTTGCTTTATTCTGTATTTTGATTTATTTTATTTTATTTTTCTTTTAGCACTTACACATTCCTATTTTATTGTACTCTTGTTTATTTCTACTTTGTTGCTTTCTGCACTTTGGGCTTGTATATATCTTGGATATTTAGCTTGAATTACACTTTTGGTTTATTAGTTGTGATGTGGAAAAATATGGATTATTAAGTTTAGTTTACCCATTTGGTATATGAGAAATTGATTTGATTGAAAATAGGGTTAAACTAAAAACTTTTAGCTTTTCGTAATCACAACATCTCGTTTAGTATATATATATATATATATATATATATATATATATATATATATATATAATAAATGTTGGTCAATTGATGAAATTTTCAAGGAATGTATCTTTTTCTTAGAAAAGGCATTTAAGATTCACATTGATTTGAGTTAAAACCTTTCGTAACTTGCATGATACATATATAATTGGAATATGGTCTTGAGCTAAGAACACACAACCCGTGAGTTTTTGAGCTTAATTGCATGGTTGCATTATTTAACCATAATATTTTATTCTTGTGTGTTTTCCTCTCTATGATTACAATCTTTGTTTTGTTCCATTCTATATGTCCATTATTTAGTGTATGTTCATGCTTATATGTGATTGAGGCCATCATTTGATATTAGCTCACTTATCCCAAATAGCTTACCATTCCATTTACCTTTGTTTGCCACATTGAGCCTTCTTAACCCCCTTTTTGTTCTTTATATTACCACATCACTAGTCTTAAGTGGAAAAATAATTAATTATGTTATTTGAATCTTTGATTAGCTTAAGATAGAGATTGTGTGTCAACTAAGTGTGGAAAAATGTGGGACCTATGGTTAATGAGAATGTGTTTTTGCTTATATTGACAAATATTGGAAATTTGGGTGCCTACTCATGTGAAATTAGAGAAACATATGCATTGATAATAAAAAAAACTTTATTATTACAATATACATAAATAAATAAATAAATAGGGGACAAAATTACCCCAACATTAAGTTTAATAAAAGATCAATTCATATGTGATGAAATAAAAAAAATTGATACATGAGTGTATGAAAATATGTAAAGGTGAGATTTTGGGTAGCTAGGCATGATTTTAGAATTATATAGAGTATGTGTGTGTTAGGTGAGAACTTAGGTTAGTCAAGGTACAGCTCACTTGGCCAGATATATATATACCCTCTTCCTTACCTTAGCCCATTACAACCTTGAAAATCCCTCATGATGTTTGCATTTGTACATTAAATATTTGTTGATTTGTTAGATGAAGAACAAAGTTTTAGAAAGCATGACTAGGGAAGAGTTGAGTTGTTTAACCCCAAACACTTGAGTGATTCGAGTGCATATACAAATCCAGTGAGGGTTCAATTGCTCATTTCCATATGTCCATATTTGATCATTGCTTGTCTTGCAAGTCTGTGAACTCTTTTGATTAACTCAACTCAATTGTGAATGTGTTTTGATATGATTGATTTAGCCCTTGATTGTACATATATGATTTCTTGAAAATTCAACTCAATTTGACTACATGCATGCTTATATATATATATATATATATATATATATATAGTAATTAGAATAGTATGATGCATGTAGGTAGCTCACATCTAAATAGGTTGCATTGCATAAGTTCCACCATTCTGCCTTCACTCTTTTGGTTCTCTTGAGCTTAGCATGAGGACATGCTAATGTTTAAGTGTGGGGAGATTGATAAACCACTATTTTATGATTTATCTTGTGCTAAGTTGAGTGGTTTTTATAAATTCTTTGCTCACTTTTTCATGTAATTTGTATGGTTTTACAAATCCTTCCTAATTATGTGACATAGTTGAAAACATATTTCCTGGGCCTTTATACTGTCAATTTTAATTATCCTTTATCACCATTCGATGCCGTGATCTATGTGTTAAGTGTTTTCAGGCTTTATAGGATAGGAATGGCTTAGAGGATGGAAAGGAAACATGCAAAAGTGGAAGGAACATAAGAAAATGAAGTTTTGAGAAGCTGGCAGCGACGCGTACGCATGGGCGACGAGTACGCGTGACTAGCGTAGAAGACATGCGACGCGTACGTGTGACTGACGCGTACGCGTGACAAGGAATTTTGCCAAGCGACGCGTACGCGTGACTTACATGTACACGTGACATGCGCCATGTGCAGAAATTTCAGAAGGCACTGGGAGTGATTTCTGGGCTCCTCTTTGGCCCAGTTCCAAGCCCGAGAACACATAATAGAGGCTGCAGAGTGGGGGAATCATTCATTCATTCACACAACTTTCATTCACATAATTTTAGGTTTTAGATGTAGTTTTCTAGGGAGAGAGGCTCTCTCCTCTCTCTAGGTTTTAGGATTCTTAGGTTTAGCTATTTTCAATTTTAAATTTCTACTTTGCTTTAATTTAGTTTCTCTTTTACTCTTATTAGTTCTAGCACTTTAGTTTATCTATTTCTCTTGTTGGTTTATTTATTTTTCCAATTTAGTTTATGAATTCTCATGTTAGATTTGATTTCCTATTTAATGCAATTTGAGGTATTTCATATTTATGATTGCTTTCTTTATTTGTTAGTCATTGATGTTTGCAATTGGTTGTTTAGATTTAATATTCCTTGCTAGTTTTCTATGTTTTTATGTTATGCCTTCCAATTGTTTGATAAAATGTTTGGGAGGATTTTAAGTTAGATTTTTATATTCTTGGCTTTGGTTGAGTAATTAGAGACTCTTGAGTTATCAAACTCTTTTGTTGATTGATAATTGAAAGTTGCTAGTTGATTTGGATCCCTCTAAAGCTAGTTTTTCATTAGGAGTTGACTAGGACTTGAGGAATCAAATTGATTCATCCACTTGACTTTCCTTCATAGTTAGAGGTTAACTAAGTGGAAGCAATGGACAATTTTCATCATAATTGATAAGGATAACTAGGATAGGACTTCTAGTTTTCATACCTTGACAAGAGTTTTCTTAGTTATTAATTTAATTTCTTGCCATTTTATTTCCTTGTTCCTTATTTCAAAACCCCAAAAAGATACTTTTTCATAACCAATAATAACTACACCTCCCTGTAATTCCTTGAGAGATGACCCGAGGTTTGAATACTTCGGTTATTACTTTTATTGGGTTTGTTACTTGTGACAACCAAATTTTTGTATGAAAGGATTATTGTTGGTTTAGAAACTATACTTGCAATGGGAATTTATTGTGAATTCTTTACTAGCAAAAATCCGTTCATCAACCACCAAGAAGGTTTGATGCATGATCTTCATCACCAAGGGAACTCACTTCTTGCTCTATCCCATCCAATTCTTCATATGGAATATGCTTTGGAGGTTGTGCACTCTCCTCCTCAACATCAAATTCAATCTTCTTGGAGGGATTTTCTATGACTCTAGATTCCCATGGAGGTTCCGCATCTCCTAAGTCTTCAACCACTTCTTCCTCTACTTCAACAATCATAGGTTCCTCCAATTGTTCCTTCAATTGATTCTCCACATGTGGTCATGGGAGTGCTTTGATCATTCAAGCATTGAGAGGCTAATCGGTTTATCACCTCGTCTAAGGTGGCCGTGAATTCTAGTACCTCCCTTTGCATTTCTATTTGTCCTTGAAGTAGCAAGGTGAGAGAATCATCATCCATTAGGGCTTGGGGTGGATAGGAGGGTTCATCAGTTTGGAGAAAGGCTCTATAATAGGAAGGTGGTTCTTCTTGGTAAAAATATGGAGGTGGTGTATATGAAATGTGTGGTCCTTGGGAGTATTGATGTTGGAATTGTGGTGGCTCTATGGATTTCCTTACATAATGGTCACAAGGATGAGGTAAGGGTGATTGGTTATATGATGGATAATGGTCATAGGAAGGGGTTTGGTAAAAAGGGACTTGTGAGTATGGTTGAGGGCTATGTTGAGGATGAGGCTCATAGGCATGTTGTGGTTGTTGACAAGTACAATATGCTTGAGGCTCCTCCCACCTTTGATTGTTCCATCCTTGATGCACATTCTCATTATAATCTCCACTTCCTACAACATAGTTGTAACCAAATTCAATGCCAAAAGGATGATAATTCATGGTAGCAAAAGAGAATAAGAACAAAAAACTAGAAACAAATAAAGAGAACAAACTCCTACAACTACCAAAAACTAACAAAGAAGCAAAAGGCAAACATATTCACAATATTCACATATATACAATAACCAATAACAAGCGCACATTTGCAATTCCCCGGCAAATGCGCCATTTTGATGAACGGATTTTTGATAGTATAGAATTTCATAAATAATTTCTCGTTACAAGTATAGTTTCAGAATACTAAACTATGTGTTCTCCCCCCCCCTTTTGACTCTTCTTGATTTCTGCATTTAATAGGCTCAGAATTGAGTTGGATTTGGGCCTGAGAAGCCCAGAATTCACCCCCAGTGTTTTCACTTTAATGAAGTCACGTGCGAGCATCGACGCGTACGCGTCATGTATGTGTACGCGTTGCCATGCGACTTCAATTTCACGCGCGCGCGTCTGCTACGCGTGCGCGTCATTGAATGCATCCCAAATCTTTGATTTCCATTATTTCTCCATCTTGCATGCTGTTCTCTTCATTCCTTTCATCCTTTCCTAGCCTTTTCAACCTGAAATCACTAACAAACACATCAAGGCATCTAGTAGAATCAAAGATGAATTAAAATTAGCTAATTTAAGGCCTAAAAAGTATGTTTTCACATTTAAGCACTAATTAAGGGAAATACATGAAACCATGCCATTTCATGGAATAAATGTGGGAAAAGGGTGATAAAATTCCCTAAATTCAGCATAGAATGCACCACGAAATAGTGATGCATCACTCTCTCAGCAATTATTTTCAACATCTCTTTTTCTGTTTCCATAAGATATTTTATTCTTTCTTTGATTCTTTTAACATCTTAATCAATCACAGTACTCTCCTCATACCTCTCCTTAGGCCTTTTATAAAAAGAACCTCTAGGTTCTAGACTTTAAATTATCTTTCTAGGTCTTTTACTGTAATTACTGTTATGTCTCCAAACTCTTACATTATTTACCTTTATATCCTCATCTTTTACTTTAATTCCTTTTATGTCCTTTAATTTTGGTTATTATAATTTGATCCCAAACTTTTAGTTATTTATAGTTTAGCTCCTGAACTTTATTTTACCCCAAACCTTTTAACTTTTAACTAATTACACTTTTACCCCTATACTTTTATCTAATTATATTTTTACCCTACATGTTTTTAAAATTTCCAAAATACTCTTGAAAATTAGTTTGACCATTTTGCCCTAAAACCTTAGTTAATTATTAAAATAGCCCTAGGCTTTTAAGTTACCATTTTTTCCTCAAACTTTTATCAAATTTCTATTGTATCCTTAGTGTGAAATTATCATATTATCCTTGCATAATTATGACCAGAACTTGCATGATCATGTTCATGATTTTTAGCTTGATTTTTAACATGTTTTACAAACTTTTTGGTAACCAATTTTTATCAACTTTTTAACACAACTTCCAGCCACTAATACACATCAAAATACATCAAACAAGCTTGAATTCAATCCCTTGAATTATCGAACAGCCAGCAGATTTGATGCACTTCAAGGTTCCTTGAATTTTGAGCTTAATTTCTTCATGAAAACATGATTATTTCACCATATAAACACTCAATATCAACACCAAACAATCATTTAACAATCAAACATCAAGAATAAAATTAATTTACCAAACCTTCCCTCTTTAAAATAGCTCCAAAAACCAGTTTCTCTAGGTAATTTCTAATTCACTTTTTCACGTAATTTTGAATCAAAAACAGATTTTGATCCAAGGGACACATGAAGGATGAACCTTTATCATGGACTTAGGATGGATTTTCTCACCTTTCTCAAGCTAAAGATGATTGTTTCTTGCTCTATAAGGCTTATAGATGAGAGTTCCTAAGCAAGAATATCAAAAACATCAAGTTCTTCCATGGTTTAGCGATGGCCGAACCTTCAAGAAAGGGAAACAACCAAAGTACTTGGTCTACGTTATGTAATCTGATATGATAGTGAAGAGGAAGAAGAGAAGAACACTTTAATCGTTTTATATTTTTTATTTGAGTTTTGAAAGAAAAAGGGCCAAGCTTAGAAGCATGGAAGCCATGAAAGTTCTCTAGCTTTTTCTCTCTTTTTCTTGAAGAAACTAGAAGAGAATGGAAGGAGGAGGTGGTTGTTTGGTGTGGGCCATTGCAAGTAAGGTGGTTAGTCATCAAGAATTAGTGATAAAATATCACTAAAGAGATAATTACTAAAGCTAATCAGTATAAGATCACAAGTATTTAACTTACTAGAGTAAATATATGAGCTACTAGTCTAAATGATTCTAGTAACATGATTATCTCAATTATAAAAGATATATGAGGATGTCTTAGCATACCTAAGTTCATTGGAGAGTGTCAGCATTAATCTGTGCCGATAGATTTTAGACCTGGTTATTATATTATTATCATAAAATCTATAATAAAATATTAATATAAAATATTATTATTTATTTTTCTACATATTCAAAATCAGCTCATTAAAAAGAGTTTAACTGTGTACTCTAATTTTCAAAATTTTCAGTTGAGGTGGCTTGAAACTGCAGTTATCTGCTAGTTGGTAACTGATGACATGGTGAGGTACTTGATGATGCAGTAGAAGAGCCTGTTTTGTAGAACTTTCGAAAAAATTTTGTTTCTTCAGAAAAGATCCCATTTTGCTAAAAACTAGGTCGTTACACAGTTGCTACTTTTTGAAAAGTAGTAAATAAAAAAGGAATTGGCTCATAAAGAGGTACAAGTTTGACAACTCCACCAAGTAAAACGTTTTGTGGGACAATCTTCCAAGTGTTTCCAAGATGGTTGTTCATCTCCCTTGCATCCAGCCCAAATTTTAGGTCTGGATTGACTAAAAATTACCAAGAATTGAGGGTCAAGAGTTCAAAGAATATCAACAATATCAAGCTCATTATGGATACTGTGGGCGCAGTCAAGGTCGTGGTCACTATACATATCCCTGGGGTCGAGCTTAAAGTAATCAAGGTGATCGACATTTTCATCAAGTTCAATCTCAGGTTCCTTCTGTTTCAGTTAACCAGGGGACAAAACTTTATGCTCTGAAATGAATTGTGTTTCCAGTAGATGGAGAAATAATTCCAAAGGGGAAGGAGCCAGTTATGGTTGAAGGGAAAGGTAAAGCAATTAAAACTTCATTGCCTAAGAAAGATTTGACTACTAATGTTAACCCTGATCTCGATGAGGAATACATTGATGATGACAAAGAAATTTTAGAAACAGTTTCTATCATACCTGCTGACTTTATGGGTCAATGTGAAGGTAATTTTAGTGAGGATTATCAAATTGATTTTGGTGATGAAGCATTTTCCTATTCATGAATGAGAATGAAGAGGTGGGGCATTTCATTTAACCTACTGAAAAGTAAAATGCACATCTTTGGCCATTGCACATGAAAGCAACTTTGAATGGCTTTCTTGTTAACAAATTCCTTATCGATGGTGGTGCTGCAATTAGTCTTTTTTTCTGAGAGAATGCTACGTAAAGTAAGAAAGTATGTTGATGATTTGGTATCGACCAATATTTCAGTAACAGAATTTAGTGGTGTTTCGACACTTGCTAAAGGTTTAGTCACTCTCTTGGTGATAGTAGGATCCATCACAACAAACGCTGTGTTTGTAGTTATTTCTTCCAAAGCTAGTTATAATGCTCTATTGGGGCGTGATTGTATTCATGGTATTGGAGTTGTGCCTTCTACTGTGCATCAAAGTCTCTTTCTTTGGACAAAAGAATAGAAGATTGAATTAATTAGTATTGATGACAGCCTTTATGTCGAGCAAATGCATGTCGATTTTAATATCTTTAATAACAAGTTGAAGCCTCTTGATGTCAATAGGGATATTGATAACTATAATTTTGAAGATTATTTTCTGACTACTGAGGGGTTTAATATCAAGCTAAGTGATGAGCGGATAATTCATACGCTTTTTGGCATTGTTTTTAGTATATTTTTAGTATATTTTAGTTAGTTTTTATTATATTTTTATTAGTTTTTAAATAAAAATTACTTTTCTGGGCTTTACTATGAGTTTGTGTGTTTTTCTGTGATTTCAGGTATTTTTTGGCTGAAATTGAGGGACCTGAGCAAAAATCTGATTCAGAGGCTAAAAAAGGACTGCAGATGCTGTTGGATTCTGACCTCCCTGCACTCAAAGTGGATTTTCTGGGGCTACCGAAGCCCAATTGGTGCGCTCTTAATTGTGTTGGAAAGTAGACATCCTGGGCTTTCCAGAAATATATAATAATCCATACTTTGCCCAAGATTTGATGGCCCAAACTGGCGTTCAAAGTCAGCATCAGAATTTCCGGCGTTAAATGCCGGAACTGGCACAAAAGTGGGAGTTAAACGCCCAAACTGGCACAAAAGCTGGCGTTTAACTCCAAGAGAAGTCTCTACACGAAAATGCTTCAATGCTCAGCCCAAGCACACATCAAGTGGGCCCGGAGGTGGATATTTACGTCATTTACTCATTTCTGTAAACCCTAGGCTACTAGTTCTCTATAAATAAGAGCTTTTTGCTATTGTATCTTTACCTCATGACACATTACACGTTTCATTTTGTAACTTCTATGGCATGAGTCTCTAAATCCTATGGTTGGGGGTGAGGAGCTCTGCTGTGTCTTGATGGATTAATGCAATTACTACTGTTTTTTTCCATTCAATCATGCTTGTTCTATTCCAAGATACCACTTGTTCTTCAACCTGATGAATGTGATGATCCGTGACACTCATCACCATTCTCACCTATGAACGTGTGCCTGACAACCACCTCCGTTCTACCTTCGATTGAGTGTGTATCTCTTGGATTCCTTGATTAGAATCCTCGTGGTATAAGCTAGAATCCATTGGCGGCCATTCTTGAGAGTCCGGAAGGTCTAAACCTTGTCTGTGGTATTTTGAGTAGGATTCAAGGATTGAATGACTGTGACGAGCTTCAAAATCGCGAGTGGCGTTAGTGACAGACGCAAAAGAATCACTGGATTCTATTCCGACATGATCGAGAACCGACAGATGATTAGCCGTGCTGTGACAGAGTGCGTTGAACATTTTCACTGAGAGGATGGGAGGTAGCCATTGACAATGGTGAAACCCAACATACAGCTTGCCATGGAAGGAGCCTTGCGTGCTTGAAGAAGAAGACAGTAGGAAAGCAGAGATTCAGAAGATGGAGCATCTCCAAAACCTCAACCTGTTCTCCATTACTGCAAAACAAGTATTTATTTCATGTTCTTCTACTTTTTACAATTAAATCTCAGAATTATTGATATACTGACTAAGAGTTACGAGATAACCATAGCTTGCTTCAAGCCGACAATCTCCGTGGGATCGACCCTTACTCATGTAAGGTATTACTTGGACAACCCAGTGCACTTGCTGGTTAGTTGTGCGGAATTACAAAAGTGTGATTGTGATTTCGTGCACCAAGTTTTTGGCGCCGTTGCTGGGGATTGTTCGAGTTTGGACAACTGACGGTTTATCTTGTTGCTTAGATTAGGAATATTTTATTTTTGTTGGTTTAGAGTCTTTTATTTGAGTCTAGTTTCATATTTTAAGTTTGGTGTCTTCTTTGTGTTTTCCTTTATTTTTTCAAAAATTTGTGTTTGATTTTCTAAAAATTTCAAGTTTGGTGTCTTTTGTGCTTTTATTTACTTAAAAATTTTTTGAAAATTTGTTCTGGTGTTCATCTTGAACTTCAAAGTGTTCTTGGTGTTCATCTTGACATTCAAAGTTTTCTTGTTTGTTTTCTCTATATTGATTCAAAATTTCTAAGTTTAGTGTCATTTTGTTATTTTTCTCTTTCCTCATTAAAATTCAAAAATAAAAAAAAATATTCTTTCCTTTTTTACTCATAATTTTCGAAATTTTGCATTGATTTAGTCAAAGATTTTCAAAACATATTTTTTAGTCAAGTCAATATTCTAATTTCAAAAATTGATCTTTTCAAATCTTTTTCAAAAATCAAATATTTTTAATTTTTGTAATCATATCTTCTAAATCATATCTTTTTCAAAATAATTTTCAATCATATCTTTTTTTTATTGCTAATTTCAAAATCTTTTTAATTAATTAATTAATTTAGTTTTCAATTTGCTTTGATTTTAATTTCTTTTAGTTTTCGAAATTTTATTTTATTTTCCTTTTATTTTATTTTATTATTTTCGGTCACTTTTAAAAAAAATAATTCATACCAATTCCCTATTCTCCATCATGGACATAAGTGGAAGTGAACAGTCCAGAAGGACTCTGGGGTCATATGCTAACCCCATTACAGCTGCATATGGGAGTAGCATCTGTATACCTCCCATCAAAGCAAGCAGCTTTGAGCTAAATTCTCAGCTCATTATCATGGTGCAGCAAAATTGCCAGTATTCCGGTCTTCCACAGGAAGAACCTACTGAGTTTCTGGCACAGTTCTTACAAATTGCTAACACAGTACGTGATAAAGAGGTGGATCAGGATGACTTCAGATTATTATTGTTTCCATTTGCTGTAAAAGATCAAGCTAAGAGGTGGTTGAATAACCAACCCACAGCAAGCATAAAAACATGGAGACAGTTATCAGACAAATTCCTGAATCAATTTTACCCTCCAAAAAGGATGACACAGCTAAGGCTGGACATCCAAGGCTTTAAACAAGAGGATCATGAATTCCTTTATAATGCCTGGGAGAGGTACAGAGGTATGCTAAGGAAATGCCCCTCTGAAATATTTTCAGAGTGGGTACAGTTAGACATCTTCTACTATGGGCTTACAGAAAAAGCTCAGATGTCCCTAGACCACTCAGCTGGTGGATCTATACACATGAGAAAAACAATTGAAGAGGCTCAAGAACTCATAGATACAGTTGCTAGAAATCAACATCTGTACTCAAACAGTGAGTCCTCTACAAAAGTAGAAGCTATGGCAGTAACTACTGATCTTAATCCTCAAGAACAGATTGTTGAGCTTAATCAGCGATTACTCCTTATGACAAAACAATTAGTAGAATTTAAAGAGATGCTCCAAGACACTAAAAATGCTAACAAGAATATGGAAGCACAATTGAATCAGACAAGACAGCAGCTATCTAAATAGATAACAGAAGAATGCCAAGCTGTTAAATTAAGGAGTGGAAGGACACTGAATGTATCAGTTCAAAGTGGCAAAAAGCCAAGATAGGAACAACTGACAGAGGATAACCAAATCACTGCCCAACATTCCTCTGAGGACAGTAAGAGCCCAGAGAGGAATACTTCTGGCGTTCAAACACCAGAAAAGGGGGGAAAATTGGCGTTAAACGCCCATTCCTTGCCCAGTTCTGGCATTCAAATGTCGGAAAAGGGTGGGAAGCTGGCGTTAAACGCCCATTCTGTAACCAATCCTGGCGTTCAAACGCCAATGAGGAATCAGACACCTGAGAGTGCTGATAGTAACCCCTCTAAGAAGGCTTCTCCAACCACCTCTGTAGGGAATAAACCTGCAGCAGCTAAGGTTGAAGAATATAAAGCCAAGATGCCTTATCCTCAGAAACTCCGCCAAGCGAAACAGGATAAACAATTTGCCCGCTTTGCAGACTATCTCAGGACTCTTGAAATAAAGATTCCGTTTACAGAGGCACTTGAGCAAATACCCTCTTATGTTAAGTTTATGAAAGAGATCTTAAGTCATAAGAAGGATTGGAGAGAAACTGAAAAAGTGTTTCTCACTGAAGAATGCAGTGCAGTCATTCTGAAAAGCTTACCAGAGAAGCTTCAAGATCCAGGGAGCTTTATGATACCATGCACATTAGAGGGCGCTTGTACCAAGACAGCCCTATGTGACCTTGGAGCAAGTATCAACCTAATACCTGCATCCACTATCAAAAAGCTTGGGTTGACTGAAGAAGTCAAACCAACCCGGATATGTCTCCAACTTGCTGATGGCTCCATTAAATATCCATCAAGCATGATTGAGGACATAATTGTCAAGGTTGGGCCATTTGCCTTTCCCACTGACTTTGTAATGCTGGAGATAGAGGAGCACAAGAGTGCAACTCTCATCCTAGAAAGACCTTTCCTAGCAACTGGATGAACTCTTATTGATGTACAAAAAGGAGAAGTAACCCTGAGAGTCAATGAGGATGAGTTCAAGTTGAATGCTGTCAAAGCTATGCAGCATCCAGACACATCAAATGACTGCATGAGCACTGATATTATTGACTCTTTGGTGGAAGAGATCAATATGACTGAGAGTCTTGAATCAGAGCTAGAGGATATATTTAAAGATGTTCAGCCTGACCTGGAGGAACCAGAGGAAATAAAAGAACCTCTGAAAATTCCTCAGGAAGAGGATAAGCCTCCTAAACCCGAGCTCAAGCCACTACCACCATCCCTGAAGTATGCATTTCTGGGAGAGGGTGACACTTTTCCAGTGATCATAAGCTCTGCTTTAAATCCACAGGAAGAGAAAGCACTAATTCAAGTGCTAAGGACACGCAAGACAGCTCTTGGGTGGTCAATAAGTGACCTTAAGGGCATTAGCCCAGCAAAATGCATGCACAAGATCCTATTGGAGGATGATGCTAAGCCAGTGGTTCAACCACAGAGGCGGCTAAATCCATCCATGAAGGAAGTGGTGCAGAAAGAGGTCACTAAGTTACTAGAGACTGGGATTATTTATCTTATTTCTGATAGCCCCTGGGTGAGCCATGTCCACGTTGTCCCCAAGAAGGGAGGCATGACTGTGGTTCATAATGAAAAGAATGAACTGGTTCCTATAAGAACAGTTACAGGGTGGCGTATGTGTATTGACTACAGAAGGCTCAATACAGCCACCCGAAAGGATCGCTTTCCTTTACCATTCATAGACCAGATGCTAGAGAGACTAGCGGGTCATGATTATTACTGCTTTTTGAATGGCTATTCAGGCTATAATCAAATTGCAGTGGACCCTAAAGATCAAGAGAAAATAGCATTCACCTGTCCTTCTGGCGTATTTGCCTACAGAAGAATGCCTTTTGGTCTATGCAATGCACCTGCAACTTTTCAGAGGTGCATGCTCTCCATCTTCTCTGATATGGTAGAAAAGTTCCTGGAAGTCTTCATGGATGACTTTTCAGTATTTAGAGACTCATTCAGCTCCTGTCTTGATCATCTAACACTTGCCCTGAAAAGGTGCCAAGAGACTAACCTGGTCTTAAACTGGGAGAAATGTCACTTTATGGTGATTGAAGGAATCGTCCTTGGGCACAAAATTTCAAGTAAGGGAATAGAGGTGGATTAAGCAAAGGTAGAGGTAATTAAAAAATTACCACCACCTGCCAATGTTAAGGCAATCAGAAGCTTCCTGGGGCATGCAGGATTCTACAGAAGGTTTATAAAGGATTTTTCAAAAATTGCAAAATCTCTGAGTAACCTACTAGCTGCTGACACACCATTTGTGTTTGACACAGAGTGTCTGCAGGCGTTTGAGGCCTTGAAAGCCAAACTGGTCACAGCACCAGTCATCTCTGCACCAGACTGGACATTACCATTCGAACTAATGTGTGATGCCAGTGACCATGCCATTGGTGCAGTGTTGGGACAGAGGAACAACAAGCTTCTGCACGTCATTTATTATGCTAGCCGTGTTCTAAATGACGCACAGAAGAATTACACAACCACAGAAAAAGAGCTACTTGCAGTGGTTTATGCCATTGACAAGTTTAGATCCTATTTAGTAGGATCAAAAGTGATTGTGTACAATGATCATGCTGCTCTTAAATACTTACTCACATAGCAGGATTCAAAACCCAGGCTCATAAGATGGGTGTTGCTTCTGCAAGAGTTTGATATAGAAATAAGAGACAGAAAAGGGACAGAGAACCAGGTAGCTGATCACTTGTCCCGGATAGAACCAGTAGCTGGGGCGTCCCTCCCCTCTACTGAGATCTCTGAGACCTTTCCAGATGAGCAACTCTTTGCCATTTAGGAAACACCATGGTTTGCAGACATTGCAAACTATAAAGCTGTGAGGTTCATACCCCAGGAGTACAGCAGGGTGCAAAGAAAAAAATTAATTTCAGATGCCAAGTACTACCTATGGGATGAGCCATATCTCTTTAAGAGATGTGCAGACAGAATGATTCGAAGATGTGTACCTAGAGAGGAAGCACAAAAGATCCTATGGCATTGCCATGGATCACAGTATGGGGGACATTTCAAAAGTGAGCGAACAGCCACTAAGGTCCTCCAATGTGGTTTTTACTGGCATATTCTCTATAGGGATGCCCGAGAGTTTGTGCGTAACTTTGACAGTTGCCAAAGAGCTAGTAACCTGCCTCATGGTTACGCCATGCCTCAACAAGGGATCTTAGAGATTGAGTTGTTTGATGTATGGGGAATTGACTTCATGGGTCCTTTCCCACCATCATACTCAAACACTTATATTCTGGTGGCAGTGGACTATGTATCTAAATGGGTAGAAGCAATTGCCACACCCAATAATGATACTAAGACCGTGCTGAAATTTCTCCAAAAATACATCTTCAGCAGGTTCGGCGTTCCCAGAGTACTAATCAGTGATGGGGGCACTCATTTCTGCAATAAACAGCTGTCCTCTGCCATGGTCAGATATGGGATAAACCACAAAGTGGCAACTACGTATCATCCACAGACAAATGGGCAAGCTGAAGTCTCTAATAGAGAGCTAAAAAGAATCCTGGAACGGACTGTAATTGCCCGCAGAAAGGATTGGGCAAGGAGCTTGGATGATGCTCTATGGGCATATAGAACAGCATTTAAGACCCCTATAGGAACCTCTCCATACCAACTTGTGTATGGCAAGGCCTGTCATCTGCCTGTGGAACTGGAGTATAAAGCTTACTGGGCAACCAGATTCCTAAACCTGGATGCTAAGTTAGCTGGTGAAAAAAGATTGCTCCAGCTAAATGAGCTAGAGGAATTCAGACTCAGTGCCTTTAAAAATGCCAAAATCTATAAGGAAAAGGCAAAGCAGTGGCATGACAAGAAGTTGTCATCCAGAGTCTTTGAGCCAGGACAAAAAGTTCTGCTCTTCAACTCTAGGCTCAGACTATTCCCAGGAAAATTGAAATCCCGATGGAGGGGTCCATATGTGATTACAGGAGTGTCACCATATGGATATATTGAGCTTCAAGATATTGATTCTGACAAAAAATTCATTGTTAATGGACAGAGGATCAAACATTATCTTGAAAGCAATTTTGAGCAGGAATGGTCAAAGCTGAGGCTTGAATGAGTCTCAGCAGAGGTCCAGCTAAAGACAATAAAGAAGCGCTTGCTGGGAGGCAATCCAGTCATTGGAAGGTTATTTGATTTACTTAATAGAAGTTTAATATATATTCTTTAAGGTTGATCATCAAAATTGAAGGAATTCACAGAGTTACAGAAGGATTCAGTGAAAAAAGCAGAGAAAAGAAGCTTGCTGGCAGGAAAACGCCAGTAAGGGGCACTCTGGGCGTTAAACGCCAGAATGGATACCATTATGGGCGTTTAACGCCAGTAAAGGCACCATTTTGGGTGTTAAACACTAGAATGGGCACCATTCTGGGCGTTTAACGCCAGAATTGCAGCATCCTGGGGTTTCTGGCATTTAACGCCAGCCAGGGCACCTGGCTGGGCGTTAAACGCCCATAATGGCCACCAAATGGGCGTTAAACGCCAGAATGGATACCATTCTGGGCGTTTAATGCCAGAAAGGCAGGGGAAGGAGATTTTGCTTTCCACTTCAAATTTTTTCACACTTTCATGTTTTGAACCATAATTTCCTACATAAACATGTTACAAATTTTCATCATTCACCCTCACATTTCAAAAATTCAACAATTTCCTCAACTATTTTTCAAATCTCTTTCAAATCCTTTACAAATCTTCTTCAAAAACTCAAGTATTTTCTCAAATTCTTTCCATATCTTCTCAAATCTCTTCCAAAACTTGCGAAATCCCTCCCCCTCCCTTATAAATACACATTCGGCCATCCCCCTCTCTTCACCATTCGAATTTGCTTCTCCTCCTCTCTCTCTCCTTTCCTTTCTTTTGCTTGAGGGCAAGTAAACCTCTAAGTTTGGTGTGCTTTTCCGTGATCACTAAGCTAAGGCTCATCAAGATCATGGCTCCTAAGGGAAAACAATCCAATTCAAGAGGCAAGAAAGAAAATACTCCAAAGAATTTTTGGAGTCAAGAGAGGTTTTTAACCAAAGAACATGCGGACCATTACCTCAAAATAATGGGTCTAAGGTCAGTCATCCCGGAAGTTAAATTCGATCTGAAAGAAGACGAATATCCGAAGATACAAGAGAAAATTCGAAACAGAGGATGGGAAATTCTAGCCAATCCTGAGACAAGGGTTGGAAGAAACATGGTTTAGGAATTCTACTCATATCTGTGGCTCACAGATAAGCAGAGAATGACTGGAACTGCTTTCCATACCTACAGGACCATGGTCAGAGGGAAAATTATTTACTTCCATCTGGACAAAATAAGAGAGGTCTTCAAACTACCTCAACTACAAGATGATCTTGACTCCTTTAACAGGAGAATAGTGAGAATAGATAAGGGGTTGGACCAAGTTCTCAAGGACATATGCCTCCCTGGAACTAAGTGGATAACCAATTCAAAAGGTGTCCCAAACCAACTCAAAAGGGGAGATCTCAAACCAGTTGCAAGAGGTTGGCTAGACTTCATTGGGCGTTCTATATTGCCCACTAGCAACCGTTCTGAGGTCACTGTCAAAAGGGCAGTGATGATTCACTGCATTATGCTGGGAAAAGAAGTGGAGGTTCATCATCTGATTTCTTGTGAGATTTACACAAATGCAAACAAGAACTCCACTGAAGCCAAACTGTCTTACCCAGGCTTAATCTCTCTTCTATGTAAAGATGCTGGGGTGAGGATGGGAGTAGATGAATTCATCCCAATTGATCATCCAATCACCAAGAAGTCAATGGAAGGACAAATGCAAGCAACTCTATCAAGAGGAGGGCACAGGAATTCCTCCCTGAACTTCCTGAAATTGACTACTGGGCCCTCCTAGAAGCATCTGTTACCAAGCTGCAAGAAGCTATGGAACAACTTAAGGAAGAACAGCAAAATCAAAACTGCATGCTCTGCAAGCTGCTGAAGGAACAGGAGAAGCAGGGGCGTGAGCTACAGGAGCTGAAGCGCCAGAAGCTCTCCCTTGAAGGACCAAGCACCCCACAGATTGAGGGAGCATCCACTTCTCAAAATCAAGGTTGTTGAGTTCTAACTCTGTGATAACCTTTATTATTAAGAGTCACTTATTTTTCTGCTTTTAATTTTCTATCTTCTATTATTATGGGTCTGCTCTTATATTTATCTTTGAGTCTTATTTTTATTCTATAATCAATAAAATTAGAGTTTATGTCTTAAAGCTATGAATGTCCTATGAATCCATCACATTTCTTAAATAAAAAGTATTTTTAACTGAAAAAGAAAAAGAAGTACATGAATTTCGAATTTTAAAACAGTTTAATTATTTTGATGTGGTGGCAATACTCTTGTTCTCTGAATGAATGCTTGAACAGTGCATATTTTTGAATTTGATTGTTTATAAATGTTAAAATTTTTGACTCTTGAAAGAATGAAAGAAAAAGGAGAAATGTTATTTGATGATCTGAAAAATCATAAAATTGATTCTTGAAGCAAGAAAAAGTAGTGAATAGAAAGCTTGCATGAAAAAAAAAAAGAGAAAAGCAAGCAGAAAAAGCCAATACCCCTTTAAACCAAAAGGCAAGGGTGATAAAAAGGATCCAAGGCTTTGAGCATCAGTGGATAGGAGGGTCTAAAGGAATAAAATCCTGGCCTAAGCGGCTAAACCAAGCTATCCATAACCATGTGCTTGTGGCGTGAAGGTGTCAAGTGAAAACTTCAGACTGAGCGGTTAAAGTTGTGGTCCAAAGCAAAAAAAGAGTGTGCTTAAGAGCTCTGGACACCTCTAATTGGGGACTTTAGCAAAGCTGAGTCACAATCTGAAAAGGTTCACCCAGTTATGTGTCTGTGGCATTTATGTATCCGGTGGTAATACTGGAAAACAAAGTGCTTAGGGTCACGGCCAAGACTCATAAAGTAACTGTGTTCAAGAATCAACATACTTAACTAGGAGAATCAATAACACTATCTGGATTCTGAGTTCCGATAGAAGCCAATCATTCTGAACTTCAAAGGATAAAGTGAGATGCCAAAACTGTTCAGAGGCAAAAAGCTAAAAGCCCCGCTCATCTAATTAATACTGATCTTCATAGATGTTTTTGGAATTCATTGTATATTCTCTTCTTTTTATCCTATTTGATTTTTAGTTGCTTGGGGACAAGCAACAATTTAAGTTTGGTGTTGTGATGAGCGGATAATTCATACACTTTTTGGCATTGTTTTTAGTATATTTTTAGTATATTTTAGTTAGTTTTTATTATGTTTTTATTAGTTTTTAAATAAAAATCACTTTTCTGGGCTTTACTATGAGTTTGTGTATTTTTCTGTGATTTCAGGTATTTTCTGGCTGAAATTGAGGGACCTGAGCAAAAATCTGATTCAGAGGCTGAAAAAGGACTGCAGATGCTGTTGGATTCTGACCTCCCTGCACTCAAAGTGGATTTTTTGGAGCTATAGAAGCCCAATTGGCGCGCTCTGAATTGCGTTGGAAAGTAGACATACTGGGATTTCCAGCAATATATAATAGTTCATACTTTGCCCAAGATTTGATGGCCCAAACTGGCGTTCAAAGTCAGCATCAGAATTCCCGGCGTTAAACGCCGGAACTGGCACAAAAGTGGGAGTTAAATGCCCAAACTGGCACAAAAGCTGGCGTTTAACTCCAAGAGAAGTCTCTACACGAAAATGCTTCAATGCTCAGCCCAAGCACACATTAAGTGGGCCCGGAGGTGGATATTTACGTCATTTACTCATTTCTGTAAACATTAGGCTACTAGTTCTCTATAAATAAGACCTTTTTGCTATTGTATCTTTACCTCATGACACATTACACGTTTCATTTTGTATCTTCTATGGCATGAGTCTCTAAACCCCATGGTTGGGGGTGAGGAGCTCTGCTGTGTCTTGATGGATTAATGCAATTACTACTGTTTTTTTTCCATTCAATCATGCTTGTTCTATTCCAAGATACCACTTGTTCTTCAACCTGATGAATGTGATGATCCGTGACACTCATCATCATTCTCACCTATGAATGTGTGCCTGACAACCACCTTCGTTCTACCTTCGATTGAGTGTGTATCTCTTGGATTCCTTGATCAGAATCCTTGTGGTATAAGCTAGAATCCATTGGCGGCCATTCTTGAGAGTCCGGAAGGTCTAAACCTTGTTTGTGGTATTCTGAGTAGGATTCAAGGATTGAATGACTGTGACGAGCTTCAAACTCGCGAGTGTTGGGCGTTAGTGACAGACGCAAAAGAATCACTGGATTCTATTCCGACATGATCGAGAACTGACAGATGATTAGCCATGCTGTGACAGAGTGCATTGAACATTTTCACTGAGAGGACGGGAGGTAGCCATTGACAACGGTGAAACCCAACATACAGCTTGCCATGGAAGGAGCCTTGCGTGCTTGAAGAAGAAGATAGTAGGAAAGCAGAGATTCAGAAGATGGAGCATCTCCAAAACCTCAACCTGTTCTCCATTACTGCAAAACAAGTATTTATTTCATGTTTTTCTACTTTTTACAATTAAATCTCAGAATTGTTGATATCCTGACTAAGAGTTACGAGATAACCATAGCTTGCTTCAAGTCGACAATCTCCGTGGGATCGACCCTTACTCACGTAAGGTATTACTTGGACGACCCAGTGCACTTGCTGGTTAGTTGTGCGGAATTACAAAAGTGTGATTGTGATTTCGTGCACCACTAAGGCACCCTATTCTTGAATATACTCCTACTAGTTTGGAGGAGTGAAGAAGAAACATCTCGAACAACTAAATCTATCAAATATTTGTTGCATGAAATAAAATCCTAAGTTTCATGGATGGTTATTTTGGATATAACCAAATTTTCATTGCTGAGTAGGATGTATTGAAAATAGCTTTTCGATGTCTTGGTGCTTTGGGTACTTACAAATGGTAATGATGCCATTTGGTTGAAAAATGCTGGGGTAATATATCAAAGAGCAATGAATACAGTTTTTCATGATTTTATTGGTAGGTTTATGGAAATTTATATCAATGATGTGATGGTTAAGTCATCTTCGATAGATCAGCATATTGAACACTTACAAAAAGCTTTCGATATTATGCGTAAGAAGGGGCTCAAAATGAATCCTTTGAATTGTGCTTTTTGGTGTGTCTAGTGAAAATTTCTTGGGATTTATGGTTCAAAAAAAGGGATAGCAATCAATCAAGCAAAAGCTAAAGCTATTATGGGGCTGCGACTTCCAAAAAATAAGAAAGAAGTTCAATCTTTTTTAAGGAAAGTGAATTTCTTGTCCCGCTTCATCTCAAATTTAACAGTTTGAACTCGTATTTTTGCTCCCTTGGTAAAGTTGAAAGATGAATCCCAATATTTGTGGACTGTAGCTCATCAAAATGCCTTTGATTCGATCAAGGTTTATTTGTCGAAGGCTCCTATTATGGCAATTGTTTGACCTACTGCACCATTGAAATTATATATATCAGCGTCAACTACAACCATTGGTTGTATGTTGGCTCAAGATAATGAGAAGGGTAATAAAATGGCCATACATTATTTGAGTCGAGTATTAACTTATGTTAAATCTTGATATTCCTCTATTGAAAGGTTATGCTTATCTCTTTATTATGCTTGTGTAAAACTCAAATGTTATACGACTACTAAAATAGTTCAAGTTATATCCAAAAAACATCTAGTAAAATATATGTTGTCCTTTCCACTTTTGCATGGTCGAATAGGAAAGTAAATGCTTACTTTAATTGAATTTGATTTACATTATATTCTAGCCAAGGCTATGAAAGATCATGTCATTACAAACTTGTTGGTCGATCGACCAGGTAGTCTAAATGGCCAGGGGAAAATTAAAGCCATGGAAACTGTATTTCGATGGATCGAAACACAAGGATAGTACCAGAGTTGGTATTTTGATTATATCTCTAAATGGTATCCCATCGAAGTTTTTTTTGAATTGAAGTATTCTTTTTTCTAATAATGTGGTTGAATACAAATCGCCGGTACTTGGCTTAGAGGTTTTTTTTAGTAAAGGAGCACAAGGTGTTGAGATACTAGGAGATTATCATTTGGTTTTGACATGGGTATCGAAAAAGTTTAGATGCACTAATGAAGTTTTGCAAAGATATTTGTTTGCACCATGGGAATTACTATAATCTTTTTAATGTGTTTCATTGATTCATATTCCCAGGATCCTTAATGAGAAGGCAAATGAGTTGGCTAATATTACACCAAAATACAAGATCTCTTCTTATACATTAGATAATTTGGTGAAAGTGCAACAAATTTTAGTGCCTTTTGGAAAGAGGGAAGTGATAGTGATCAATATGTGGGATGATGATGATTGGAGAAAATCAATTGCTACATATTTTAAAGATCCAAGTAACCAAGTAGATTGAAAATTAAAGTTGCAACCTATGTATTTTGTATTAATAGGAGATGATTTGTATACGAAAAATATTAATGGGAACCCTATGAGATGCCTAGGTAAGTCTAAAGCTATGATCACTTTGGGAGAGGTACACGAGGGGATTTATGGAGCCCATCAAGCTGGGAAAAGAATAAAATGGTCTCTTCAATGTGATCAGGTCAATCATGAAAAAGGATTATATTCAATATGCTAAGTCTTGCTTAGAAGATCAAAAGCATGGGTCAATACAACAAGTGCCAGCATCAGAATTGCATCAATTATTAAGCGATGGCCTTTTTCTCGTCTCTGCCCCCAGATTTGCTCCCCATTCCCGACCTTGCCCCCAATCCCTGCCACGGGGAATATTCCCCCAATTCCCATTCTCCATGTGGCCTATTCTCCAATATTGATAATTTATATGAAAAGTCTAATAAAAAATAAAAAAAATAAAAAAACATTATTACAACATACATGGACGCAACCACGCAACAATGAATAGGAGAAAGGACGCCGCGATTAGAGACAACAAGGCAGTGAGGGGGTGACAGCACGATGAGCACTGAGTAAGTGTGGCGAGGGGTACGGTTGTGACGCTATGGGAGATTAGGATTCGAGAGTTCTAGCCTTTTGGGGTGACTAGGGAGTGGGACGGTGCAATGTTAGTGTTATAGAGAGAAGGAAATATACTTTTGAAATTAGAGCTAGGTTTTTTAATATATATATATATATATATATATACATGGTATGTGAAATGACTAAAAAATTTATATTAGAAATAAATTATTAAGGGTATTTAAGTAGATTTAATACTTCGGAGATTAGCAGAGAGGGGACGGGGATCCCTGCTTCCATCCCCACACCTGCCTCGGGAGAATTTTGCCTCCTTCCCCATCCCTGCGTAGAAAATTTCCCATTTTCGGGTCTCCGTTTGAAGTAGACCCCACGGGAATCGTTGCCCTTCGGGAAGTTTTGTCATCCCTAATGGGCTTTATATTTAATTCGGTTGATCCATTCCCCATCATCGAGAGGGCATAAATTCATTTTAGTGGCGATGGACACTACAAGAAATTTATTGAATTCTGTCGAATTTACCAAAAATATATGCCGGTAATTTGTTTACCGTCAGATTTAGCATCAGAATAAATTCGATGGTATAAACCTCGCCGGTAATTGTTTACCGGCAAATTTTTTCATCCGTCGCTAATTACCGTTGGAAAATTTTGCCGGTAACTTTTACCATAGGATTTATCCATATTATTTACTAATAATTAAATTAATAACTACCGAAGAATTTAACCCACAGTAAATCTGCCGGTAAACTTAAATTTTATATTTCTTTAAATAATCCAATTCAATCCAATTCAATTTCAAACAGTGCAGTTTAGATTGGACGTGCGATTTTTAAATAATAATTTTAACAACAAGAAATAAGTCTTAATACAAACATAAATCTAACAAAGTGACTTGGACAAAAGCGTTAGTTACACTCATTGTAGCAACATAATGTAATTCAATATTATGGAAACTTATGCGAAAGACATTATATTCATTGGGAGAAAAAAAAATACTTGATACACTTGCAATGGAGACTAATAGGGGAAACAAAGAAATTGAAGCTTAAATTCAAGAAATTATATCATGAGATTCTTCAACTTAGCTTGAAGATTGACGAACTTGTACCACTTAGCACAAAACAAGTAAAGCACAAAATCAAAAGCAGGTAAGCTAACAAAGAGGAAGAAGAACCTATCCATATGACTAGTTTCAAGTTCTAAGGAATCTACCCTCCATTGGAGCCCTTGCTTGTGATCCCCATCACCATATTAACCAGCATGCTATTAAATAAACTAGAACCATATTTAATTAAATAGACTTAAAGAAACAAGAACAATAGATATAAAACAAGACAAAAAAATTAGAGAAGATTTAACAAAAATTAAATGCAACAACCCATAATCTTAGCAACTATTATATATCTAAATCAAAATCATTATACACTCAAAAGAATTGGATACTTCATCATAATTTTAATCTAAAAATGCCACGAAGCTAAAAATAGCAGAGTTATACAATTACCTAGTAACAAAGGGAGTTTTGAAGAATTAAACAATGACAGTTGAAAATAGAAGAGTTAAACAAACACATGAGGTATTGAACAAATTTGATGAGTTATTATAGGCTAAACGTGAATCGAAAGCTTGGTTGCAAGGAAAATCGGAAAGAGATCCTGAAGAGAGAAATTAGGGTTTAGTGTTTAATTACTCTAAACTAATTAGTTAGTGAGCTACCAGGAAACAATGGTGGGACGGAGGACTTTTCTGGCGTAATGGCAGCACGAATGGTGCACTTGCTCTAGTGGTGACCAACTGACAAGCTGGATTAGATTTTTTTAAATAAATTACAAAAAAATAATAGGGAGAGAGAGGAGGACAATCTACTTGGAGGGAGGAAGGAGGTAGCTCTGACAACACAGGGAGTAGCGGCAGCAGTGGCAGTGACGGCAGTAGAGGCAGGAGCGATGAAAATGGCCGTGATACAGTGACCAACGCAACGCAAGGAGCACCAGCTGAGTCCTCGCAGTCTTTGGACGCTGTTAGTGGTGGTCGATACTGGCAAAGGGGGCTATTGGAGGTTGTTTGGGAGAGAAAGATAGGGAGAGAGAGGGGCAGAGAGAGAGAGAGGAGAAGATTAGAGAGAGTAGTTCAAAAATGAGGGAGAGAGTGTTCGTGATTGAAATTTAGGACAAGATTACTGTCGGATTTACTGCAAATTAATCCAACGGTAACACGTTGCGAGTGACCAAAACTCAACTTTGCACTAACTAGGGTTACCGGCAGATTTATCTGTCGGTAAATTTGACGATAAAAGTGCGCGTCGATTCCCCCTTTTTTCCCTCCAATTATTACTAGTGAATTTACAATTGGAAAACTGAATCTGACAGTGATGAGCCAAAAACTTGATATGTTTGAATATTGGAAAGTGCACTAAATCTCTCCAAGTAATACCACAGTGAGTAGATATCTTTTCCACGAGGATTAAAGGATTAAATCAAGCAACTTCTAATTGAATCTTCTAATTAGATTGATCGAACCTTTGCAAGAGGAAGAATGTGAATCTTGAAACAATAAAAATCACTGAAGGAAAGTTTTTGATGTGAATGAATGAGTGCTTATGAATTTGAAGAGAGAAAATAGTGAATAAAGAATGTTAAAGGCTTCGGAGATGTTTAACTTTCAGAAAAGAATATTCTCATGTTTCATCATTTTGATTCATGCAAAAATGTGCTCACGACAAATCATATATAATCAAATTTCAACCGATTGACAATTCAATTTCTCTTAACGTAGTTAATCGCCAATTCCTTGGTCAACTAACTAAGAAAAGAGGTTAAGTACAATTCGGATTTAATGACACACAACTTTCAAAATACTATTCCTAGTCAAATTAAAAATTATGAGAAAGAGTTTCAAGCTAATTCCGATATTAAATTTTTCAAAGTAATAACAGAATCCAAAGATAGAATTAGAATATTTTCCAATACTTCTAACCATTAAAGATGAAGAACAAGACTCAATTTTGAAAAGTAGAAATGCATAAATCAAAATGAAAGAAACAATTAGATTACTAATCCATGAAAAATCAAACAGAACTCCTTACCATTTACAAAAGAGGCTTAGTTACTCATGATAAAGAAGAAAATAAACTAAAACTAATGATATACTGGGTGAATTCCAGTTCGGATGTCTGTGTTTTGTGAACCATACGTTCACTTATTTATATCCTAACTTCTATCCTAGAATTCAAATTTAAAAAAATAAATCTAACCTTATCTTTAGAAGGATAAGATAACTAAAAACAATAATTCAAATCTAAGCTAAAACTAAACCAAATCTTATCTTTCTAGAAGAAAGTAATAATCTTTCAAATCTTAAATCTTTTGAGTTGAATTGGAGCTTCCTGGGAAAAGACAATTAGCTGGCGTTAGGCTTGCATGATTGGCACCTAACTTGAAGGAATTCTAGACCACTGGGAATAACAAAATCACTTGAAGGTGGGCTCTGGGAGTTGGCGTTGGGCACCCAGTATGTTAGATCACTTGGAAGCTAGGCGCCAGCTTGAGGAGTTGGGCACCAGGGTCATTTTGGACCCCCTGGAGGTGCAAGTTAAAGCATGGGCGCTGAGCTTGGATTCCTCAAGTTGGGCATCAGGATTGAAGCATCATCGAAGGCATTGGGCTTCATGGTTGGGCACTGGGCTTGGAACTTGGGCGCCTAGCTTGGCGTCTTGGTGTCTTGAAGTTGGGTGCCCTTTTGTTGGTTTGCATGCTGGCGCCGGGCTTCAAATCCTTGAAGTCTGGCGCCAGCTTCTCTTCCTCTCCTGGGAGTTCTTTCCTTGTTTAATTTTTTTATCTTGATTTCTTGAAAAATAAATTCTGAAAACACAATAATCCTAAAACAACTCCAAACATATGATTAGATATGAAAACTTCATTAAAAATGTAAGAACTTTTATCTAAACCTAAGAAAACTATTCAAAAAGATATATAAAAAACACTAAAGATGCATAGGCATTAGACGGTAACCTTTTTATTCAACGAATTTATTGTCAAATCTGCCAGTAAATCCACTGGCAAACCCGTTGTTAATGCCCGATGCTAAATATAACGGTATTCAGTGTTTTTCTTCTAGTGTCACTATTTTACTAAATGGGACAAGATTGTACCTTTAGTTGATGTTAATCAAAGTGTTGTTATTGATTTTTATCGAGGAGAGTATTATTCAACACTTTGGTATTCCTCAAAAAATAAGCACAGATAGGGTAACCATGTTTATTGATTGAAACATTAGTAACTTTGCAACTTCTAGGGGGATAAAAGTAGTGGTGTCGACACCATATTATGCCCATACAAATGGCCAGTCGAAGCGGTGAAAGAACTGAAGATTGATGGTTTAGAAGTTATAGTAAAATCTCGTTGCAAGTATAGTTTCTAAACCAACAAAAGTCCTTTCATACAAATGTTTTGGTTGTCACAAGTAACAAACCCCTTTAAAATTGATAACCGAGTATTTAAACCTCGGGTCGTCTTCTCAAGGAATTGCAGGGAAGTATGTTCTTATTATTGGTTATGAAGATTGTAAATTGGGGTTTTGAAGGTAGGGAGTGGTGCACGAATTGTGAATCACACTTTTCACAACTCGTACCACTAACCAGCAAGTGCACTGGGTCATCTAAGTAATACCTTACGTGAGTAAGGGTCGATCCCACGAAGATTGTTGGTTTAAAGCAAGCTATGGTTATCTTGCAACTCTTAGTCGGGATATTAATTTGTGGTTATCAGTTGACTTGCAAATGAACAAGAGAGCATGAATTAAAGGTTACTTGTTATGCAGTAATGGAGAATATGTTGGGGTTTTGGAGATGCTTTGTCTTCTGAATTTCAACTTTTCTCTTGTATTCCTCTTCCCTCATGCATCCAAAAGTGCAAGGTTCCTTCCATGGCAAGCTGTGTGTTGGTGGATCACCGTTGTCAATGGCTACCATCCGTCCTCTAAGTGAAAAGGGTCCACGTGTGCTGTCACTACACGGCTAATCATCTGTCGGTTCCCACTCATGCTGGAATAGGATCTATTGATCCTTTTGCGTCTGTCACTACGCCCAACACTCGCGAGTTTGAAACTCGTCACAGCCATCCAATCCCAGAATCCTACTCGGAATACCACAGACAAGGTTTAGACTTTCCGGATTCTCATGAATGCCGCCATCAATCTAGCTTATACCACAAAGATTCTGATTAAGGAATCTAAGAGATACTCATTCAATTTGATGTAGAATGGAGGTGGTTGTCAGACACACGTTCATGGATTGAGGAAGGTGATGAGTGTCACGGATCATCACCTTCTCTATAATTAAGCGTGAATGAATATCTTAGATAGGAACACGCATGTTTGAATGGAAAACAGAAATAGTTGCATTAATTCATCGAAACACAGTAGAGCTCCTCACCTCCAACAATGGAGTTTAGAGACTCATGCCATCAAAGAGTACAAAGTTCAGATCTAAAAATGTCATGAGGTACAAAGTAAATCTCTAAAAGTTGTTTAAATACTAAACTAGTAACCTAGGTTTACAGAAAATGAATAAACTAAGATAATTGGTGCAGAAATCCACTTCTGGGGCCCACTTGGTGTGTGCTGGGGCTGAGACTTAAGCTTCTCACGTGCCTGGGCTGTTTTGGGCGTTCAACGCCAGGTTGTAACCTGTTTCTGGCGTTGAACTCCAACTTGTAACTTGTTTCTGGCGCTGGACGCCAGACTGCAACATGGAACTGGCGTTGAACGCCAGTTTACGTCCTTTATCCTTGAGCAAAGTATGGACTATTATATTACTGGAAAGCCCTGGATGTCTACTTTCCAACACAATTGGAAGCGTGCCAATTGAACTCCTGTAACTCCAGAAAATCCATTCCGAGTGCTGAGAGGTCAGAATCTAACAACATTAGCAGTCCTTTTTCAGCCTGAATCAGATTTTTGCTCAGCTCCCTCAATTTCAGCCAGAAAATACCTGAAATTACAGAAAAATACACAAACTCATAGTAAAGTCCAGAAATATGAATTTTTCCTAGAAACTAATGAAAATATACTAAAAACTTAACTAAAACATCCTAAAAACTACATGAAATTAACCCCAAAAAGCGTATAAAATATCCGCTCATCACAACACCAAACTTAAACTGTTGCTTGTCCCCAAGCAACTAGACAAATAAAATAGAATACAAATAAGTCACGAAGCAATAATATCTCAGAGTTTTTGAGTGAAGCTTAGATTCTAATTAAATGAGCGGGACTAGTAGCTTTTTGCTTCCGAACAGTTTTGGCATCTCACTTTATCCATTGAAGCTCAGAATGATTGGCATCTATAGGAACTTAGAATTTATATAGTGTTATTGATTCTCCTAGTTCAGTATGTTGATTCTTGAACACAGCTACTTTTATGAGTCTTAGCCGTGGCCCTAAGCACTTTGTTTTCCAGTATTACCACCTGTTCCGAGGGTTACCTGAAACTGGAGGTCGATCTCGGATGAGATCTTCGGTACTGGTCGGAGAGGATGTGTCCGGCTGGCTGGTGGCGGCCGGAGCTGCTATGTCCGACTTGTTGGACTTGCTGCACTGCTGATCCTTGGCCCCCGGAGGGTGGGGGGGTACCTGCAAGAGACTCCGATGCTTAAGTTAGCACGGGTATTAAGCAGGTTTTATGTAGAATCAGAGTATGAGTTATACCTGGGTGCTCCAGTGTATTTATAGTAGTGTGGGCTGACCTTTCTGATAAGATAAGTTAGTTATCTTATTTTATCTTATCCTGTTTTGGATGAAGTCAGCTTATCTTCAAGGGAACTGCCTTTATCTCTATAGGCTGGGATTGCCTTTGGATTTGGGTCGTGTTCCTCTATTTGGGCCCTTTATTGGGCTTTCCTGTCGATATGGCCGAGTTCTTTGTAACGAAGTCGGTCCGCTTGACCTTAACAGGTCGGTCGCTGCATCGTCGACCATCCCAGGTCGGATAGCTCGACCCAGGGTATGAACAGTGCCCCTGCTTGAGCTCGGTCTTCTTTGTCGAGGTCGAGTCCTTTGACTTTGGTCCTTCTCGTAGTGAACCCGAACTCAAGCATTTTGTCGACTTCTTTTGTAGCAGCTTTTGAATGTAGAATGTTTTCCTCTACAAGCGCGCGCTTTTATATCGGTGCTTTGGGAACGTGCGAGGGTTTAATGCCTTTTAATTTTAGCATTAATTGCCCCGTTTCTTTATTTTGATTTTGAAAACCCTGAAACGGTTTCTCTTCTTTCGCCCTTTTCATAACTTCTTCGCTTTTTTCCCTTCATTCTCTCGCTTTCAATTTTTCTTTGTGTTGCGGCGTTTGTTTGATTTTTCTGAAGCCTCTGCCTGGAGTTCGTGGTTTCGCGTTTTGGCCCAGCGACGTTTTCTTTTGCTCGTGTCTTTTCTTTTGCTTCGAGATAGTGATTCCAGATTTCGCCGTCTCTCTTCACTTTCCCTAAACTCTGCTGCCTTTTCAGGTTGGTACTAACTTTCTTGCTTCTTTCACGGCTTTTAGTTTTTTGGTGAAGCTTTTGCTTTTGCATGTTTTGAAAGTTTGAACCTTTTCGTGATTTTGCATTTGTTTGTCGCTGTAAATGCGTTTTTCTTGGCTTTCTTTTGTGTGTTCCTCTGGCATTTCCGTCGAGGCTTTATACGGTTTTTGTTTGTTGCTTCTGATTTTTTATTGATAGAAACTCTGCATTCGTTCCTTGCTTTGCTTGATTGCTTTTTGTCGCATTTCTCAAAAGTTCGTACTTTTGACGTTTTTCCATTTGGCGTGTTTTGATGTTTTGGGAATGCTTCTTGGTTGACTGCGATGACTCATGCTTCTGGAAATACTTGCTTGTTTGAAGTCTTTTTCTTTTTTGAAAGGTGCTGGGGTGAGAGTTGTACATTTTCCTGGAAACCTTGCTTTGTTACTGCCTCCAAAGAATACCCCAAGATTCTGAGGGTTTGAGTCTTGGGGTTTTCCTTTTCTGTGTGTTCACCTGCATCGTATTGAGTTGTTTTCTCCCTTGTCCGAGATGTTTTTAGTAATCCCATCTTCTTTTCTTACTTGTAGGATTAGTTGGCCTCATGTCTTCTCGCAATAACATTGTAGAGATTTCTTCCAGAGTTCCCGAGGGGATGTCCGATTGGCTGGACTCCCTTGTTTTGTTGTGTGTTTCTATTGTGGATGCTGAATTTTGCACAGAGCTGAGGAAGCGCCATAGGATTTGTGATAACCGTGCCCACGAGAGTGATTACGAGCTTGTTGCTCCTGATTCCGATGAGAGAGTTTGTTTTCCGACTTCCGTCGAGGGGGAGCGTCCCTCTTTCTATGCTTATGAATACTTCTTCAGCCAATTAAATGTTACTTTCCCTTTTACTGCTTTTGAAACTGACTTGTTGTGGTCCTGCAATATTGCTCCGTCCCAGCTTCATCCCAACTCCTGGGGTTTTATCAAAATATTTCAACTTCATTGTCAGGAGTTGGACATAACACCTTCTGAAACTCTTTTCCTTTATATTTTTGTCTCGGCCAAACCTGGAGGTTCCTCCAAAAAGAAAGCTTCCTGGGTTTCCTTCAGGTCGGCCCAGGGGCATAAAGTTTTTGCCATGTATGATGAGTCGTTTAAGGATTTTAAGAACTATTTCTTCCGAGTCCGTGCCGTTGAGGGGGTTCGCCCATTTTTTCTTGATGAAAATGATGAGCCTGCTTTTCCTCTGGAGTGGCAAAAGAATGTAAGAGTGCCACGTTACACATGGGAAATGCTTAGTGAGGTTGAGCGGGCCTTTGTAGTTGTTCTTGAAGATTTGTGGGGGAAGCCTCCCCACTTGGACACGAAGAGATTTTTGAGTGATCCATCTTTGGTTCGGGTTGCTTTGGGTACTGTCTGATTTGTTTTTATACTTGCTCTCGAGTTTTGCTTCTCCTGTGTTGTAACTTGTCTTTGATTTTTTGTGTTTTTCAGAGATGTCGAAGAATAATGATTCCATGAGGGCCTATTATAAGGATATTTTATACGCTTTTTGGGGTTAATTTCATATAGTTTTTAGTATATTCCAGTTAGTTTTTAGTTTATTTCCATTAGTTTTTAGGAAAAATTCATATTTCTGGACTTTACTATTTCAAAACTCGAAATGGCGTGCTTCCAATTGCGTTGGAAAGTAGACTTCCAGGGCTTTCCAGCAATATATAATAGTCCATACTTTGCTCAAGGATAGACGACGTAAACTGGCGTTCAACGCCAGTTCTCTGCCCAATTCTGGCGTCCAGCGCCAGAAAAGGATTAAAAGTTGGAGTTCAACGCCAGAAATGGATCCAAACCTGGCGTTGAACGCCCAAAACAGCCTTACGCACGTGAATTGTTTAAGTCTCAGCCCCAGCACACACCAAATGGGCCCCAGAAGTGGATCTCTGCACCACCCATCATAGTTTACTCATTTTTTGTAAACCTAGGCTACTAGTTTAGTATTTAAACAACTTTTAGAGACTTATTTTGTATCTCATGACATTTTAGATCTGAACTTTGTACTCTTTGACGGCATGAGTCTCTAAACTCCATTGTTGGGGGTGAGGAGCTCTGCTGTGTCTCGATGAATTAATGCAAGTATTTCTGTTTTCCATTCAAACATGCGTGTTCCTACCTAAGATATCCATTCGCGCCTAACTATGGAGAAGGTGATGATCAATGACACTCATCACCTTCCTCAATCCATGAACGTGTATCTGACAATCACTTTCATTCTACATCAGATTGAATGAATATCTCTTAGATTCCTTAATCAGAATCTCCGTGGTATAAGCTAGATTGATGGCGGCATTCATGAGAATCCGAAAAGTCTAAACCTTGTCTGTGGTATTCCGAGTAGGATTCTGGGATTGGATGGCTGTGACGAACTTCAAACTCGCGAGTGCTGGGCGTAGTGACAGACGCAAAAGGATAGTAAATCCTATTCCGGTACGACTGAGGACCTGCAGATGATTAGCCGTGCGGTGACAGCGCACCTGGACCCTTTTCACTGGAAGGATGGATGGTAGCCATTGACAACGGTGATCCACCTACACACAGCTTGCCATAGGAGGACGTGCGTGCGTGAATCAGAAGACAGAGGAAAGCAGAGATTCAGAAGACAAAGCATCTCCAAAACTCCAACATATTCTCCATTACTGCAAAACAAGTAACCTTTAATCCATGCTCTCTTGTTTATTCGAAATTCAACTGATAAATATAATTGACTTCCTGACTAAGAATTGCAAGATAACCATAGATTGCTTCAAACCAACAATCTCTGTGGGATTCGACCCTTACTCACGTAAGGTATTACTTGGATGACCCAGTGCACTTGCTGGTTAGTGGTACGAGTTGTGAAAAGTGTGATTCACAATTCGTGCACCAAGTTTTTGGCGCCGTTGCCGGGGATTGTTTGAGTTTGGACAACTGACGGCTTATTTTGTTGCTTAGATTAGAAAAAAAAATTTCTTTTTGGTTTAGAGTCTCTTATTATTGTTCTTGGTGATTGGGCACCAGTTTTATTAAAAATCTTTTTCAAAAAATAATTTTTCTATTAAATTCTGCGCCAAACTTTAAGTTTGGTGTTTTCTTGTTGATTTTTCTGTGTTTTTCAAAAATTTTAGTTTGGTTTTCTAAAAAATTTTAAGTTTGGTGTTCTTCCTTCATGTTCTTGTGTTCTTGTGAGTCTTCAAAGTGTTCTTGAGTTTTCCTTGTGTCTTGATCTCAAAATTTTTAAGTTTGGTGTTCCTTGGTGTTTTCCCTCCAAAATTTTTGAAAACTAGGAGCATTAGATCTAAAAAATTTTTAAATCTTGTGCTATTTTATTGTTTTTCTCTTTCCTCACTAAATTCAAAAATATCTTTTCTCTCTATTTCTAAAATAAATTTTCGAAAATTATTTTCTAAAAATTCATATCTTTTTTTTTTAAATTTAAAATCTTTTCCAAATCATATCTTTTTCAAAACTTCCTAACCACTTTCTCCCTCCTCAATTTTTTTGAAAATATTCACCTATTTTTTTTACTTTATTTTAATTTATTTATTTTCTAAATAAGTAAATAAATAAATAAATAAAAATAACATTTTTATTTTTTATTTGACATCATCTCCCTTTCTCTGTCATGGATCTAAGTGGAAATGAACAGTCCAGGAGGACTCTGGGGTCATATGCTAACCCTTCTACTGCTTCATATGGGAGTAGTATCTGCATACCCCCCATTGGAGTCAGTAGCTTTGAGTTGAATCCTCAGCTCATTATCATGGTGCAGCAAAGCTGCCAGTATTCCGGTCTTCCATAGGAAGAACCTACAGAGTTTCTGGCACAATTTTTACAAATTGCTGACACAGTACATGATAACGAAATAGATCAGGATGTCTACAGGCTGTTACTGTTTCCATTTGCTGTAAAAGATCAAGCTAAGAGGTGGTTAAATAACCAACCTAAGGCCAGCATAAGGACATGGAAACAGCTGACAGAAAAATTCCTGAATCAATACTTTCCCCCAAAACGGATGACACAGCTAAGGCTGGACATCCAAGGCTTTAAACAAGGAGATAAGGAATCTCTTTATGATGCCTGGGAGAGATACAGACAGATGCTACGAAAATGCCCTTCTGAAATGTTTTCAGAGTGGGTTCAGTTAGACATCTTCTATTATGGGCTTGCTGAAGGAGCTCAGATGTCTATAGATTACTCAGCTGGTGGATCTATCCACATGAGAAAGACAATTGAAGAGGCTCAAGAGCTCATTGATACAGTTGCCAGGAATCAGCATCTGTACCTAAGTAGTGACCTTTCCATGAAAGAAGAGGTTAAAACAGCAACTGCTGAACTCAGTCCTATAAAACAAGCTGCTGAATTCAATCAGCAATTGGACTTTCTAACAAAGCAGTTAGCCGAATTCAAAGATAGACTACAAGAGAAAAGGATGGCTAATATACATATGGAAGAACAGTTTAAGCAAACAAAGCAGTAGCTGTCAAGGCAAATAACAGAAGAATGCCAAGCAGTTTAATTAAGAAGTGGGAAAACATTAAATACCCCACCTCAAGGCAGCAAAAAGCTAAGAAATGAGCAAACCACCCAAAATTCACCTGAGGACAGTAAGAGCCCAGGGAGAAGCAATTTTGGAACTAAAACGCCAGAAATTTGGTGGAAGGCTGGCGCTGAATGCCCAGACCATGCTCAGGACTGGCGTTCAACGCCAGAAACAAGGCAGGACTGGCGTTCAACGCCAGAAATAGGCAAGGATCTGGCGTTGAACACCCAAAATGGGCAAGATCTGGCGCTGAACGCCTAAAATGGGCACAGTTCTGGCGTTCAGACGCCAGGAACAGACAAGGAGTTGGCATCTAACGTCACTCCAGTTTCTAACTCTGGCACTCAATTGCCAGTGAGGGATCAGACACACACAAAGGCTGAAAGCAACCCCACTAAAAAGGCTTCTTCAACCACTTCTGTAGGCAATAAACCTACAGCAACTAAGGTTGAAGAATATAAAGCCAAGATACCTTATCCTCAAAAACTCCAGAAAGAGGAGCAGGATAAGCAATTTGCTCGCTTTGCAGATTATCTCAGGACTCTTGAAATAAAGATTCCATTTGCAGAAGCACTTGAGTAAATACCTTCTTATGCCAAGTTCATGAAAGAGATCTTGAGTCATAAAAAGGATTGGAGAGAAACAGAAAGAGTTCTCCTCACTGAAGAATGCAGTGCAGTCATTCTGAAAAGCTTTCCTGAAAAGCTTAAAGACCCTGGGAGTTTTCTGATACCATGCATATTAGAAGGTCAATGCACCAAGACAGCTTTATGCGATCTTGGGGCAAGCATCAACCTAATACCTGCATCCACTATCAGAAAGCTTGGCTTAACTGAAGAAGTTAAACCAACCCGGATATGTTTCCAACTTGCTGATGGTTCCACTAAATACCCATTAGGCGTGATTGAAGACATGATTGTCAGAGTTGGGCCATTTGCCTTTCCCACTGACTTTGTTGTGCTGGAAATGGAGGAGCACAAGAGTGCTACTCTCATTCTAGGAAGACCCTTCCTAGTAACTGGACGATCCCTCATTGACATCCAACAGGGGGAAATAACCCTGAGAGTCAATGATGATGAGTTTAAGTTTAACGCTGTCAAAGCCATGTAGCATCCTGACACATCAAAAGACTGCATGAAAGTTGATCTTATTGACTCTTTGGTAGAAGAGACCAACATGGCTGAGAGTCTCGAATCAGAGTTGGAAAACATCTTTAAAGATGTTCAGCCTGATTTAGAGGATTCAGAGGACATGAAAGAGCCTCTGAAATTTCTTCTGGAAGAAGAAAAACCTCCTAAACTCGAGCTCAAGCCATTGCAACCATCCTTGAAATACGCATTTCTGGGAGAAGGTGACGCTTTTCCAGTGATCATAAGCTCTGCCTTAAATCCAATGGAAGAGGAAGCACTTATTCAAGTGCTAAGGACACACAAGACAGCTCTTGGGTGGTCCATAGGTGACCTTAAGGGCATAAGCCTAGCTAGATGCATGCACAAAATCTTATTGGAGGATAATGCTAAACCAGTGGTTCAACCACAGAGGCGGCTAAATCCAGCCATGAAGGAACTGGTGCAGAAAGAGGTCACCAAATTACTAGAGGCTGGGATTATTTATCCTATTTCTGATAGCCCCTGGGTGAGCCCTGTCCAAGTCATCCCAAAAAAGGGAGGCATAACAGTGATTCATAATGAAAAAAATGAACTGGTTCCTACAAGAACAGTTACAGGGTGGCGCATGTGTATTGACTACAGAAGGCTCAATACAGCCACCAGAAAGGATCATTTTTCTTTACCATTCATAGACCAGATGCTAGAAAGACTAGCAGGTCATGATTATTACTGCTTTTTGGACGGCTACTCAGGCTATAACCAGATTGCAGTAGATCCTCAGGATCAAGAGAAAACAGCATTCACATGTCCATCCGGAGTGTTCCTTGGTTGCTTTCTATTATCACGCCTGCGCCGCTTCCAGTTTTATTTGAGGAACCGTCCACGTAGAGATCACATTCTGTGGGAGTTTCCAGGGTATCTGTGAATTCTGCGATGAAGTCGGCCAGATACTGTGACTTGATGGCCGTCCGAGCTTCGTATTGGAGGTCGAATTCTGACAACTCGACTACCCATTGTAGAATTCTGCCTGCTAAATCTGTTTTCTGTAATATTCCTTTTATGGGCTGGTTAGTTCTAACCTTAATGGTGTGAGCCTGGAAGTACGGGCGGAGTCGTCGAGATGTTAGGATGAGAGTATAGGCAAATTTTTCTATTTTCTGGTAGTTCAGCTTGGATCCCTGTAGTGCTTTACTAATGAAGTAGACGGGTTGTTGCCCATTTTCGTCTTCTCTGACTAGTGTTGAGGCTATCGCCCGGCTTCCTACTGCGAGATATAATATGAGTGGTTCTCCTTCTCGTGGTCGAGATAGGATAGGTGGCCGTCCTAAGAACTCCTTGAAGTCTCGGAAAGCTTGCTCACATTTTGTCGTTCATTCGAACTGTTTTCCCTTTCTTAAAGTAGCATAGAAGGGGAGAGATCTTATCGCAGCTCCTGCTAAGAATCGGGATAGGGCGGCCAGTCTCCCGTTGAGTTGTTGTACTTCTTTGACACAGGTTGGGCTCTTCATGTTGAGTATAGCTTGACATTTGTCTGGATTTGCTTCAATTCCCCTTTCTGTGAGCATGAAGCCTAAGAATTTGCCTGCTTCAACTGCGAAGGTGCATTTCGCGGGGTTGAGTCGCATGTTATGCTTCCTTATAGTGTCAAACACTTGAGCCAAGTCAGATAATAGTGTGTCTTTGTTTTGTGTTTTTATCAACATGTCGTCCACATAGACTTCCATGATTTTTCCAATGTGATTCGAGAAGACTTTATTCATTAGCCTTTGATAGGTAGCTCCCGCGTTCTTGAGACCGAAAGGCATCACGATGTAGCAGTAGTTCGCCTTTGGTGTTAAGAACGAGGTCTTTTCTTGATCTGGTGGATACATGGGAATTTGGTTGTATCCTGAATAGGCGTCCATAAACGAGAGGTATCTATATCCAGAGGAAGCGTCTACCAGAGCGTCAATACTTGGTAGTGGGTATGGATCTTTTGGGCAGGCTTTGTTGAGATCGGTGTAATCGGTACACATGTGCCACTTCCCATTTGATTTTTTCACCAAGACGACGTTGGCTAGCCATAGTGGGTACTTGACTTCTCTTATGAATCCTGCCTCCAGTAACGTTTGTACTTGTTCTTCCACAGCTTGGGATCGTTCTGGTCCGAGTTTTATTCGCTTCTGCTGTACTGGCCGATATCCTGGATAGACCGCCAACTTGTGGCACATTAACTTAGGGTCTATGCCTGGCATGTCTGCGGCTTTCCATGCGAAGAGGTAGACATTATCTCGTAAGAATTGTATCAGTAATTCTTTTGAATCTCCTCTTAGGACCATGCCGATATTAGTCGTTTTGTCCGAGGTGTCTCCAATCTGAACCTTCTCTACCTCACCTTCTGGGTGTGGACGGAGTTCTTCTCGACGCTGAGCTCCGCCAAGCTCAATTGTATGAAACTCTTCTCCTCTGCCTTTGAGTTTTAAGCTCTCGTTGTAACAGCGACGTGCCGTCTTTTGATCTGCTTTTATCGTGGCTATCCCTTCTGTAGTTGGGAATTTCATGCATAGATGTGGAGTTGAGACTATTGCCCCGAGTTGATTGAGTGTTGTCCGACCTATGAGAGCATTATAGGCTGAACTTACGTCGACCGCAATGTAGTCTATTTTAAGGGTCCTAGGTTGGTTCCCTTTTCCAAAAGTAGTGTGTAGCGATACGTATCCCAATGGTTGTATCGGAGTGTCTCCTAGTCCAAACAGATTGTTCGGGTATGCTTTAAGTTCCTTTTCGTCTAAACCGAGCTTGTCGAAAGCTGTTTTGAATAAGATGTCGGCAGAACTCCCTTGGTCTACTAGTGTGCGGTGTAGATTGGCGTTTGCCAGTATAATAGTGATGACCATGGGATCGTCATGTTCCGAGATGATGCCAGATGCGTCCTCTTTAGTAAATGTTATCGCCGGGATGTCGGATGCTTCCTCCTTTCCCTCAACATGATATACTTCTTTGAGATATCTCTTTCGGGATGATTTGGAGATCCCACCTCCTGCGAATCCACCGTGTATCATGTGGACGTGTCTTTCTGGTGTCCGAGGTGACCGTTCAGCTCGTCCATCATCTTCGTCTCTCCGTCTTTTTCTTTGGTCATCATCCCGGGTGGCCAGAAATCGATCTAATTTTCCTTCTCTTACCAATTTTTCTATGATATTTTTCATGTCGAAGCATTCGTTGGTAGAGTGCCCTCGAATTCGATGGTATTCGCAATATTCCTTTCGATTTCCTCCTCCCCTTTTGCCTTTGAGTGGTCGTGCTGGGGGGATTTTTTCTATATGGAAGACTTCTTTGTACACGTCGACCAGGGATGCTTTGAGAGGAGTGTAGTTGTGGTATTTTTTGATTTTCTCACTCTATCGATCTTCTTTCCTTTTGGAGTCCTTGTCTTTGTCTCGGTAGGAGGTTCCGAATTTTGAGGTTTCTCCTAGCCGAGCGTTCTCTTCCATGTTGATGTATTTTTTTGCTCGCTCCTGTACTTCGTCTAAGGAGGTGGGATACTTTTTTGATATAGATTGGCTGAAAGGTCCCTCTCGTAAGCCATTAATAAGCCCCATGATGGCAGCCTCTGTTGGTAAACTTTGTATGTCCATGCATGTTTTGTTAAATCTTTCCATGTAGTTGCGGAGGCTCTCCCGATCTCCTTGCTTGATTCCTAGTAAGCTGGGCGCGTGCTTGGCCTTATCTTTCTAGATAGAGAATCTGGCCAGGAACTTTTTGGCCAGGTCGTCGAAGTTTGAGATGGACTTCGGAGGTAAGTTATCGAATCATCTGATCGCCATTTTCGTAAGAGTTGTTGGAAAAGCTTTGCAGCGAACGGCATCTGAGGCATCGGTAAGGTACATTCTGCTTCTAAAATTGCTGAGATGATGGTTGGGATCTGTAGTGCCATCATACAAAACCATATCCGGGAGCTTGAAATCCTTTGGGATTTTGGTCTTCATGATTTCCCTGGTGAATGGATCCTGTTCTTTGCGTGAATTTTCCTCAGGAGTGGTCCGAGGAGCTTTTGATTTGAGGTCGGCCTCTAATTGCTGTAGTTTTTCTTCTAGTTCTCGACGTCGCCGTACCTCTCTTTGTAGATCCTTTTCGATCTCTCGTTGTTGCTGGGTTTCTTCTCAAGTTGCTTTAAGCGATCTTGAAGTGCTTCTATGGCTCCCGGATTTGGTGAGTTTTTGTTCCCGTTGGATTCTGGAGTATCCTTTAGCGTAGTGTCCGCGTTCTTGTGCGGTGTTCTGTTCTCCAGATCCGAGTCGTGGTCGTTGTCATGGCCGTCCACCATGGTTTTGGGATGACTTTCAGGTTCCCCGGCAACGGCGCCAATGTTCCGAGGGTTACCTGAAATTGGAGGTCGATCTCGGATGAGATCTTCGGTACTGGTCGGAGAGGATGTGTCCGGCTGGCTGGTGGCGGCCGGAGTTGCTATGTCCGACTTGTTGGACTTGCTGCACTGCTGATCCTTGGCCCCCGGAGGGTGGGGGGTACCTGCAAGAGACTCCGATGCTTAAGTTAGCACGGTTATTAAGCAGGTTTTATGTAGAATCAGAGTATGAGTTATACCTGGGTGCTCCAGTGTATTTATAGTAGTGTAGGCTGACCTTTCTGATAAGATAAGTTAGTTATCTTATCTTATCTTATCCTGTTTTGGATGAAGTCAGCTTATCTTCAAGGGAACCGCCTTTATCTCTATAGACTGGGATTGCCTTTGAATTTGGGTCGTGTTCCTCTATTTGGGCCCTTTATTGGGCTTTTCTGTCGATATGGCCGAGTTCTTTGTAACGAAGTCGGTCCGCTTGACCTTAACAGGTCGGTCGCTGCATCGTCGACCATCCCAGGTCGGATAGCTCGACCCAGGGTATGAACACCACCGGATACATAAATGCCATAGACACATAATTGGGTGAACCTTTTCAGATTGTGACTCAGCTTTGCTAAAGTTCCCAATTAGAGGTGTCCAGGGTTCTTAAGCACACTCTTCTTTTTGCTTTGGATCTTGACTTTAACCACTCAGTCTCAAGTTTTCACTTGACACCTTCACGCCACAAGCACATGGTTAGGAACAGCTTGGTTTAGCCGCTTAGACCAGGATTTGATTCCCTTAGGCCCTTCTATCCACTGATGCTCAAAGCCTTGGATCCTTTTTATTACCCTTGCCTTTTGGTTTTAAGGGCTATTGGCTTTTTCTGCTCGCTTTTTCTCTATCTTTTTTTTTTGCAAGCTTTGTATTCACTGCTTTTTCTTGCTTCAAGAACCATTTTTATGATTTTTCAGATTATCAATAACATGTCTCATGTTCATCATTCTTTCAAGAGCCAACATATTTAACATTCAAGAACATCAAATTCCAAAGACATATGCTCTGTTCAGGAATTCATTCAGAAGGCAGAAAGCATTGCCACCACATGTGAATAATTAGAATTTCTTTTATTAAGATTTCGAAAAATATTGCCTCCTTATTCTAAAGAAAGTCTTCTATTTTATTCATGTTTAATGATGATGAGAAAAATAAATTATAGCTTAATTGGAGATAAAATAACTACTAATTACTACTATAACTTCTAAGGTAAAACTCAAATAAGAACAATTATCACAGAGTTAAGGCTAAGATTAGAACTCAACAACCTTGAGTTTGGGATGTGGATGTTCCTCTAGTCTGTGGGGTGCTTGGTCCTTCAAGAGATAACTTCTGACGTTTCAGTTCCTTTAAGTCACGCCCCTGCTCTTCTTGTTCCCTGAGCAGTTTGCAGAGCATATTGTTTTGATTTTGCTGTTCTTCCTTTATTTGGTCCATAGATTCTTGCAACTTGGTAACAGATGCTTCAAGCTATTCCCAATATTCAAATTGAGGGACTTCCGGGAGAAATTCTTGCGCCCTCCTCTTGATGGGGTCATCCTGCACTTGTTATTTTTCCATTGTGGTTTTAGTGATTGGTTGCTCTACTGAGATGTACTCCGTTATTCCCATCCTTACTCCAGCATCTTTGCAGAGCATAGAGATTAGGCTTGGATAAGCCAACCTGGCATCTTTGGAGTTCTTGTTTGCAAGTATGTAAAATTCAGACGGAATCAGCTGATGAACTTCTACTTCTTTTTCCAACATAATGCAATAGATCATCACTGCTCTTTTAACGGTGACTTCAGAATGGTTGCTAGTGGGCAATATAGAATGCCCAATGAAGTCCAGCCATCCTCTGGTGACTGGCTTGATATCTTCTCTCTTGAGTTGATTTGGGACACCCTTGCTGCTGGTGGTCCACCTGGCTCCAGGGATGCATATATCCTCTAGAATCTTATCCAGGCCCTTGTTTGTTCTCATCATTCTTCTATTGAAGGAGTCTGGGTCATCTTTCAGCTGAGGTTGCTTAAAGATCTCCCTGATTTTGTCAGGGTAGATGTGAATAATCTTCCCTCTGACCACAGTCCGATAGTCATAGAGGGCAGTTCCAGATATTCTCTGCCTGTCTGTTTGCCACAGATTAGTGTAGAACTCTTGAACTATATTCCTTCCCACTTTTGTTTCAGGATTAGCTAGGACTTCCCAATTCCTGTTTCGAATCTGCTCTTGGATCTCCGGATATTCATCTTCTTTCATATCGAACTTGACTTCCGGGATCACTGATCTTAGACCCATTATTTTGTAGTAATGGTCTAAATGTTCTTTGGTTAAGAACTTTTCTTGATTCCAAAGTGGTTTTGGAATACTCTCTTTCTTGCCTCTTTGAGTGGGTTGTTTTCCTTTAGGAGCCATGATCTTAGTGGGTATAGTTTAGTGATCACGGATAAACACACCAAACTTAGAGGTTTGCTTGTCCTCAAGCAAAAGAAAAGAAAGGAGAGGGATAGAAAGAGAGCTAGTGTCGAATGGTGGATGAGAGGAGGGAGGCCGAATGTGGATTTAAAAGGGAAGGGGGGTGGGTTTCGAAAATTTTAAAAAAGATAAGATAGAAGATATTATTTATAAAAAATAAGTATGATATGAAAAGATGTGATTTAAAATTGAAAAGATATGAAAGATATTTGAAAAGATAACTTTGGATTTTGAAAAAGATAATGTGGAGATTTGAAAAAGATGTTGATGAGTTGAAAAGATTTTAGAAGGAAAAGAGATAGATTTGTTTTGGAAAATTTGAAAAAGAGTTGGATTGGATTGAAAAAGAATTTGTGTTTATGGATTAAGATACATTTGATATTTTTAAAGTATGGTTTTTAGAAATTAGGGTTTGTAACATGTTTATGCAAGAAATCATGAATTGAAACATGAAAATTAAAATTAAAATAAAAAATGTGAAATAAAAACGAATTTACCTCCTCCCCACCATCCTGCCGTTAAACGCCCAAATGCTGCTTCTCCTGGGCGTTCAACGCCCAACTGTTGCTTCTTTCTGGCGTTGAACGCCAGGAACTCCTTTGTCACTGGGCATTTTTTTGAACGCCCAGGATGCTGTCAATCTGGCGTTAAACGCCCAGTAGATGCTCCTTTTGGGCGTTTAACGCCCAGTTGTGCCTCTTACTGGCGTTTTCTTGCCAGTGAGCTCTTTTTCTCTGTTTTGTGTGCTGAATCCTTCTGTAACCATGTGAACCTATGCAATTGACTCTTTACCTTATTAATAGTGAACTTTATATAAACAAATAAAATCAAGAATAGGGCAAAACAACAGAAAAAGTTTTCCCAATGGCTGGGTTGCCTCCCAGCAAGCGCTTCTTTATTGTCTTTAGCTGGACCTTGCTGAGCTTTTAATCTAGCCTCAGCCTTGAGCACTCTTGCTCCACATTACCTTCAAGATAGTGTTTGATTCTCTGTCCATTAACAATGAACTTCTTATCAGAATCAATGTCTTGAAGCTCCACATAGCCATATGGTGATACACTTGTAATCACATATGGTCCCCTCCACCGGGATTTCAGTTTCCCGGGGAATAGCCTGAGCCTAGAGTTAAACAACAGAACCTTTTGTCCTAGTTCAAAGATTCTAGATGACAACTTTCTGTTATGCCACCTTTTTTATTTCTCTTTATAAAGCTTGGCATTTTCGAAAGCAGTGAATCTGAACTCCTCTAGCTCATGCAGCTGGAGCAATCTTTTTTCTCCAGCTAATTTGGCATCAAAGTTTAAGAATCTGGTTGCCCAGTAGGCCTTATGTTTCAGTTCCACGGGTAGGTGACAAGCCTTACCATACATAAGTTGGTATGGAGAGGTCCCTATAGGAGTCTTGAATGCTGTTCTGTAAGCCCACAGAGCATCATCCAAGCTTCGTGCCCAATCCTTTCTACGGGTACTTACAGTCCGTTCTAGGATTCTTTTTAGTTCTCTGTTAGAAACTTCAGCTTACCCATTTGTCTGTGGATGATATGGAGTCGCCACCTTGTGACGAATCCCATACCGGACCATGGCAGAGTAATGCTGTCTGTTGCAGAAGTGAGTGCCCCCATCACTAATTAGGACCTTAGGGACACCAAACCTGCTGAAGATATGTTTCTGGAGGAACTTCAGCACTGTTTTAGTATCATTAGTGGGTGTGGCAATGGCCTCTACCCATTTTGATACATAGTCGACTGCCACCAGAATATAAGTGTTTGAGTATGATGGTGGGAAAGGCCCCATGAAATCAATACCCTATACATCAAACAACTCAATCTCCAAGATTCCTTGTTGAGGCATGACATAACTATGAGGCAAATTACCAGCTCTCTGGCAACTGTCACAGTTACGTACAAACTCTCGGGAATCTCTGTAGAGTGTAGGCCAGTAGAAACTACATTGGAAGACCTTGGTGGCTGTTCGCTCTCCTCCGAAATGACCTCCATATTGTGACCCATGGCAATGCCATAAGATCCTTTGTGCTTCTTCTTTAGGCACACACCTATGGATTATGCCATTTGCACATCTCTTAAAGAGATAGGGTTCATCCCACAAGTAGTACTTTGCATCGGTAATTAATTTTTTCTTTTGTTGCCTGCTGTACTCCTTGGGTATGAACCTTGCAGCTTTATAGTTTGCAATGTCTGCAAACCATGGTGTTTCCTGAATGGCAAACAAATGCTCATCCGGAAAGGTCTCAGAGATTTCAAAGGACGTCCCTTCTACTGGCTCTATCCGGGACAGATGATCAGCCACTTGGTTCTCTGTTCCTTTTCTGTCTCTTATTTCTATATCAAACTCTTGCAGAAACAACACCCATCTTATGAGCCTGGGTTTTGAATCCTGCTTTGTGAGTAGTATTTAAGAGCAGCATGGTCAGTGTACACAATCACTTTTGATCCTACTAAGTATGATCTAAACTTGTCAATGGCATAGACCACTGCAAGTAATTCCTTTTCTGTAGTTGTGTAATTTTTCTGGGCATCATTTAAAACACGGCTAGCATAATAAATGACATGCAGAAGCTTGTCATGCCTCTGTCCCAGTACTGCACCAATGGCGTGATCACTGGCATCACACATTAATTCGAATGGTAAAGTCCAGTCTGGTGCAGAGATAACTGGTGCTGTGACCAGCTTAGCTTTCAGAGTTTCAAACGCCTACAGACACTCTGTGTCAAACACAAATGGCGTGTCAGCAGCTAGCAGGTTGCTTAGAGGTTTTGCAATTTTTGAAAAATCCTTTATAAACCTCCTATAGAATCCTGCATGCCCCAAAAAACTTCTGATTGCCTTAACATTGGCAGGTGGTGGTAATTTTTCAATTACTTCTATTTTAGCTTGATCCACCTCTATTCCCTTGTTTGAAATTTTATGTCCAAGGACAATCCCTTCAGTCACCATAAAGTGACATTTTTTCCAGTTTAAAACCAGGTTGGTCTCTTGGCATCTTTTCAAAACCAGTTTCAGGTGATCAAGACAGGAGCTGAATGAGTCTCCATATACTGAGAAGTCATCCATGAAGACTTCCAGAAATTTTTCCACTATATCAGAGAAAATAGAGAGCATGCATCTCTGAAAGGTTGCAGGCGCATTACACAGCCCAAATGGCATCCTTCTGTAAGCAAACACTCCAGATGGACATGTGAATGCTGTTTTCTCTTGATCCTGGGGATCTACTGTAATTTGGTTGTAGCCTGAATAGCCATCCAAAAAACAGTAATAATCATGACCTGCTAGTCTTTCTAGCATCTGGTCTATGAATGGTAAAGGAAAATGATCCTTTCTGGTGGCTGTATTGAGCCTTCTGTAGTCAATACATATGCGCCACCCTATAACTGTTCTTGTAGGAACCAGTTCATTTTTTTCATTATGAACCATTGTCATGTCTCCCTTTTTGGGGATAACTTGGACAGGGCTCACCCAGGGGCTATCAGAAATGGGATAAATAATCCCAGCCTCCAGTAATTTGGTGACCTCTTTCTACACCACTTCCTTCTTGGCTGGATTTAGCCGCCTCTGTGGTTGAACCACTGGCTTAGCATTGTCCTCCAATAAGATCTTGTGCATGCATCTAGTTGGGCTTATGCCCTTAAGGTCACCTATAGACCACCCAAGAGCTGTCTTGTGTGTCCTTAGCACTTGAATTAATGCTTCCTCTTCCTGTGGATTTAAAGCAGAGCTTATGATCACTGGAAAAGTGTCACCTTCTCCTAGAAATGCATATTTCAGGGATGGTGGTAATGGTTTAAGCTCGGGTTTAGGAGGTTTTTCCTCTTCCTGAAGAAATTTCAGAGGCTCTTTCAATTTCTCTGAATCCTCAAGATCAGGCTGAACATCTTTAAAGATATCTTCCAACTCTGATTCGAGACTCTCAGCCATGTTGATCTCCTCTAACAAAGAGTCAATAAGATCAACTTTCATGCAGTCGTTTGGTGTGTATGGATGCTGCATGGCATTGACAGCATTCAACTTAAACCCATCCTCATTGACTCTCAGGGTGACTTCCCCCTTTTGGACATCAAAGAGAGTTTGTCCAGTTGCTAGGAAAGGTCTTCCTAGGATGAGAGTAGCACTCTTGTGCTCCTCCATTTTCAGCACTACAAAGTCAGTGGGAAAGGCGAATGGCCCAACCCTGACAATCATGTCCTCAATCACGCCTGATGGGTATTTAATGGAGCCATCAGCAAGTTGGAGACATATCCGGGTTGGTTTAACTTCTTCAGTTAAACCAAGCTTTCTGATAGTGGATGCAGGTATTAGGTTGATGCTTGCCCCAAGATCACATATGGCTGTCTTGGTGCAATTACCCTCTAATATGCATGGTATCAGAAAGCTTCCAGGATCTTTAAGCTTTTCTGGAAAGCTTTTCAGAATGACTGTACTACATTCTTCAGTGAGGAGAACTCTTTCAGTTTCTCTCCAATCCTTCTTATGACTCAAGATCTCTTTCATGAACTTGGCATAAGAAGGTATTTGCTCAAGTGCCTCTGGAAACGGAATCTTTATTTCAAGAGTCCTGAGATAATCTGCAAAGCGAGCAAATTGCTTATCCTGCTCCTCTTGGTGGAGTTTTTGAGGATAAGGTATCTTGGCTTTATATTCTTCAACCTTAGTTGCTGCAGGTTTATTTTTTACAGAGGTGGTTGGAGAAGCCTTTTTAGAGGGGTTGTTATCAGCACTTGTGTATGTCTGATCCCTCACTGGCATTTGAATGCCAGGGTTAGAAGCTGGTGTGACGTTGGACGCCAGCTCCTCACCTGTTCCTGGTGTCTGAACGCCAGAACTGTGCTTCTTTTGGGCGTTCAACGCCAATTCCTTGCTTGTTTCTGGCGTTGAACGCCAGGACTGAGCATGGTTTGAGCGTTCAACGCCAGCTTTCCACCCAATTTCTGGCGTTTGATTGCCAGAATTATTCCTCTCCGGTCTCTTACTGTCCTCAGATGGATTTTGGGTAGTTTTCTCTTTTCTTGGCTTTCTGCTACCTTGAGGAGGGGCATTTAATGTTTTCCCACTTCTTAATTGAACTGCTTGGCACTCTTCTGTTATTTGTTTTGACAGCTACTGCTTTGCTTGCTTTAATTGTACTTCCATATTTATATTAGCCATTCTTGTCTCTTGTAGTCTCTCCTTGAATTCGACTAACTGTTTTGTTAGAAAATCCAATTCCTGATTGAATTCAGTAGCTTGTTCTGCAGGACTGAGTTCAGCAGTTACTGTTCTAGCCTCTTCTTTCATGGAAGGTTCACTACTTAGGTACAGATGCTGATTTCTGGAAACTGTATCAATGAGCTCTTGAGCTTCTTCAATTGTCTTTCTCATGTGGATAGATCCACCAGTTGAGTAATCTAGAGAAATCTGAGCCCTTCCTGTAAGCCCATAATAGAAGATGTCTAACTGAACCCACTCTGAAAACATTTCAGAGGGGCACTTTCTTAGCGTCTCTCTGTATCTCTCCCATGCATCATAAAGAGATTCATTATCTCCTTGTTTAAAGCCTTGGATGTCCAGCCTTAGCTGTGTCATCCTTTTTGGAGGGAAATATTGATTCAGGAATTTTTCTGACAGCTGTTTCCATGTCCTTATGCTAGCCTTAGGTTGGTTATTTAACCACCTCTTAGCTTGGTCTTTTACAGCAAATGGAAATAGTAATAGTCTGTAGACATCCTGATCCACTTCCTTATCATGGACTGTGTTAGTAATTTGTAAAAACTGTGCCAGAAACTCTGTAGGTTCTTCTTGTGGAAGACCAGAATACTAGAAACTTTGCTGCACCATGATAATGAGCTGAGGATTCAACTCAAAGCTACTGACTCCAACGGAGAGTATACTGATACTACTCCTATATGAAGTAGTAGTGGGGTTAGCATATGACCCCAGAGTCCTTCTGGACTATTCATTTCCACTTAGATCCATGATGGAGAAAGGGAGATGATGTAGAATAGAGAAAAAAAATTATTTTTATTTATTTATTTATTTATTTCAAAAATAAAATAAATTAAAATAAAATAAATAAAAATGGGTTAAGATTTTCGAAAAAATGAAGAGAGAGAAAGAAGAAAAATGGTTAGGAAGTTTTGAAAAAAATATGATTGAAAGGATTTGATTGGAAAAGATATGATTTGAAAAAGATATGACTTTTAAATTTGATGACTAATTTAATGCTGATTTTTCGAAAATTATGAGTGGAATGAAGAAAAGATATTTTTTTATTTTTAAATTTTATGATGAAAGAGAAAAACACATAAAAGACACACAACTTAAAATTTTTGGATCTAATGCTCCTTGTTTTCGAAAATTTTGGAGGGAAAACACCAAGGAACACCAAACTTAAAAATTTTAAGATCAAAACACAAGGAAGACTCAAGAACACTTCGAAGAATCACAAGAACAACAAGAACATGAAGGTGGAACACCAAACTTAAAATTTTTAGTAAACCAAAATAAAATTTTCGAAAACCAAAGAAAAATCAACAAAAAACACCAAACTTAAAGTTTGGCACAAGATTTAATAGAAAAATTATTTTTGAAAAAGGAATTTAAAAAGAAGATACCCAATTACCAAGAACATAGACCAACGCTCTAGCCAATTGGGCAGTAAATGTAACACTTGTTTTGAAGAAGTATTTTTAATAACTAAGAATATATTTTTTTCGAAAACTACTGTTTTGAAAAGGCACATGAAAAACAAGAAAAGAAACAAAACAAGAGAAACTAAAGATCAAACAAGAAAAATAAACAAGAACAACTTGAAGATGAGGAAAGAACAAAGAACACAAATTTCGAAAATTTTAAAAGAATATAAAAACATGCAATTGACACCAAACTTAAAATATGGAACTAAACTCAAACAGAAAAACTCAATTATCAGTTTATAAAATTTTTGAAAAATTTAAAAAGAGAAAATAAGGATTTTAAAAGAAAAATTTTTCCTAATCTAAGCAACAAAATAAACCGTCAGTTGTCCAAACTCAAACAATCCCCGACAACGACGCCAAAAACTTCGTGCACGAATTGTGAATCACACTTTTCACAACTCGTACCACTAACCAGCAAGTGCACTGGGTCGTCCAAGTAATACCTTACGTGAGTAAGGGTTGATCCCACAGAGATTGTTGGTTTGAAGCAAGCTATGGTTATCTTGCAACTCTTAGTCAGGATATTAATTTGTGGTTATCAGTTGACTTGCAAATAAACAAGAGAGCATGAATTAAAGGTTACTTGTTATGCAGTAATGGAGAATATGTTGGGGTTTTGGAGATGCTTTGTCTTCTGAATTTCAGCTTTTCTCTTGTATTCCTCTTCCCTCATGCATGCAAAAGTGCAAAGTTCCTTCCATGGCAAGCTGTGTGTTGGTGGATCACCGTTGTCAATGGCTACCATCCGTCTTCTCAGTGAAAAGGGTCCACGTGTGCTGTCACTACACGGCTAATCATCTATCGGTTCCCACTCATGCTGGAATAGGATCCATTGATCCTTTTGCGTCTGTCACTACGCCCAACACTCGCGAGTTTGAAGCTCGTCACAGCCATCCAATCCCAGAATCCTACTCGGAATACCACATACAAGGTTTAGACTTTCTGAATTCTCATGAATGCCACCATCAATCTAGCTTATACCACAAAGATTCTGATTAAGGAATCTAAGAGATACTCATTCAATCTGATGTAGAACGGAGGTGGTTGTCAGACACACGTTCATGGATTGAGGAAGGTGATGAGTGTCACGGATCATCACCTTCTCTATAATTAAGCGTGAATGAATATCTTAGATAGGAACACGCATGTTTGAATAGAAAACAGAAATAGTTGCATTAATTCATCGAAACACAGCAGAGCTCCTCACCCCCAACAATGGAGTTTAGAGACTCATGCCGTCAAAGAGTACAAAGTTCAGATCTAAAAATGTCATGAGGTACAAAATAAATCTCTAAAAGTTGTTTAAATACTAAACTAGTAACCTAGGTTTACAGAAAATGAATAAACTAAGATAATTAGTGCAGAAATCCACTTCTGGGGCCCACTTGGTGTGTGCTGGGGCTGAGACTTAAGCTTCTCACGTGCCTGGGCTGTTTTGGGCGTTCAACACCAGGTTGTAACCTGTTTCTGGCGTTGAACTCCAATTTGTAACTTGTTTCTAGCGCTGGACGCCAGACTGCAACATGAAACTGGCATTGACTTGTAACTTGTTTCTGGCGCTGGACGCCAGACTACAACATGGAACTGGCGTTGAACGCCAGTTTACGTCATCTATTTTTGAGCAAAGTATGGACTATTATATATTTCTGGAAAGTCCTGGATGTCTACTTTCCAACGCAATTGGAAGCGCGCCAATTGGACTCTTGTAGCTCCAGAAAATCCATTCCGAGTGCTGAGAGGTCAGAATCCAACAACATCAGCAGTCCTTTTTCAGCCTGAATCAGATTTTTGCTCAGCTCCCTCAATTTCAGCCAAAAAATACCTGAAATTATAGAAAAACACACAAACTGATAGTAAAGTTCAGAAATATGAATTTTTCCTAGAAACTAATGAAAATATACTAAAAACTTAACTAAAACATCCTAAAAACTACATGAAATTAACCCCAAAAAGCATATAAAATATCAGCTCATCAGGGAGCAAGTAATTTAAATTGCAATTAAAATAAGTAAAAGACTGTAAAATAAATAAATGACTGTAAAACACACTTTTGGCAAGGTATGAGAAATTGGAAGTCCTATCCTAGTTATCCTTATCAATGATGCTGAAAATTGAATCTTAATTCCACTTAGTTAACCTTTGCTAGAGAAAGGGAAGGTCAAGTGACTAATTAGTTAGATCCTCAAATCCTAGTTAATCCCTAAGGAAAGATTGGGATTATTGAAATTCAATTCAATTAGCAAAGATAACGATTATCAATCATGTTGAGTTTGATAACTCCTGAGTTACTGATTTTTTAACCAAGACCAAAAGGAGAAAAATAAATCTACTGGAATAAAAATGTCTTCAGATTGGGAATAACAATAACATAAATAAAAGAGATCAATTGTAAACTGAAATACCTAAAATAACATTAATTCAAAAGAGTAATCTGTAACATAGAAGAATTCATAAATAAAATTGAGAAGATAATAAAAAGGAAAGTTGAACCTGATAAAAAGTGACAATCATGAAAGCAAGAAAAATCCTAAATCCTAAGAGAGAGAGAGGAGAGAACCTCTCTTTAAAAACTACATCTAAATCATAATAATTGTGAATATGAAAGCTTGTTCATGAATGAATGGATTCCCTTACTTTATAGCCTCTAATCTGTGCTTTTTGGGCCGAAAACTGGGTCAGAAACAGCCCAGAAATCGCTCCCAGCGTATTCTGGTACGTTCAGGTCGCGGCAAAGTGACGCGGAGGCGTCATCCACGCGTTCGCACGGATTGCAATTCGCAGATGCGACGCAGGCGCATCATTCACGCTTTCGCATCACCTAACATCGTGCCAGCTATGGCAAATTATATATCAAATCGAAGCCCTGGACGTTAGCTTTCCAACGCAACTAGAACCATCTCATTTGGACCTCTGTAGCAACTTCTTCAACTTCTTGTATTCCTACCACTTTTGCATGCTTCTTTTCCATCCTCCAAGCCATTTCTGCCTTGTAATCTCTGAAAACACTTAACACACATATCAAGGCATCTAATGGTAATAAGAGAGGATTAATATTAGCAAATATAAGGTCAAAGAAGCATGTTTTCAATCATAGCACAAAATCAGGAAGGAGAATGCTCATGCAAATAGTATGAATAAGTGGATAAAGAGTTGATAAAACCCACTCAATTGAGCATAATATAAACCATAAAATAGTGGTTTATCAACCTCCCCACACTTTAAACATTAGCATGTCCTCATGCTAAGCTCAAGAGAAGCTATAAAGAATGAAGAGGAATGGTAAAATGTATGAAATGCAACCTATCTATATGAATGCAACTACATGCAACATGTTTCTACCTACTTGGTTTAAAAGTAAATAAGTTCTCCAAGACAAACATGAATCAAATTCCACTAATTTAAATCATACAGTGAAAACAAGTAAACTTGTAAGAAGACAGCTCATGAAAGCAAGGAACATAGAATCAAGCATTGAACCCTCACTGGTAGTGTATATCACTCTAATCTCTCAAGTGTCTAGGGTAATTCACTCTACTCTTCTCTAGTAATGCTTTCTAAAATTTGTTCTTCATCTAACCAATCAACAAATATTTAATGTACCAATGCAAACATCATGAGGTCTTTTCAAGGTTGTAATGGGGCTAAGGTAAGGGTGAGGGCATATATGGCTAAGTGAGCTATAAATTGAATCTTTAATTAACCTAAATTTCACCTAACATACATATACTCTATATACAGTTAAATTCATGCCTAACTACCCATAATTCCCACTATTGTATGATTCCCATACTCATGTACCAAATTTTTTATATTTCTTTACTTTTATCACATGTGCATTGATCTTTTAATAACTTAGCATTGGGGTAATTTTGTCCCCTTATTTATTTACTTATTTATTGAATATTTTTGGATTTTTCTCTCTCTTTTTTTTAAATAGAAAAATAAACATAACTTATCAATGCACATGGATTTTTGATTTTTCTAGTCTCACATGAGTAGGTACCCAAATTTCCAATATTTTATCAGAGTAAAAACATGACACATTCCCTTATTAACCACTCAATTGAGCACAAGATAAACCATAAAATAGTGGTTTATCAAGCGGCTAATAAATTTTGATAGGTTTAATTAAAAAACATATTGATAAAAAAACATCGTAATTGGCATGAGACTTTAACCCAAGTGTTATGGGCTTATCGAAATTCACCACGGGGTTCAACTAATACATCCCTTATGAGTTGGTTTATGGGCAAGATGTTGTTTTACCATTGGAAATCAATTTAAACACTATAAGGATATTAAAACAAGAGGATTTGCCTGTCAAAGATTATTAGAATTTGATATTTGATGAATTAAATGAATTAGATAATGAATGTTTAATTGCATTAGAAAATATTATTTGACAAAAAGATAATATTGCTAATAGTTATAATCGGCAGGTGAAGAATAAAACATTCAATACGGGCGAGTTAGTTATGAAGGTTGTAATACCATTTGAACAAAAGAATAAAACATTTGGCAAATGGTTGCCAAATTGGAAAGGCCCTTACCAAGTAATAAAAACTTATTTTGGAAATGCTTATAAGTTTAAAGAAGTCGAGACAGGCAAGGAAATAACATCGATTAACAGCAAATACTTAAAGTAATTCAAAGTATTTAAACAAAATATTAAGCACCAATTAATAAAAGGAAAGAGAAAGTATTCGTGATTACATGGGAACGTGGCATACCAAGCCTTTAGCTTTCATAAGGCTCCAAAAGTTGATCCAACTCTTCTTTTAACTTCGTCCGATCTTGTTCAATTGATTACACTTTTTGAAGTTGTTTTGCTTTTGTAGCGTGAAGTTTAGTTGCCTTTGCCTTTAGATCAATCTTTTCATTTGATAGGAGAAGGATTTTTTTATTGAGTGATTATTTCCTTTGTTGAATTTTCTGAAAAGGGCCTTGAAGTAAGGTGATGCACGGAAATCTGTCTCTCAACAAATCTCCTTCGGTAAGTATACCGAATTGTCGTCAAGTAAAAACTCACAATAGAGTGAGGTCGAATCCCACAGGGATTGATTGGTTGAGCAACTTTAATTAGAGGAGTTTTCTAGTTGAACTAAGCAAAGTTGGATTGAGAATTGCAGAAAGTAAAATGGCGGGAAGGTAAAGAACAAGAAATGTAAATGACAGAGAGTAAATTGCAGAATATAAATTTCATGAAAGTAAACTTGCAGGAATTTAAATGGGAATGGGGATGATGAGCATAAATGTAAATAGCAGAATTAAAGAGAATGGGGAAGATCAGAGATAGGGGAGTTCATTGGGCTTAGGAGATGTTGCATTCTCCGGATCAAGTTCATTCTCATCTCTTCCTCAATCAATGCATTTATTGATCTCTTGGGAATCTTAGGTGATTGAATCTCAATTCCTTGACAATCCAATCTCTCTAAGCTTGAAACATTGCCTAATTCCTTGATCTAATTGCTCATGGGAAGAGATGAAGCACGGTCATTGATCATACCACATGTTTTTCTATATCAAAGCATTGGTAGGATTATATGTCACAGTATCCATCCAACCCCCAATCCAGTCTAACATGAGAAAGAATTTCTAGCATAATTTTCTCATTCCTTTTCCAAGGTTCAAAGGAAATCCAAGTATGAGCAATTTCTCTTCCGAGACAATTGCTCAATTGGATGAAGATCGAAAGCTTTCAAGTAAATCAAGAGAAAAGAAAGAAGAAGAAGAATGAAAACTATAATTGATCCATTGAATTACAACAGAGCTCCCTAACCCAATGAAAGGGGTTTAGTTGTTCATAGTTCTGGGAATGGAAATTGAAAATGAAAAGTACATTTTAAAATAAACTGAATTACAGAAAAAGTACAAATACAGAGTGTTTCCAATCCTGGATCCTCTCAGGTGCTAATCTCCTTTCTAGTTCTAAACTAACCCTATATATACTACTTCTCTAATCTTCAGTTAGCTTTGCCAGTCTCTGGATGTGGGCCTTTAAGCATAGTTGAAGCAGTTACAATCGTAGTGGGCTTAGCTTAGCTTGCAGGAAGAGTTTGAGTCAAGTATCTTTCACGTTAGTTAGGCTGTTATTGTGGTTAACGTCAAGTGTAAAATTATGGTTTGAAGACGTTAGTGGTATTAACTATACCACTAATATTCCCAAATTCTTTTTAATTTACGTTAACCCCACCGTTAGTGGCACTAACGTGGCCACTAAGATAGACTTTCCTAACCTTGATTATGTTAATGGTGTTAACTACACCATTAACGTCAAATCCATCTCTTCCTCCACGTTAATGGCCCATGTTAGTGGTGTTAACGTGGCCATTAACATGGGCATACCATGGCTCGAAGATGTTAGTGGTATTAACTATACCACTAACGTTGCAAAGTTCCTCCTCTTCCACATTAGTGCCCATGTTAGTGGCACTAACGGGGCTATTAACGTGGTCTTCTCTAGTCATTCCTAACATTAGTGGCATTAACTATGCCACTAATGTAGCAAAGCCCCCCTTCTTCCATGTTAGTGCCCACGTTAGTGACACTAACGGGGCCACTAACGTGTGTTTATATATCCTTTGAAGACGTTAGTGGCATTAACTATGCCACTAACGTTGGGGCTTCTTCTTTCTTCCATGTTAGTGCCTACGTTAGTGGCACTAACGTGGGTTTGAATGACCTTCAAAGACGTTCGTGGCATTAACTATGCCGCTTACGTTGCAAGCCTTCCCCTTCTCCATGTTAATGGCCACGTTAGTGGAACTAGCGTGGCCACTAACGTGGCTCTTCACGGCTTCTTGTTACCTGAAACCAAACAAACAAAGTACATCAAAGTCTTGGTCTTAATCATGAGATTATACATCATGCATTATATCATTCAATTATTGCATTATTCTCATGAATTTGTTTAGAATTCACAATATTTTCTTGAATCAAGGTATGGATGCATATTTAACCAAATACTTGCTTATTTCTTAAGAAAATGCATGAAACTAACCTAAAACCTACAAAAAATGGCTAGTAAAACTAGCGAAGATGCCCTGGCATCACAACTCCAAACTTAGATCTTGCTTATCCTCAAGCAAGTATTAGAACATAAGAAGAATGAATGAAAGTACAAGAGATACAAGTCCTTATTTAGAGAATTTAAATCCGTGGTTTATGGGGTTTCATGCATAGCAACTTAGGTTCATGTTCTTGCTGGTTTTTAGGCTATAACATGCTCTTGAACACTCACTCTATTGCCTTCTATGAGACCTTTATTCATTGATCCTTATCTTGGCTTTGTTTTTTTGGTTTTTTTTTTCTTTAGAACTTATTCCTTTCTTAGGCTAAGTGCTTTGTGTTGAGACAACTCTTTAGGGTAGGCTTTCAGCCAACACTCCGGAATCAATTGGTTCAAGGTGCTAGGTGTTGAAACACCCCTAAGGACCTAATCACCCAAGTCTCTTCTCAGCACATACACACCACAGGCACATGGTTTGTTATTCATTCTTGAGACCTTGGTGTCCAGCACCTCTTTCGGTTGTTAAATGTCTTGTAACAAGGTTGCTCTTGATAGTGGACTTTCAGTTGACAATCCCGGGTTAGTTAACCCAAGTTGTCAAGTGATAAAGCACTCCTAAGAACTTACTTATCCAAGCAAATCCTTGTATAGAAACACCACAGACACATGCCTCAAGGTTCAAACTATTGGTGCCTAGCCTTATTTCTTGCTCTTTTCTTTTCTTTTTCATTTCTTTCTAGGATCTTATTGATCATCTATGTCTCATAGAATGCTTTTCAAACTTATAACTCAAGAGATATTCTAGCCTTAAACCTTATTGATATACCAACTTAGCTAACAAACACCACCACAAACACTAGAATTTCATTTTTCAACATTGGATTTCACTCTTGTTTTTCACAATATTTTCTTATAATTTCTTTTGTTGAACTTAAAATCAGGCATACAATCATAAGCATTGGTGCAATGGCCTAAGCAACTAGGCTAGCAAGCATAAAGATAAACTAGAGAACTAAATGCAAAAATGCAAATGCACATAACTTGTCTAACAACTTAAAGATAACTCAAAGAAACTAAATGCAAAAACTGAATTGAAATCCCTAAACTACAATGGAAGCATCTTCTATTTCATACATGATTTTCTTTATTCAATACTAGAGAAAGAAACTCCACCACCTTTCACTCTTGGGAATGCTTTCCCTTCTTGTTTCTCTCCTTCTCTTGGCCTTCTTCCTGGTTGCTCGCATTTCCTCTTTCCTTTTGTTTTTCAGTCAACTTTTTCCAAAATCCAGCATTCTCCATCCTCTTTCTCAATGCTTCTTTGTGGTCCTTTGCTCTTCCTTCTTCTTGCTCTTTTAGGTCCTTATATACTGCATCATACCTTGGGATTGTTAGGTGCAAATTATGCATGTATCCGGCCATATAAGTTAGTTTTGCTTGGGTGTCCATGTCATAGTTAGCTCTATTTATTTGCCTCCCTTCATTGAGCACATTGAACTCATTGAATGCCTTCATTTGAGCTATTTGGCGTTGGTTGAGTTCTTGAATTTTCTTTTCTTAATGTAGTTGTCTTTCGGACACTTGGCTAATGGCTTGAGAAAGTTGGGAGTAGTGCTCCTATTGTTGCTCCATTAGTTGCTTGTGCAACTCCTTTTGGTGATTTAGCAAGTGAAACTGGAAATGTCTTTGTTGCTCTTGTCCATCCATGTATCGCCTTGTTAAATCTTTGAGAGCTCCTTGGATGTGGCTTATGTCTATGGTAGCTGAGGTATGTTGCTCTTCTTGTTGAGGTTCTTGTTGAATCACTATCTTCCTTCTCTGAGGTCTCCTTTGCTGCTGAGCGGGTGCTATATAATTCATGCGCAGAGGCGTGATTGGCTTTCCAACTTTCAACTATATTGGGTTTGCATCCTCAAAGGCCACCTTGGCCTTTATATACAGCCTTAGAATAGTGCTTGGATACCCCAACTAGGCCTCCGAATCATTTTTCTCTAAGATTTCTTAGATTCCTTCAGCGATGATCTCATAGACATTGATGTCTCCACCCCTCATTATGCAGTGTACCATAGTAGCTCAAGCAATGTTGACCTCCGAATTGTTTGAGGCAGGAAGGATGGATCTTCTCACGATTTCAAATCATCCCTTGGCCTCGGGAATAAGATCTCCTCTTCTGATGTATCTTGGCTTTCTATTTGAGTACCTCACCCAATCGGCTCCTACGACACATATGTCATTCACAATTTCCTCACAATCAGGGTCGTTGCTCATTCTTGACTCATAGCTAGCCTCTTCAAAGGGCCTTGATCTTAGTTGAAGAACTCTCATGATGGCATTGGGGCTGAAGTCAATCTCGGTCCCTCTCACATAGCTTTATATTGGTGATTGGGTCCCTAAGCAATAGCCACCTTCTTCTCTCAATCTTTTCTTTAATCTCCGGACATTCATTATCATTGAATTGAAAAGTGAGCTCGGGCAAAATTTTCTTGGGTTTCATCCATCCATGTTGGATTTCATGGAATGCGGACTTGAACCTCCATTCATCAAAGGGAGTATTCTCCACCGGTTCCTTTCCCTTTCGTCTCCTAGAGCATGATGCTGCCATGAGTGATTGCCGGGCTATAAAAGATGTAGGTGTGAAGGGTTGTGGCTTAAGAGAGAAGCTAAATGGATGATCAAGAGTGCTAAGTATTAGAAAGAAAGATGGGAATGTGAATAGATTAAGATAACCGAAGAGCACAAAATATGAAGATGGTTTGTGGTGAAATGAGAATTAGAATGTGGAAGGCTCTGGGTTCGGTTACAATGGGTGAACGCTATTTATATTGGAAGATGGTGGGTAAATGAATGGTAGAGATTGATTTTGGAGGGTGAGAATGGATGGTGTATAAGTGAAGTGATGTGAGCACAAGGATGACCACTTTATGAGGTCGTTGGGTTCGGTCTCCAAGGTCAGACGTTATGACAGATTGATTCCTCCAATGCTTGTATAGCAACTCTTCCCAAGGAGCTCTATTTGAAGACATGTGCCTAGTCCTTCATGAAGTGGCCAAACCTCCCTCATTGTCTTGTCTTATCATTTCCCTCCAATCCTTTCCTTCATTTTTTATGCAAAATAATAAAAGAAAAACGAAAGTTAAACCTTGTATGGTGGCGGGAAAAATGAAATATACCTAACTACTTTTTGAAATTTCAATAACCAACTTAAACAATTTAAAAGTTACTCATGAGATTGAATTACTTTGACTCCTTATAGGTTATGCATACAACATTGGTGAACACCAAACTTAGTTTGTGATCATGTGGTGCAAGGAAAATTTTGATCAAAGCTCCTAGGATGTACATAGTATGAATCTTATGCACCATCCTAGGTGTGTCACAACACCAAACTTGCTGACTATGCGTTATACGCAACAATTCAATTGAATGCTTGTCAAACTAGAATCAATCATCATGAGCACTACTTTATTAACTACAATCAAAACTCAAACTGAAAGGATATAAAGCATGGGTTGCCTCCCATGAAGTGCTTCTTTAACATCATTAGCTTGACGGTTGGCCTTTGTCAGGGTGGTTGGTAATGTCTCAGGTCTTCTCCCCTCACAGTGAATCTATCTCCACTTGCTTCTTTCAGAATCTCTACACACTCCAAGGAAAGGATTCTATTGATTATGTATACTTGGGGTAGCTGAGATGGAATTATAGGAAGATGAGGTGGGATCAATGGATAATGGATAGATATCACTTTATCCCCTGGAGAAAAGTCCTCTATAGGTATTGATGAATGATTTTATGCCGGTGTAGAATTTATCAATGAATCCGATCGTAGTATAGTCTAAACCGACACGTAATTCCTCATCAAACAATCTAAAATCAATAATCGAGAGTATGACTCCCGAGTCGTTCTCCCTAGGAGTGCTCCAAGATGTACATTGTTGATTAGAAAGTGTATTGGTATTTGGAGTTTCATATAAGAAAAGAACAAGCTAGTAATGTGAATGAAAATCAAACTATATAAAGGCCTTGGCTAGAAGTGAGAATTGGACTTCCTATCATCATTTTTTCTATCAATTGTAATCTCAATTAGTTATTGCTTCACTTAGTTAATCTCTAGTATTAAGGAAAGTCAAGTGAAAGTAATCAATTTGGATTCACAAATCCTAGCTTAAGCCTAAAGAAGTCTAGCTTTAGTGACATACAAATCAACTAGCAATTTCTAATTGACAATCAACAAAAGACATTAATAATTCCAGTGTCTCCAATATCTCAACTTCCAAGCCAAGTAGGGAAAGTCTACTCCATAGTTAAAGTTGGCATTTTTTCAAACACTTGGAGAGCAATGATGAGAGACATTGTAAAACTAAGAACGAAATTGAATTCAAAGATGTCCACTACAAGAGATTAATAACAATCAAACAATTGAAGGCTAAGAACTTGAATTACCTCAATGTATTAATGGAAATAGAAGTGACAACATCCAAAAGCTAAGATCCACAAGTAACTTGAACAACAAGAACTAATTTGAGAGTATGAGAATCTAGATCTACAATTGGAAGCAAAGTAGAAGAGAATTGACAACAGATCTCACCAAGTTCAACAAGAGAATTCCAAATTTGAGAGGCTAAACCCTAGAGAGAAGCTAGAGAGAAGTTGGAGTTTCTCTCTCTAAAAAATGTAACTTCCAACTAAAAAATATCTAAAAATAAGTCAATAGATGTGGATGCCTTCAATCCTTGGTCTTCTTATGCCTTTTCCTGCCAGAATTCTGCTCCAAACAGGGTCTGTAACTGCTCTGAAATTGCTGGTCATGTTTTCTCTTTAAAAGTCACGTGTGGCATCGACGCGTATGCACACAGCATGCGTATGCGTCCCTAGAGCTTTTACAATCCACGCGCATGTGTCAGGCGTGCGTGCGCGTCCCTGGGAATCTGGCATAGCCATGAAAACGCGCTGGCTTTGGCTTCCTCGCGCCGGTCTTGGTGGCACACATCCACGCGTACGCATGAGGTACGCATACGCGTCGCTACTCGAAACTCCAAAGCTTCATTTTTTATGTTCCTTCCATTTATGCATGCTTCCTTTCTCCCTTCTAAGCCATCTTTATTCTATAACTTCTGAAATCACTCAACAGACGGATCACGGCATCGAATGGTAATAGAGGGGGATTAAAATATATTTAATTTAATGCAAAAGAGGCATGTTTTCATTCATGAAGCAAAGTTGGGGAAGGAACACAAAACCATGCATTTTTATATGAATAAGTGTGAAAGATCATTGGTAAAACCCTCAAAATCCATATAAGATAAACCCTAAAAATGGTGTTTATCAGGTATCTTCTTGTTTCTCCATCTCCTTGGTATCTTTTTCCCAATTCTCTTCTCTCCTTCAAGTGGTGCTTCAGTGATTCTTGTGTCAGGAGGGTTCTGGTTGATTGTCCCTTGTAGATATTGTGGTTTCTGCTCCTTCTTGGACTTCTTTATTTGTTTTATCACTTGAGCTTCTTGCTTTTCTTCCAAGGATGCCTCCAAAGGCTCTGCTTGTGATTCATTGCTTGTTTCCTCTAAGATCACTTCCTTGTGCTCATCTTTTAACTCTTTGTTCAGCTTTGTGTGAGGGTTTGAAGACATGGAAGGTGAGTTGTTCATTATGTATTCTCAATATCAACTCTCCTTGCTCAACATCTATGAGTGCCCTGGCTGTGGCCAAGAATGGTCTCCCCAGAATAATTGGGTGAAGATAGCTTTCTTCCATCTCGAGAACAACAAAATCTGTGGGAAGGAAGTACTTTCCTACCTTCACTAGCATATTTTCGACCACTTCTAGTACTTATTTTTGGGTCTTTTCAGCCAATTGAAGGGTTACATTTGTGGATTTCAACTTATTAATTTGCAACTTCCTCATGAAAGATAAGGGCATTAGATTTATGCTTGCTCCAAGATCACACAACCCTCTGTCAATCATTGTGTCTCCTATAGCACAAGGGATGTGAAAACTCCCTGGATCCTTCTTCTTTGTGGGTAGCTCCTTTTGGATAAGTGCACTGCACTCTTTATTCATCACCACTATTTGTCCACCCTTCAATGAGCTTTTCTTGGTTAACAACTCCTTCATGCATTTGATATATGATGGCATCTGTTTAAGGGCTTTAATGATGGGGATATTGATATGAAGAGACTTGGAATATATCTAGAAATCTAGAATATGTCATCTCTTTCTCACCACCCTTGATTCTCTGAGGGAATGGTGCCTTTGGTATATATGGCTTCAGGATTTCCTTTTCCATAGGCTCCTCCCTTTGTGCATGGTTGACTCCTTGCTCTTTCTCTTCCATTTTCTCCTGTGGAACTCCTTGAGTATGCTCTGATGGCTTGCTAAGTTCTTCCTCCAAAATCTCTTCATCTCTTAGAGTAATCGCCATGCATTCTTCCCATCTCACATTCTTGGTCTCTCCTCTTGGGTTTTTCTCAGTGTCACTTGGAAAGCTATCAGTAGATTTAGGGATTTGTTGAGAAAGATGTCCTACTTGGGATTCAAGCTTCTTAATGGCATCCCCTTGGTTTTTCATACTAGACCTCACTTCCTTCTTAAATGCTTTGTTGTCCTGAAAATCCTTGTATAGGTCTCCAAGCAAAGCCTCAATCCGGGATAGTCTATCCTCAAATGGTGGTGGTAAGTTGGAATTTGGAGATTGAGAGTGGCTGTTTTGTGCTTGATATGAAGGCTGGAAAGAGTTGTTGTGTGGGGCTTGGTATGGTCTTTGGTTAGTATGTTGGTAGGTGAAATTGTGGTAATGGTTGGACTTTTGGGGTCTATGGTCTTGAGTCTGGTTTTGTTGGTTTCCCCACCCAAAGTTTGGGTGGTTCTTCTAACCAGGATTGTAGGTTTTGGAGTATAGATCATAAGTTTGTCTTGATGAGTTTTCCATATAATTTGCTTGCTCCCAATCACCTTCTTCTTCTGCATTCACCCATTCTTGAGCTTGTAGTTGAGTATGGACTACCGCAACTTGGTTCCTTTCCATCTGCTTGGTGAGGTCAGCCAATTGCTTGGTGATCAACTTGTTTTGAGCTAGCAATGCATCCATGTGATTCAGCTCCATCACCCCTCTGTTTGAGTTTCTATCAGAGGCATAAAAATAGTCATTGTTGGTCACAGTTTCTATGATGTCAATGGCCTCATCAATTATCTTCTTCTTGTTGAGAGGCCTCTTGAAGAGTGATCAAAAGCCTTCTTTGATTCTTGTGACAAGCCTTCATAGAAAATGTGCAACTGTACCCATTCGTTGAACATGTCTGGGGGGCATTTTCTTGTCAATTCCTTGTATCTCTCCCATGCTTCATAGAGAGTTTCACCATCTTATTGTCTGAATGTTTGTACCTCAGCCCTCAACCTGTTAACTCTTTAGGGAGGGTAGAATCTTTCCAGGAATTTGTTCACCACCTCTTCCCAAGTTGTCAAGCTCTCCTTAGGAAAGGATCTTAGCCACTTTGCTGCATTGTCCTTGAGAGAAAAGGGAAACAAAAGCAATTTGTTGGTGTTAGGATGGACACCATTAGACTTCACTGTATCACATATTCTCACGAATGTGGTTAGATGTTGGTCGGGGTTTTCCTGGGCACTTCCTCCAAATGAACAATTGTTTTGAACAAGGGTGATGAGTTGAGGTTTTAACTCAAAATTTTTAGCATGAATGGTTGGTTTTAGGATGCTACTTCCACAATTTCCAGGATTGGGATTGATATAAGAGTCTCTAACATGATTATGCACCTCTTCCTCATGATGGTTCTCCATATCATTCTCCATATTTATATCCAGCTCCTCCTCTTCTTCCTCTGCACCAATAACCTTCTTTCCTCTTGCTTCCCTCTTTAATCTAAGGAAGGTCCTCTCAGGTTCAAATTCAAAAGAGGTTGAAGCTCCTCTTCTTCTACCTGTCATACAATCATCAAAAACACACTAGAAAGATGTAGGTGAAGGATTCACTCTTGTTGAGAATTATGGTTAGGATGAGTGGTGCAATTGATCAAACAGTTAGTGGGTTAGTGTACTGAAATGTAAATAAGCAATGGTAAAACAAATCAAACTGTTGAAAATAAAAAGTAAATATGCTGAAATGAAACAAATCAACAAAGAAAAGAAAATGTTCAATCTAGTTATCCTCTAATTTAATCATTGTCAATGTAAAATCAATCCCCGACAACGGCGCCATAAATTTGATGCATGGAAATCTGTATCTCAACAAATCTCCCTCGGCAAGTATACCAAATTGTCGTCAAGTAAAAATTCACAATTGAGTGAGGTCGAATCCCACAGGGATTGATTGGTTGAGAAACTTTAATTAGAGAAGTTTTCTAGTTGAACTAAGCAAAGTTGGATTGAGAATTGCAGAAAGTAAAATGGCGGGAAGGTAAATAACAAGAAATGTAAATGACAGAAAGTAAATTGCAAAATATAAATTGCATGAAAGTAAACTTGTAGGAATTTAAATGGGAATGGGGATGATGAGCATAAATGTAAACAGCAGAATTAAGGAGAATGGGGAAGATCAGAGATAGGGAGTTCATTCGGCTTAGGAGATGCATTCTCCGGATCAAGTTCATTCTCATCTCTTTCCTCAATCAATGCATTCATTGATCTCTTGGCAATCTTAGGTGATTGAATTCCAATTCCTTGGCAATCCAATCTCTCTAAGCTTGAACAATTGCCCAATTCCTTGAACTAATTGCTCATGGAAAGAGATGAAGCACGGTCACTGATTATACCACATATTTTTCTACATCAAAGCATTTATAGGATTATATGTCACAGTATCCATCCAACCCCCAATCCAGTCCAACATGAGAAAGCATTTCTAGCATGATTTCCTCATTTCCTTTCCAAGGTTCAAAGGAAATCCAAGTATGAGAAATTTCTCTTTGGAGACAATTGCTCAATTGGATGAAGATCGAAAGCTTTCAAGTAAATCAAGAGAAAATAAAGAAGAAGAAGAATGAAAACTACAATTGATCCATTGAATTACAACAGAGCTCTCTAACCCAATGAAAGGGGTTTAGTTGTTCACAGCTCCGAGAATGGAAATTGAAAATGAAAAGTACATTTTAAAATAAACTGAATTACAGAGAAAGTACAAATACAAAGTGTTTCTAATCCTGGATCTCCCCAGGTGTTAATTTCCTTTCTAGTTCTAAACTACCCCTATATATACTACTTCTCCGATCTTCAGTTAGCTCTGCCTGTCTCTGGATGTGGACCTTTAAGTATAGTTAAAGCAGTTACAATCTTAGTGGGCTTAGCTCAGCTTGCAGGAAGAGTTTGAGTCAGGTATCTTTTACGTTAGTCAGGCCATTAGTGTAGTTAACGTCAAGTGTAAAATTATGGTTTTAAGATGTTAGTGGTATTAACTATACCACTAACGTTCCCAAACCCTTTTTAAGTTACGTTAACCCTACCGTTAGTGGCACTAACGTGGCCACTAACGTAGCTTTTCCTAACCTTGATTACGTGAATGGTGTTAAGTACACCATTAACGTCAAATCCATCTCTTCCTCCACATTAATGGCCCATGTTAGTGGTGTTAACGTGGCCGTTAATGTGGGCATACCATGGCTCGAAGACATTAGTGGTATTAACTATACCACTAACGTTGCAAAGTTCCTCTTCTTCCACGTTAGTGCCCACGTTAGTGGCACTAACGGGGCCACTAACGTGGGCTTCTCTGGTCATTCCTAACGTTAGTGGCATTAACTATGTCACTAACGTTGCAAAGCCCCCCTTTTTCCACGTTAGTGCCCATGTTAGTGGCACTAACGGGGCTACTAACATGGGCTTATATATCCTTCAAAGACGTTAGTGACATTAACTATGCCACTAACGTTGGGGCTTCTTCTTTCTTCCACATTAGTGCCCACATTAGTGGCACTAACGGGGCCACTAACGTGGGTTTGAATGACCTTCGAAGACATTAGTGGCATTAACTATGCCACTAATGTTGCAAGCCTTCCCCTTCTCCACGTTAATGGCCACGTTAGTGGCACTAACATGGCCACTAACATGGCTTTTCACTGCTTCTTGTTACCTAAAACCAAACAAACAGAATACATCAAAGTCTTGCTCTTAATCATGAGATGAGACATCATGCATTATATCATTCAATTCTTGCATTATTCTCATGAATTTGTTTAGAATACACAATGTTTGCTTGAATCAAGGTATGGATGCATATTCAACCAAATACTTGCTTATTTCTTAAGAAAATGCATGAAACTAACCTAAAACATACAAAAATTTGCTAGTAAAACTAGCCAAGATGCCCTGGCATCATAAGGTTTCTTTATGTTCGATCTCTGAAAGTTCCTTTTTCAGTGTTTCTTTTCTTTTTCCAAGTTTATCCAATTTGATAAAAGCAGTATTCAGATGAGTGTCAAATGATGAGCGAATATTTTATACGCTTTTTGACAATATTTTTATATATTTTTGTTATGTTTTATTTAATTTTTACAATATTTTCATAGGTTTTAGTGTAAAATTCACATTTTTGAATTCTACTATGAGTTTTTGTGTTTTATGGTGATTTCAGGTATTTTCTGGCTGAAATCTTAGAGTTTTGACAAAGTCTGATTCAGAGACAAGGAAAGCGTAGCAGATGCTGTCAGGATCTGACCTCCGTGCATTCAAATAGGCATTTCTAGAGCTACGGATATTCAAATGGAGCATTCTCAACGGCTATGGAAAGCTAAAATCCAGGACTTTCCAATAATATATAATAGTCTATACTTGTCTTTGGAGATGAAGGCCCAAAACTGGCGTTCAATGCCAGCTATCTACCCCCTTTTTGGCATTGGACGCCCAAAAGAGAGTAGCTGGCATCCAACGCCACAAAGGTGTCCCAAGCAGGTGTTCAACGCCCAAGGAGCTTAATAGCACGTGGAGACACCCTTAGCTCAGCCCAAACACTCACCAAGTGAGCCCCGGAAATGGATTTTTGCACTACAAGCCTAAGCCTATCATATTTCCTGTAATCCTTAGTTATTATATTAGTATATATAAAAGAAGAACACCCTTGTTTTAGGATCTTCGACCAGCAGAGAACATTATTTCGTATTTTCGAGTTTCATTGTACAATATGAGCCACTAAGCCTCCTAGGTTAAGGTTAGGAACTCTGCTGAGTTTTATGGATTAATAAAAGTACTACTGTTCTATTTCAAATCGTGTTTGATTCTCTCCTAAGATGTATCTTCGTTCTTCAACCTTATGAATGAGTTGAACCGTCACAAGTTATCTCTATTCTACATGGGTTCAGTGAGCATCTTTCATCAGATATTACTAAACCACTAGCTTGAGGATACGTCTCTTAGACGGCTAATCCATGACTTCGTTGGGGACTTCTCGAGACATCAGTTCAGCTGAGGTATGGGGAGATTAGGGTCTTTGTGGTAAAGGCTAGAACTAAGGCGCAGCATTCTCTGATCTAGAAGATTTGACCTTGTTTGTGGCATTTTGAGTAGGATCACCAAGGGGATGAACTGCAGGAGATTCTCCCTCGTTCAGACTCGATGCACACTAAACCCGGTGTTCAGCCTAGAGGAAAATTGGCGGCCTCTCAACCGACGTTGATCACATACAGCCTGCTATAGAAGAAATCATTCACAATTGGAGTAGATAGTAAAAATGGATTGATCTAGAAGAACAAAGCATCTCCGTGGCCTTAACCATCTTCTTATCATTGAATTCACAACCACTGAGAAACGTTATCTTTATTTTACTTTTTTGCACTTGCTGGTTTAGTTGTGCGAAGTTAAATTCTACGCACCAAGTTTTTGGCGCCGTTGCCAGGGATTCTTCGAGTTTAAACAAACTAACGGATTATTTTGTTGCTTAGATTAGGTATTGTTTTTAATTTTGTTTGAGTCTCTTATCTTCTTTTTCGAAAAAAAATTTCAAAAATATTTGTTTTTCTTTTTTATCTTTATGTTTTTGTTTTAGTCTTTGTTCTTGTTCTTGTTAAAGTTTCGAACTTTCTTGTTTCTTTTCAAAAAAAATTCAAAAATAGTGGCTTTTGTTTGAGTCTAGTGTCAATTTTTAAGTTTGGTGTCCTTTGTGTGTTCTTTGTTTCCTTTGAATTTTCAAAAAGTTCATTGTGTTAGTTCTTGGTATTCAAGTTGTTCTTGTTTCTTTTCTTGTTTTTATCTTAAAATTTTTAAGTTTGGTGTCCTATGGTGTTTCTCTTTTAAATTTTCGAAAACTTAGAGTTTTAGATCTAAAAATTTTAGGTTTGGTGTCTTTTGTTTGTTTTTCTCTTTCTTCATTAAATCAAAAAAATAAAAAAATAAAAAAATAAATCTTTACTATTTTTAATCAATATTTTCGAAAATTTCAAAAGATTTCAAATTTTAATTTCAAAATCATTATCTTATCTTATCTTATCTTAGTTTCAAAAATCAAATTTCAAAATCTTATCTTTTTCAAATCTTTTCAAATATTTTCTTTTAATTGTGATTCTATCTTATCTTATCTTGCTTTTAAAATTTAAAAAATCAAATCTTTTTCAAATCTTTATCTTATCTTGTTTTAAATTCAAATTTTAAATTTCAAATTTCAAATTCTTATCTTATCTTAATTCAATTTCAATTTTCAAAATTTCAAATTTTAAAATTCAAATTTCAAAACTCAAGTTTCAAATTTCAAAATCAAATCTTTTTCAAATTTTCTATCTTATCTTAATTTCGAATCTTTCTTAATTAGTTACTTGTTTTCTCTTTCTTCTTTTTCAAAACTTCCTAACTAATTCCTCTTTCTTCTATTTTTGAAAACTTCTCTTCTATTTCTCTCTCTTTTTTCTAAAATCACACTTTAATTTTCAAATCTTTTAATTAATTAGTTATCTTAACTCATAATTTGTTTCTTGTTTTCAAGTTTTAAGTAATAAACAAAAAGAGAAACTAGAATTAAAATATCTTTATTTCCTATTTCTCTTTTCACTTTTAATTTTCAGATTCTTCTTCTCTTTTATTCGAATTCTTTTTCTCTTCTCTCTATTTTCATTCTTCTATCATCATTCTTCTTTTTTCTTCAAGGAATTCTCTATACTGTGACATAGAGACTTCTTTTCTTCTTCTTTTTTTGGTTTTCTTTTTCTTGTTTATGAGTAGGAAAAGAAATAAAAAACCTCTCTTTAATCTTGATCCTGAACCTGAGAGGACCTTAAAGAAGCGTTTGCAGCAAGCTAAAGCACAACAATCCAAAGGAAATCTTACAAAGATTTTCAAACAAGAAGCTGAAAGCATGGCAGCCGAGCCTAACAATGAAGGAGATGCAAGAAAGGTTCTTGGTGACTACACTATGCCGATTTCTGATTTCTATGGAAGAAGTATTTCCATACCTGTCATTAGAGCAAATAACTTTGAGCTTAAGCCTCAGTTAGTATCTCTTATGCAACAGAATTACAAGTTCCATGGACTTCCGCTAGAAGATCCACATCAATTCTTATCTGAATTCTTGCAAATTTTTAACATTGTTAAGACCAATGGAGTGGATCCTGAGGTCTACAGACTTATGCTCTTTCTCTTTGCGGTTAGAGACAGAGCTAGGATATAGTTAGACTCTCAACCTAAAGAAAGCATAGACTCTTGAAAAAAATTGGTCAATGCTTTCTTGGCCAAGTTCTTTCCACCTCAGAAGATGAGCAAAATCAGAGTGGAAGTTCAAACCTTCAGACAAAAAGAAGGTGAATCCCTCTATGTAGCCTGGGAAAGATACAAGCAACTGATCAGGAGATGTCCTCCTGACATGCTCTCAGAATGGTCTATCCTAGGCATATTCTATGATGGTTTGTCTGAGATGTCCAAAATATCATTGGACAGCTCTGCAGGTGGATCACTGATGAGTGAGAATTTATTGATGGTTTAGAATTTCTCTTGTAGAAATAAGAACTTCGTTGTTGTAAGCATAGCTCCAAACCAACAAACAACTCTCGCATCAAATTAAACTTTGGTTTTGTCATAAGTACAAACCCCAATAAGAATTAACCGAAGTATTTAAACCTCGGGTCATCTCACAAGGAATTACAATGAAGTGGTCAATTATTGACTATGAAGAACAAGGGGGTTTGATTTTATAAAAGAGTAAGAAATTAAATGGGCAAGAAAACTAATTCAAACAAGCAATTAAAGAAAGCAATTAACTAAAGAGAGACATTCATGGCAAGGATTGAGATCATAGGCTTTCCATCCTATTCACTAATAACAATAATTAACAAGAATTTATCTTATTTCGTCATCCCCAATGTTGGAAGAAGGTGTAAGTTATCTTCCATTAGAGAAAGTCAAACAAGACTAGTTAATATCAAGTCAAAAATCCTAATCAACTCACTAATTAAATTAGCAAGAGATTAGAGTCATTGGAAATGATATTAACTAACAACTCTAGATCACCAATCTAAATTGGGTACTCATGACTCAAGATTGCCTAATTACTCCTTCCAAGCCAAGAATGCTCAAAATCTACTCTAAAACCCAACCAAGCATTTTGTCAAACACTTGGTGGGTGTATAAAGGAAAGCATGGTAAATGTGCAAGAATTATAAATCTATCAACTACTAATGGCAAGAATAGTAAATCAACAACTCAAATCATCAATAAAGAAACATCAAATACTAAATCTCATTAAAAGAAAATCCAAATCCAACATGAGTTCATCATCATAAAGGAGAGCAAAAAGAGAAATTAATACTACAAATCATGAGAATGAAAGAGTAGAAGCAAGAATTCATAAAAGAAACAAGATGAAAACATGTAATTGAATCTAAATCTAAGATGGAAACATCCTAAGGAACCCTGATTCTAGAGAGAAGAGGGAGCTTCTCTCTTTAGAAACTAAACTACATGATGCCAAAACTCTAAACAATTGCTCTCCCCTTGCCCAAGCTTGAATTTTGCATGAAATAGCATCAGAAATGAGTTAGATTGGGCCAAAATGCTTCAAAAATCGCCCCCAGCGATTTCTCCTTTAGTGGGCCATGTGCAACATCAATGTGTACGCATAAAGTGCATGCATGCATCCCTAAACGTGAAGCAACTATTACAAATTTTATATCATTTTGAAGCTCTGGATGTTAGCTTTCCAACGGAATTGGAAGCGCCTCATTTGGACCTCTGTAGCTCACGTTATGGTCGATTGAGTGCGAAGAGATCAGGCTTGACAACTTTGCGGTTCCTTCATTTCTTCATGAGTTCTCCCACTTTGCATGCTATTCTCCTCACTTCCTCCATCCAATACTTGCCTTATGAACCTGAAATCACTCAACAAATATATCAAGGCATCAAATGGAATTAATGTCAATTGAATTTAGCTATTTTAAGGCCTAAAAAGCATGTTTTCACACTTAAGCACAAATTCAGGGAGAATTGCAAAACCATGCTATTTCATTGAATAAATGTGGAAAAAGGTGATAAAATCCCCCAAATTAAGCACAAGATAAACCAAAAAATTGGGGTTTATCAATCACTCCACTTGAAGAAAATGCCTGAAGAGGTAAAAGAACTCATTGAGATGGTTGCAAACAACCAATTCATGTACACCTCTGAGAAAAACCCTGTGAACAATGGGGCAGCTTAGAAGAAAGGAGTTCTTGAAGTAGACGCTCTGAATACCATATTGGCTCATAATAAGATCTTGACCCAACAGGTCAATATGATCTCTCAACATTTGACTAGAATACAAGCTACAGCTGGCAGCACCCAAGAAGATTCCTCTGAAGTAGAAGTTTATGATCCTGACCAACCCATGATGGAAGAGGTGAATTATATGGGAGAATCCTATGGAAACACCTATAATCCATCATGGAAGAATCATCCTAACCTTTCATGGAAGGATCAACAGAAGCCTCAACAAGGCTTCAATAATAATTAAGGTGGAAGAACCCAGAATAGGTTCAACAACAGGCCACCATTCCCATCTTCTCAGGAACATATGGAGACTCCTAGGCAGAGCCTTTCTAACTTAGTCACTATATTCTCCAATCTGTCTAAGACCACTCATAGTTTCATAACTGAAACAAGGTCCTCCATCAGAAATTTGGAGGTACAAGACTACAAGTTGGTCAACTGAGTAAGAGAATCCCTGAGACTCCTCCTAACACCCTTCCTAGTAACACTGAAGTAAACCCAAGAGAAGAGTGCAAGGCCATCACTACTGAAGCTGAAGCCAAATCTGAAGGGAGTAATTGATGAGCAGATATTTTATACCCTTTTTAACATCATTTTCATATAGTTTTTAGTATATTTGTTTTAGTTTTTATTAAGTTTTTATACGTTTTAGTGTTAAATTCACATTTTTGGATTTTACTATGAGTTTATGTGTTTTTTTACAATTTCAAGTAATTTCTGGCTGAAATTGAGGAGCTGGAGCAGAAGTCTGATTCAGAGACAGAGGAAGCATTGCAGATGCTATCTAGATCTGACCTTCTTGCAGTCAGAAGTCCAAATGGAGCGTTTTTAACGCCTATGGAAAGATTACTTCTAGAGCTTTCCAGCAATGTATAATAGTGCATACTTTTCTTCGGATTAGAAGGCCCAAAACTGGTGTCCAATGCCAACTTCCTACCCCCTTCTAGGCGTCCAGCGCCCAAAGAGCAGAGCCTAGCGTCCAAACGCCCAAAGAGGGCCCCCTAGCTGACGTTCCACGTCCCAGAGACCTCATAACATGTGGATCTCATCAAAACTCAGCCCAAACACTCACCAAGTAGGCCCCAGAAATGGATTTTAGCACTAAAAAGACTGTTTTACCCTTATTAGTCATTGTTTAGTATTTAAGGGATTATATTTATGTTATTCGATCATCTTTTACCACCATTCAGCATATTTTCGTGTATTACTTTGTTTTTCACATCAGTATGAGTTTCTAAACCTCCTAGGTTGAGGGGAGGAGCCCTGTTGAGTCCTATGAATTAATAAAAGTATTACTGTTTCTTCTTCGATCCGTGTTTGATTTATTTCTAAGATGTATACTTGGTCTTCAACATGTTGAATAGGATGATCAGTGACAATCAGCTCTGTTCATCATACTAAGACGAACGTGCCTGAGAAACACCCGCGTTTACTTGGGTTTGTGTGAATACGTGACTGGAAAGCACAAGCCAACAGCTATGTTTATACATCTCTCAGACGGCTAATCCACGACATCGTTGGGGAGTTCTCGAGACACCAGTTCAGCCAATTTCTGGGGAGATTACGGTCTCCATGGTATAGGCTAGAATCCAAAGAAGCAACATCCTCTAATCCAGAAGATTCGACCTTTTCTGTGGCGTTTTGCATACGATCGCCAAGAGAATGAACTGCTAGAGCTTCACCCTTCATCAGATTGGATGACCACAGCCAATGGCGTTCAATCTGTAGCAAAGGAGATCAATGACCACGGTCCTGGCGTTGATCACATACAGCCTACCAAAGAAGAGATCACTCACAAGTAAAGAAGACAGTGACACCTGATGAGTATTTTGGTGAAAAAAATTTCTCCCAAAACACACAAATCTAACCGGCAAGTGCACCGGGTCGCATCAAGTAATAATAACTCACGGGAGTGAGGTCGATCCCACAGGGATTGATGGATCAAGCAATTTTAGTGGGTGATTAGTTTAGTCAGGCTGACATTTAGTGAATTGTGTGAAATTGTAGCCAACAGAAAGTAAATGACAATGAATTTAAAGTTGCAGAATGTAAATTGGCAAGTAACTTAAAGAGCAAGAAATTAAAATTGCAAGAATCTTAAATGACAAGAAATATAAATTGCATTAAATGTAAAGGGAATTGGGAATTGGATTTGCAGAAATTAAACAAGGAAAAGTTAAATTGCAACAAGCAGAGAAGTAAAAGATGGATTTGATTGATTCGGAACCAAAACAGAAATGTAAATAAACATGAAAAGCAATAAACAGAGAATGTAAAATTGGAATTAAGATCTCAGGACCCAAGAGACTAGATAACCAAGTCTAGATCTCAATGCCTTCCTAGATCCAACAAGAACAATTGCAAAGGAAATGTAAATTGCAGAGAAAGTAGATGAAGAGCAATTAACAGAAAATTCGATTCAATTAAGCAGTAAAGAAAGCAGAGAGAAATCTCAGAGGGAGAATGAAACAGAACCCTTCAATTCTCCACCCAAGACTCAAAAACAAAGAAAAGAAAATTAAAGAAAGCTCTCAAATCCTTGTGCTCCTCAGTGGAGCCAGCCTCCTCACAAATATGAAAATGATGCCTTATATAGGCTTTACAAAATGGAAATGAAAATGAAATTAAAAACAAATTACAATTAAATGAAATTCCTATTTTATCTATTTCTTGTGCCTTTGAGTGATGATCATTTGGGCCCTTGCTCTTGATGGAATTGGGTTGATAAAGGCCTTGGTTGATTGCTCTTGGAGTTTGAAGAGGAACCGAATTGAACCGGGTTGAGTTTGCAAAAGTTGGTGCAAAAGTTAGAGCAAAAGTTAGGGGTCTAACTTTTGGTCTAACTTTTCATATCAGCCCACAAAATTTGCTGCTATCCACGTTGGGGCAAAAGTTAGGGGTCTAACTTTTGCTCCAACGTTGGCCTCCCTTATGCACATTTATGGCGCCAACTTTGTCCTCTTGTCATGTTGCCAATTTTATGCCCAATATAAACTATCATATATGGTTGGAAAGCTCTGAATGTCAGCTTTCTAACCCACTTGGAATCACTTCAATTAGACATCTACAACTCAAGTTATGATCATTTGAAGAAGGCATGGTCGCTGGCTTTGGTGTGCAGCGTTTGAGATAACGTTTGCCTCAAACGTTGGCGAAAACGCCAGTTCTGGAGGCTCAAACGTATTGTCCACCCCATACTATTATACATTGTTGGAAAGCCCTGAATGTCTACTTTCCAATGCCTTTGGAAGCACATCAATTGGGGCTCTACAGCTCGAGTTATACTCCATCGAAGGTGCAGAGGTCAAGTGGCCTCACTGCAGGTTGCCACCATGTTCATTTATGCACATTGCGGGGCAGTTTTCTCCCTCAATTTTAGTGTCCACCATGCAGTGCCATATATGCTTGGAAAGTTCTTGATTCCTACTTTCCAATGCTTCTTGAATTACCTCATTTGGAGCTCTGTAGCTCAAGTTATTCTTGTTGGAAGTATACCCCTTCAAGCTGTTGTGGTGTGTGGCGCCAACGTTAGCTACCAAGTTAGGGGGCTAACGTTGGCGCAAACTTTTGCTCCTCCCCTTGTGATTTTCATCTGCCAACGTTAGTCACCAAGTTAGGGGGCTAACGTTGGCGCAAACTTTTGGTGCCCAGGGAGGTTTTCTTCATGCCAACGTTAGCCTCAAAGTTAGGGGGCTAACGTTGGCGCAAACTTTTGGTGCCCAGGGAGGTTTTCTTCATGCCAACGTTAGCCTCAAAGTTAGGGGGCTAACGTTGGGGCTAACTTTTCACTCAAAAGTTTGTGCAAAAGTTTGAGGCTAACTTTAGGTCCAGCTTTTTGCTTCCTGGTTCAATTTCACTTATTCCATTGTCTTCTCTTTACTCCTAGCTATGCCTTCTTGCTTCAACCTTTCTCCAAGCTTTCTTCACCTATCATTAATCAACCAAACACATCAAAGCTATGCTCAAAATCATGAGATATTCATTCTTTCATAATATGTGATAATTATAGCATAAAACCTCATGAAATAGCATGAATTCACACATGGTTGATTAAATCAAAGGAAACATGAAAATCTACCCAATTGGCTTGCTTATGGCTCAAGAAAGTGCATAAAACCTATTGAAAACAAATGAAAAAGACTAGTTAAAATAGGCTAAGATGACTTGTCATCACAACACCAAACTTAAAGCTTGCTTGTCCCCAAGCAAGAAAAGAATCATGCAATAAAGATTGACAATCCAAGGCAAGAAGAATAGCAACTCAATGTTCATGGTAAGCTAGTTTTCTAAGTATGCTACAATCACAAAAGAAATGTAAATGATTGATGCTTCCATCTAGCTCAATTTATGAAATCTTTTTCTTATATTTCTTCCTTGAAACAAGCTTTTGATTTTTTTTTTTTATTAGCTTCTCCTTTTGGGTGCTTTGCCCCATGAGTTGATAACAAAGCTACGACTTCTAAATGCTTTGTTTTCAAGTATTACCACTTGATACATAAGCACCACAAGCATTTGATTAGAGGACTTCATTAAGCTCATTTTTTTCTTTTCTTTTCTTGACTCTCTAATCATTGATGCTCAGAGCCTTGAGCTTTGAGGGAGTGCTTTTGCACTTTGAGCCTAACCTTGACTTCTAAGTGTTTTGTTTTCAAGCATTTGGCTTGATACATAAACACCACAAGTACTTAACAAATAAATTGCCATTGGTACTCAGAGCCTTCAGCTTTCTCATTCTTTCCCTTTTTCTTTTCTTGCTTTATTTTGCATTTTCTTTCAAGGTTTTCATGATTTTAAAAGATTTCACAAAACGTGCTAGATGAAAACTTCAATTAAATAAAATCTAATGCAATTAAGCAACAATCAAACATACTAGCTTCCCAATACTTTTATGCACATGCTAAAATCTTCTTTAATGCCTTGTTTGTTTATGATCATGATACTTTGTTGCTTTTGAATTCACAAAACTCAAGTTGGTAATCATAATGACATAGCACCATGTTGCAATTTAGAAATCAACTATGCCTTTTCATACACACATGCATACAGAGAAGGTAAAGACAATCATGCAGTTTATAGTGCTTGAAACAAATGAGAGGAAAAAGAACTTTACAACCTTGTAGTTCATCTTCTCTATTGTTGTCATTTTCCTCCCATTCTCCTCCTTCCCATACCAAACTCAGAATGCTTGCTCATCCTCAAGCAACAATTAGAACAATGGCTATGGGGCTAAGATGGATCATGAATGTCTTTACACAATGAAATGTTAGTAGCACATGTGTTTTAAGCAAGCAAAATTAAAGATAATAATCAAGACATAAGAGACAGAGACATTGTGATTGCAAGCTTAAGAAGGTGAGCATAATACTTTGCATAAAGAATAAGTGGCACACCAAACTTAGTGTGACACTTTCACTTGGAATCAATGCAAGTATCCAGTAAAGATTTGAAGCAAATTGTGTTGCATAGCAACACCAAACTTAGAATGCAATCCTATGTCCATTTATTTGAATTAAAACCAAGCAAAATATGTTAAATACAATCACCAAATGATGAGTCTGTTATGAATAAGGATGTCTTGGTGATGTATGAACAAAAACAGTTAATGAAGGAAAGCATTAAAAACAACTAAATAAATGAAACAAAGAGAAAACAAAAATTATCCAACTAAGAAGAAAAATAACACTGTAAAAGGCAATATGATTATGCAGACAAGTGATGTTGCTGGATTCATTGCATAGAAAATTAAGTGGCACACCAAACTTAGAATCTTAGCATGACACTTCATGTAAAATTGATGCAATCATCCAAACGGGATTGAAAACAATTTGTTGCAAGGCAACACCAAACTTAGAATGTAACCATATGCCAGTTTATTGAATTTGAACAAAGCAAGAAGAAGAAATGTACCTACTGTCTACCTGTTCTTTACTTTCTTCCTCTTCTTCCAATTTGTTAAGAGAAATGACTTCAAAGGAGGAGAAGTTTCAGCTACTATCCCTTGCCTTGGCTTTTCCTCAGCAAGCTTCCTTTTGCAAATGGCTTGATTGATCTTGCTTACTGGATTAGGGACAGGATTGGTGCTCTTGTTAGTTGCCTTCACTTCTTTGAATCCAAGTCTTGGTTGCTGTGTGATTATTGGAGTTTTGCATTCATCCAGAGCCTTTTGAATTTGTGGTTCCATGAACTCCTCCTTTATGTACTTCTCTGCCTCACTTGAGTTTGGAATGACTTCTTCACTTTCTTGCTCCTCCACTTCCTCTTTTACACCCAACATTTGTTTTAATAGCTCTATCATGGGGGAGGTTTGTTTATCTTCCCAACATTTCTTCATCTCTTCGTCATACCTTTCAATCATGGATTCAGGTGTTGAGGCATTTTGGTCCAGGGAGGTTTGTGAGAGTTGTGAGTCTTCATGTTCTCTTGTCATCTCAAGTGAAGTTTCAGGTTCAACCACCTCATTCTTCATTGAAAGTTCACTTGATGCAGTGGCCTCCTTATCTTGCTCTTCCACTTTCTCCTTCATATCCATCAATTGGCCTTCATTTTCCTTGCTTATTAGTTCTAAGCATTTATCTGTGTCCTCCAATTGCTTATCTGTCTCCTGAGAAAGGATTTCTAGTTCCCTCCGGGATTGTTGATATTCCTCCGCCATTCTGTTGAACCTAGACTCAAATTCTGAAAACCATGAGTGGTTCATGGAAGTTTGTGTGGGTGGTGAGTTTTGAAAGGGGCTTTCGGTTGAAGTATGGTCAAGTGATGATATCTCTGGATGAATATCATATGGAGCACTAGAATTCCCTTCCCAGCCACCATTAGAATCATGACTTGCATCATTTTGTGGTGGAGGGAAATATCCCATATGATTTTCTTTCTCATCTTGTGGTTGTGAAGCAAATCTCCATGAATTGGAGTGCTCAGAATGTGTATTCTCTTGGTGATATTCCCAGCCACCATTAGAGATTGGTGATGGTGGGTGATATCCCATAGAATTTGTTTGATCATAAGATGAGTTGAACTCCATTTGAGTTTTGTAAAACACACAACCAAGGAAAATTGAAATTACTCATATCAGAGATGAGAATTTCTTAGTGAGGCAAAAACTCAAACACCTTGGTTTCACTTTGAAACAGAAAACAAAAATAAAGAAAATGCTTGATCTAGACTTCTCACCCACATAATCATTGTTGATCTAAATCAATCCCCGGCAACGGCGCCAAAAACTTGATGAGTATTTTGGTGAAAAAAATTTCTCCCAAAACACACAAATCTAACCGGCAAGTGCACCGGGTCGCATCAAGTAATAATAACTCACGGGAGTGAGGTCGATCCCACAGGGATTGATGGATCAAGCAATTTTAGTGGGTGATTAGTTTAGTCAAGCTGACATTTAGTGAATTGTGTGAAATTGTAGCCAACAGAAAGTAAATGACAATGAATTTAAAGTTGCAGAATGTAAATTGGCAAGTAACTTAAAGAGTAAGAAATTAAAATTGCAAGAATCTTAAATGACAAGAAATATAAATTGCATTAAATGTAAAGGGAATTGGGAATTGGATTTGCAGAAATTAAACAAGGAAAAGTTAAATTGCAACAAGCAGAGAAGTAAAAGATGGATTTGATTGATTCGGAACCAAAACAGAAATGTAAATAAACATGAAAAGCAATAAACAGAGAATGTAAAATTGGAATTAAGATCTCAGGACCCAAGAGACTAGATAACCAAGTCTAGATCTCAATGCCTTCCTAGATCCAACAAGAACAATTGCAAAGGAAATGTAAATTGTAGAGAAAGTAGATGAAGAGCAATTAACAGAAAATTCGATTCAATTAAGCAGTAAAGAAAGCAGAGAGAAATCTCAGAGGGAGAATGAAACAGAACCCTTCAATTCTCCACCCAAGACTCAAAAACAAAGAAAAGAAAATTAAAAAGAGCTCTCAAATCCTTGTGCTCCTCAGTGGAGCCAGCCTCCTCACAAATATGAAAATGATGCCTTATATAGGCTTTACAAAATGGAAATGAAAATGAAATTAAAAACAAATTACAATTAAATGAAATTCCTATTTTATCTATTTCTTGTGCCTTTGAGTGATGATCATTTGGGCCCTTGCTCTTGATGGAATTGGGTTGATAAAGGCCTTGGTTGATTGCTCTTGGAGTTTGAAGAGGAACCGAATTGAACCGGGTTGAGTTTGCAAAAGTTGGTGCAAAAGTTAGAGCAAAAGTTAGGGGTCTAACTTTTGGTCTAACTTTTCATATCAGCCCACAAAATTTGCTGCTATCCACGTTGGGGCAAAAGTTAGGGGTCTAACTTTTGCTCCAACGTTGGCCTCCCTTATGCACATTTATGGCGCCAACATTGTCCTCTTGTCATGTTGCCAATTTTATGCCCAATATAGACTATCATATATGGTTGGAAAGCTCTGAATGTCAGCTTTCTAACCCACTTGGAATCACTTCAATTGGACATCTACAACTCAAGTTATGATCATTTGAAGAGGGCATGGTCGCTGGCTTTGGTGTGCAGCGTTTGAGGTAACGTTTGCCTCAAACGTTGGCGAAAACGCTAGTTTTGGAGGCTCAAACGTATTGTCCACCCCATACTATTATATATTGTTGGAAAACCCTGAATGTCTACTTTCCAATGCTTTTGGAAGCACATCAATTGGGGCTCTACAGCTCGAGTTATACTCCATCGAAGGTGCAGAGGTCAAGTGGCCTCACTGCAGGTTGCCACCATGTTCATTTATGCACATTGCGGGGCAGTTTTCTCCCTCAATTTTAGTGTCCACCATGCAGTGCCATATATGCTTGGAAAGCTCTTGATTCCTACTTTCCAATCCTTCTTGAATCACCTCATTTGGAGCTCTGTAGCCCAAGTTATTCTTGTTGGAAGTATACCCCTTCAAGCTGTTGTGGTGTGTGGCGCCAACGTTAGCTACCAAGTTAGGGGGCTAACGTTGGCGCAAACTTTTGCTCCTCCCCTTGTGATTTTCATGTGCCAACGTTAGCCACCAAGTTAGGGGGCTAACGTTGGCGCAAACTTTTGGTGCCCAGGGAGGTTTTCTTCATGCCAACGTTAGCCTCAAAGTTAGGGGGCTAACGTTGGCGCAAACTTTTGGTGCCCAGGGAGGTTTTCTTCATGCCAACGTTAGCCTCAAAGTTAGGGGGCTAACGTTGGGGCTAACTTTTCACTCAAAAGTTTGTGCAAAAGTTTGAGGCTAACTTTAGGTCCAGCTTTTTGCTTCCTGGTTCAATTTCACTTATTCCATTGTCTTCTCTTTACTCCTAGCTATGCCTTCTTACTTCAACCTTTCTCCAAGCTTTCTTCACCTATCATTAATCAACCAAACACATCAAAGCTATGCTCAAAATCATGAGATATTCATTCTTTCATAATATGTGATAATTATAGCATAAAACCTCATGAAATAGCATGAATTCACACATGGTTGATTAAATCAAAGGAAACATGAAAATCTACCCAATTGGCTTGCTTATGGCTCAAGAAAGTGCATAAAACCTATTGAAAACAAATGAAAAAGACTAGTTAAAATAGGCTAAGATGACTTGTCATCAACACCAGAGTTAATTCAAAAAGACAAAGCAACTCCAATCTTTTACCTTATTCCTATTACTGATTTTAATTTATACAATATATTCCTATTATTAATTGCCCTTTCTCTTTATTTACATGCCAACTTAGTTTAAATCCCATAAATATTTATCTATCAACTCTTGATTCCGCCTGACTAAGACTTGCAGGATAACCATAGCTTGCTTCAAATCAACAATCCTCGTGGGATCGACCCTGACTCGCTCAGGTATTACTTGGATGACCCAGTGCACTTGTTGGTACAACAGTATGAAGGTGTGGGATTCGTGCTACCAGTAATCTGGCATTGAACGCCAATGATGAGATCCCTAATGGGCATTCAACACCCAATGATATGCCATTCTTAGTGTTGAATGCCAGTAAGGAAGTTATTACTGGGCGTTCAACACCCAATGTTACACCTTTAAGGGCGTTGAACGCCAGTAAGGATGACCTTACTGGTAGTTCAATGCCCAAATTGGCACAAAAGCTGGCAATGAATGCTAGTAAGGAAGACCTTACTGGGCGTTCAACACCCAAATTGGCAGAGAAGCTGGTGTTGAACGCCAGTGAAGATGTCCCCACTGAGCGTTCAATTCTCAAAAAGCCACAAGAAATGGCATTGAACGCACGTAAGGGTGTTCCTACTGAGTATTCAACACCCACTAATGAAGTCCCTATACAAGAATTAAAGGAAGCCAAGGCTTATGTAGAGACAATAGAGGTCCCCTTGCATACACTCTTTCAATGCATGATTTCTAATGATTATTCATCCTCTGATGAGGATGAGGAAACTAGGGAAGAGCAAGTTGCTCGGTACCTAGGAGCTCTCATGAAGCTAAATGCCAAGTTATTTGGAGTAAAGACATTGGAGGAAAAATCTCCAGTGCTTACCAAATAACTCAATACTTTGGTTCAGCAGAGGTTGCCTCGAAAGCTTCTAAATCCCAGACGCTTCCTAATTCCTTGCACCATTGGCACCATGACCTTTGAAAAAGCTCTGTGTGACCTAGGGTCAAGTATGAACCTCATGCCACTCTCTATGATGGAGAAGTTGGGAATCTTTGAGGTACAAGCTGTAAATATGTCACTAGAGATGGCAGACAAGTCGATGAAAAGAGCATATGGCCTAGTAGAGGATATCTTAGTAAAGGTTGAAGACCTTTACATCCCTGCAAACTTCATAATCTTAGATATTGGGGAAGATGAGGATGAGTCCATCATCCTTGGAAGACCTTTCGTAACCACTACCAATGGTATCATTGATGTAGCAAAGGGAGAACTGATTTTACAACTAGGGCAGGAGCACATCTTGTTTAAGATGCCTCACCCCAACTCTCCCTCTGAGAAAAGAGAGATATCTGTACAATACTTAGTGTTCCAACCATCTTTTTTAGTGTTGAGCTTTACTAAGCCCCCAGACACCAATTCTATGTTTGGTGTTGGGTAGCCAGCAACTAGCACTAAGAACAAAGGTACTAAGAAGAAAGTACTTAAAGGCTGGAGGGACAAAAAGATCCCACAGAAGGCCTCTCACCTGGCATGGGAGTTGTCTTCACCAAGGAACCAGTCATACCACATACAGTGAGTCGTATCTTGTCTCTAGAGCATGTGGAGCTCATTCATGAAAAGACAGGAAGAAAGTTCACTATAAGGGGCGAAATTATAAGCCCATATCAATCTCCGTGAGGAGCTAACCGTGAAGATAGTGACGTTAAAGAAGCGCTTGTTGGGAGGCAACCCAGCCATATTTAGTTATTTCTATTTCTTTTAAAGTTTATTTTACATCATTAATTCCTTAAGTTTATGTTTTCTTTAGTTGTTTCTTTAGGTTCATGATCACATGCATTAGTCAGAACAGAGACAGGAAAGTTCAGAGATGGAAACAGAACACTCTGGAATAAGTATCTTGCTGGCATTGAACGCCAAACAAGGAAGGCAGAGTGGACGTTCAAACGCCCAAGAAGACCAGAGAGTTGGCGTTGAACACCCATGGCTGGCGTTCAATGCCCAAAAGAAGTAGAAGACCTGGCATTGAACGCCAGGAAGGAGGTCCCTCCTAGGGCGTTCAACATCCTGAATGGAGCAGGAAGTTGGCGTTGAACGCCAACTATGGAGAATGAGCTGGGCGTTCAACGCCCATAAAGGGGGCAGGGAATTTGAATTCCATAGCCTCTCAGGATCAGTAGGTCTCACAGCATCTTCACCTACCCCACCTTCTTCTCTCTTCTTTTTACACTTCCCCACACACTCTTCCCTATAAACCCTCAACCAATCACATCCATACCTCTTCCCCAAAACCATTATAACTCCTACCAACCCCCACCCACTAAAATTCAAACTTCCCCACCCATATCCCCCATTCATTGGAAACCCTACCCACAACCTCCCTATAAATACACCCTTCATACCATTTATCGCACACACTACTCACACACCTTCTACCCTCTCTTGGCCGAATTGCTCTTCTCCCTTCATCTCCATCTAATTTCTTCTTCTTCTACTCCATTCTTCACTTTTGTTTATTTTTGCTCGAGGACGAGCAAAGCTTTTAAATTTGGTGTTGGAAAATCCTTGCTTTTTGCTTTCCATTCCCACTTATGGCACTCAAGGTCGAAGAACCCTCTAGAAAGAGGAAAGGAAAGACCGTATCCGCCGCCTCCGAATCTTGGGAGATGGAGAGATTCATCACCAAGGCTCATCAAGACCACTTCTATAAAGTCGTGGCAAAGAAAAAGGTGATTTCTAAAGTCCCCTTTAGGCTCAAAAAGAAGGAGTACCTAGAGATCCGAAGAGAAATCCGGAGAAGAGGTTAGAAAATCCTAACAAACCCCATCCAAGAGGTTATGATCTTAGTGGTGCAAGAGTTCTATGCTAATGTATGGGTCACAAAAAATCATGACATTAGTGTATGAATCCTTATCCTAAGAATTGGAGTACTATGGTCCGAGGAAGAATCTTAGACTTTAGTCCAGAAAGTGTGAGGCTGGCGTTCAACTTGCCTTTGATGCAAGGAGACCCACATCCTTACACTAGAAGAGTCAATTTTGATCAGAGGCTGGATCAAGTGCTCTTAAACATCTGTGTGGAAGGAGCACAGTGGAAAAAAGATTCCCAAGGCAAGCCTATCCAACTAAGAAGGCTTGACCTCAAGCCCAAAGCTAGAGGATGGTTAGAATTTATCCAACGCTCTATCATTCCTACTAGCAACTGGTCCGAGGTGACCATAGATCGAGCCATCATGATCCATTGCATCATGCTTGGAGATGAGGTGGAAGTACATGAGGTGATACCTCAAGAGCTGTACAAAGTGGCAGACAAGCCCTCCACCCAAGCAAGGTTAGCTTTCTCTTATCTTATCTGTCACCTATGCAATTCAGTTGGAATTATCATAGAAGGTGACATTCCAATTGAGGAGGACAAGTCCATTACTAAAAGAAGGATGGAGCATACTAGAGAGCCGGCACATGAACCACAACATGAGCATGTGGAACTGCCTCAACAAGAGATCTCTGAGATACCTCAAGCGATGTATTTTCCTCCTCAAAGTTATTGGGATCAATAGCATACTTTTATGGGAGAAATAAGCTCTAACATGAATCAGCTGAGGATGGAGCATCAAGAGCATTCCACCATCCTCAATGAAATTAGAGAAGATCAAAGAGATATGAGGGAAGAACAACAGAGACAAGGGCGTGACATTGAAGATATCAAGCGCTCTATTGGATTCTCTAGAGGAAGTGGTAGCCGCCGTCATTAAGGTGGTCATGTTCCATCACCCCTTGCTTTTATGTCATTTTTCTGTTTTCCATTATGTTTTGCTATCTGTTTTCGTGTTCTTATTACATGATCATTTCTATCTATGTCTTAAAGTTATAAAATATTCTATATCTCTCTCACCTTACTTAAAAGAAAATCTCATCTGAGAAAGAAAAATTAAGATGCATGAATCTTCGAGTTTATCTTAAGAATAGTTCAATTATCTTGATGTGGTGGCATTGCTTTTTTTTTTTTTTGAATGTATGAATGAACAGTGCATATTTGAAATTGGAATTAAGAATGTTGGCTCTTGAAAGAATGACGAAAAAGAAGAAGTGTTATTGGTAATCTGAAAAATCAAAAGAAATTGATTCTTAAAGCAAGAAAAAGCAGCAAAAAGCAAGATGCAATAAAAAGAAAAACAATTGCATGCGAAAAATAATAATAAAAATATAGAAAAAGAAAGAAGCAATAGAAAAAGCCAATAGCTATTTAAACCAAAAGGCAAGAGCAAAAAGCCAATAGCTCTTTAAACCGAAGGGCAAGAGCATAGGTCCAAGGCTTTGAGCATCAATGGTTAGGAGGGCCTAAAAGAAACAATATCTTGGCCTAAGCACTCCAAAGGAACAATGTCCCTAACTATATGCTTGTGGTGTGATGTTATCAAGTGAAAAGCTTGAGACTGATCAGTTAAAGTCGTGATCCAAAGCGAAAAGAGTGTGCTTAAGAACACTGGACACCTCTATCTGGGGATTCTAGCAAAGCTGAATCACAATCTGAAAGGGTTTACCCAGTTAAGTGTCTGTGGCATTTATGTATCCAGTGGTAATACTGGAAAACAAAGTGCTTAGGGCCACGGCCAAGACTCTAAAAGCTGTGTTCAAGAATAAAAAAGAACTAAACTAGGAGAGTCAATAATATCATCTGGATTCTAAGTTCCTAAGGATGCCAACACTTCTGAGCTTCAATGGATAGTAAGATGCCAAAACTATTCAGAAGCAAAAAACTACTAAGTCCCGCTCATCTAATTGGTACTACTTTTCTATTTCAATTCATGTTTGATTCTCTACTAAGATGTATCTTCGTTCTTCAACCTTATGAATGAGTTGAACCGTCACAAGTTATCTCTATTCTACATGGGTTCAATGAGTGTCTTTCATCGGATATTACTGAACCACTAGCTTTAGGATATGTCTCTTAGATGGCTAATCCACGACTTCGTTGGGGACTTCTCAAGACATCAGTTCAGCCGAGGAATGGGGAGATTAGGGTCTTTGTGGTAAAGGCTAGAACTAAGGCACAGCATTCTCTGATTCAGAAGCTTCGACTTTATCTATGGCGTTTTGAGTAGGATCACCAAGGGGATGAACTGCAGGAGCTTCACCCTCATTCAGACTAGATGCGCACTAAACCTGGTGTTCGGCCTAGAGGAAGATTGGCGGCCTCTCAACCGGCGTTGATCACATACAGCCTGCTATAGAAGAAATCATTCACAATTGGAGTAGATAGTAAAAATGGATTTATCTAGAAGAACAAAGCATCTCCGTGGCCTTAACAATCTTCTTATCATTGAATTCATAACCACTGAGAAACGTTATCTTTATTTTACTTTTTTGCGCTTAAACAACTGAACAACTTTTCTATCCGCCTAACTAAGATTTACAAGATAACCACTGTTTGATCCAAGCCGACAATCCTCGTGGGATCGACTCTGACTCACCTCAGGTATTACTTGGACGACTGATAAACCCCAATTTCGTAATTTATCTTGTGCTTATTTTGGGGGATTTTATCACCTTTTTTCACATTTATTCACTGAAATAGCATAGTTTTATGATTCTCCCTTGATTTTTGCTTAAGTGTAAAAGCATGCTTTTTAGGCCCTAAATTGGTAATTTTGATTCACTTTAATTCTATTCGATGCCTTGATGTGTTTGTTAAGTAATTTCAGGATCATAAGGCAAGTATTGGATAGAAGAAGTGAGTAGAAAAGCATACAAAGGGGAGAATGCATGAAGAAACAAAGATTGGGAGTGCATCAAAGGATGCGCACGCGTACAAGGCGCGCACGCGCAAAAGTGATCTCGCCCATGGATGCGCACGCGTACATGCCTCTTCCACACGGATGGAGAAATTGTCAATCGACGCGCACGCGCACATGAAGCGCACGCGCCAATACTCTTACATGGCCCACTTGAAGGCAAAACGCTGGGGGCGATTTCTGAGCTGCCCAGGCCCAAGTCTAACTTGTTTCTGAGTGTATTTCATGCAGAATTGAAGTCCAAGCAAGGGGGAGCAATTGTTTGTAACTTAGCATCATGTAGTTTAGTTTCTAGAGAGAGAAGCTCCCTCTTCTCTCTAGAATTAGGGTTCTTAGGATATTTCCATCTAAGATCTAGGTTTAATTCATGCTTTGATTTACTCTTCCCTTTGCAATACTTCTTCTTCTACTCTTCCTCTTTCTAGTTTTGCATTTAATTCATGTAATTCTCTACTTTTATGTTGATGCATTTTTGTTTTTCTATTTTCAATTCAATGCAATTTATGATTCATGTTCCTTTATTGTTGATTTGGATTTGTTGTTGTTTAATTCCTTGCAATTGAGTAGTGTAGATTTACTTTCCTTGCTATTTTACTATGTTTTCCTTTTATGCCTTCCAAGTGTTTGATGAAATGCTTGGTTGGATTTTAGAGAAGATTTTAGTGCTCTTGGCTTGGGAAGGTAACTTAGGAACTCTTGAGTTACTAATGTCCAAGTGATTGACGATTGGGAGCCATTAAATCTAGATCTCACTAATTGATTTGGTGTAGAACTAGGACTTATGGACTTGGATTGACATAGCACATTTGATTTTCCTTTATTAGTTAGAGGATGACTTAATGGGGTTGATCCTTACCAATTCTCATGTTGTGGTTAGTGATAAGGATAGAGATCCCTGACCGCCAACCTTTGCCAAGACCTTTTTAGTTGTTAGTTTATTTTTATTGCTATTTACAATTCATGTCTCTTATCCCAAAAACCTCAAAATATCTCATAACCAATAACAAGACACTTCATTGCAATTCCTCGTGAGACGACCCGGAGTCTAAATACTCCGGTTATTTCTTATTTGGGGTTTGTACTAGTGACAAACAAAATTTTTGTATGAAAGGACTATTGTTGGTTTAGAAACTATACTTTACAACGAGAATTCATTAGTAAAATTCTAGACCACATAAAAGTTCGTTCATCAACGACCCAGTGCACTTGCTGGTTCAGTTGTGCGAAATTAAATTCCATTCACCATCGAATCTAAGAAATTTTTCTTTCTCGGTTTCCACCGAAGCAGTGACTTTTTTGTCTTGTATTTCGATATCTTCCAATTCTTTTTTATTCCTTTCAAGCTTGTTTTGATATTTTAAAAGTTCATTCACATTCATTAAGAAAGATCCGACAGAGTTAGTGAAAGTTTTAGGGCCTTGAAATTGTATGTTCGATCTCAGCATGTTGTTTAGAGCAGTTTTGAGATCATCCTGAGTAGACCAAACTTCTTCAAGGCTTCCAAATGTTTGGGGTCCCTGTTTGGTTTGGAATGAATTGGGAGAGGGTTTTCTCTAGGAGGACTAGAGACTTTAGGGTAAATTTCTAAGCGTACTGATTTGTTTTCAGAAATTGATAGACCCATTTATTTTTCTCTAGATATCTTTGGTATAACCCCAAGAAGTTCACTTAAAATATCCTCATCTTGATATAAGTCTGTGGCTTTAACCACTGGGTTAGCTTCTGTAGATTCGATTTGAAGTAAGTGAGAAATAGGGTCCTTTTCAAAGGAAGGAATGTCATTTTTGGGAGTGAGGATTTTGATATGAGGGGAGTCTTTGACATGGAGATCAACATTTGAAGTGACTTCTTTTCCTTTTCCAATATCAGGGAAGGCGTCGAGTTTGTATTAGAAGATGATGAAGAGAGTGAGATTTGAACCTCCGAATTAGGTTCGTGAGCACTGGGCTCGGTTTCGACCATCTTTGGAGATTCACCTTTGTCCTGCATATAAGGTGGTTAATAATTGTTTCTTTTTAAAAGAAATTTTTTTTAACATATGTAGACAAGGTAATGTAAAATACCTTCATAGTTTCTGAAACTTCCAAATGAAGGGAACTAGAAGACGCATCCTTAAAATTGATTGGTGCACAAATTGTGACTCATACTTTTCACAACTCGTACCACTAACCAGCAAGTGCACTGGGTCGTCCAAGTAATACCTTACGTGAGTAAGGGTCGAATCCCATGGAGATTGTTGGTTTGAAGCAATCTATGGTTACTTTGTAAATCTTAATTAGGAAGTCAATTATATTTATCAGTTGAATTGCGAATAAGCAAGAGAGCATAGATTAAAGATTACTTGTTATGCAGTAATGGAGAATATGTTGGAGTTTTGGATATGCTTTGTCTTCTGAATCTCTGCTTTCCTCTGTCTTCTTGTTCACGCACGCACGTCCTCCTATGGCAAGCTGTATGTAGGGGTTCACCGTCGTCAATGGCTACGTCCCATCATCTCAGTGAAGAATACGCTCACATGCTCTGTCACAGCACGGCTAATCATCTGTCGGTTCTCGATCATACTGGAATAGGATTCTTCGTCCTTTTGCATCTGTCACTAACGCCCAGCACTCGCGAGTTTGAAGCTCGTCACAGTCATTCGATCATTGAATCCTACTCGGAATACCACAGACAAGGTTTAGACTTTCCAGATTCTCATGAACGCTGCCATCAGTTCTAGCTTATACCACGAAGATTCTAATTAAGAGATCTAAGAGATACTCATTCAATCGGATATAGAACGGAGGTGGTTGTCAGGCACACGTTCATGGTTTGAGGAAGGTGATGAGTGTCACAGATCATCACCTCCATCACAGTTAAGCGTGAATGAACATCTTAGATAGGAACAAGCGTGTTTGAATGGAAAATAGAAATACTTGCATTAATTCATCGAGACACAGCAGAGCTCCTCACCCCCAACAATGGAGTTTAGAGACTCATGCCGTCAAGGAATACAAAGTTTTGATCTAAAATGTCATGAGATACAAAATAAGTCTCTAAAAGTTGTTTAAATACTAAACTAGTAGCCTAGGTTTACAGAAACTGAGTAAACTATAACAGATGGTATAGAGATCCACTTCTGGGGCCCACTTGGTGTGTGCTGGGGCTGAGACTTAAGCAATTCACGTGCATAAGGCCATTTTGGGCGTTCAACGCCAGGTTTGGATCCATTTCTGGCGTTGAACTCCAACTCTTAATCCTTTTCTGGCGCTAGACGCCAGAATTGGACAGAGAACTGGCGTTGAACGCCAGTTTACGTCATTTATCCTTGTGCAAAGTATAAACTATTATATATTGCTGGAAAGCCCTGGATGTCTACTTTCCAACGCAATTGGAAGCACGCCATTTCGAGTTCTGTAGCTCCAGAAAATATACTTTGAGTGCAGGGAGGTCAGAATCCAACAACATCAGTAGTCCTTTTTCAGCCTGAATCAGATTTTTGCTCAGCTCCCTCAATTTCAGCCAGAAAAATACCTGAAATTACAGAAAAACACACAACTCATAGTAAAGTCCAGAAATATGAATTTTTCCTAAAAACTAATGAAAATAAACTAAAAACTAACTAAAACATACTAAAAATTATATGAAATTAACCCCAAAAAGCGTATAAAATATCCGCTCATCACAACACCAAACTTAAACTGTTGCTTGTCCTCAAGCAACTAGACAAATAAAATAGAAGACTAATGGGTTGAGAAGCAATAATATCTCAGAGTTTTTGAGTGAAGCTCAGATTCCAAATAGATGAGCGGGACTAGTAGCTTTTTGCTTCCGAACAGTTTTGGCATCTCACTTTATCCATTGAAGCTCAGAGTGATTGGCATCTATAAGAACTTAGAATTCAGATAGTGTTATTGATTCTCCTATTTTAGTATGATGATTCTTGAACACAGCTATTTCATGAGTCTTGGCCGTGGCCCTAAGCACTTTGTTTTCCAGTATTACCACCGGATACATAAATGCCACAGACACATAATTGGGTGAACCCTTTGGATTGTGACTCAGCTTTGCTAAAGTTCCCAATTAGAGGTGTCCAGAGTTCTTAAGCACACTCTTCTTTCTGCTTTGGACCTTGACTTTAACCGCTCAGTCTCAAGTTTTCACCTGACACCTTCACGCCACAAGCACATGGTTAGGGACAGCTCGGTTGAGCCGCTTAGGCCAGGATTTTATTCCCTTAGGCCCTCCTATCCACTGATGCTCAAAGCCTTGGGATCCTTTTTATTACCCTTGCCTTTTGGTTTTAAGGGCTATTGGCTTTTTCTGCTTTTCTCTCTCTCTCTTTTTTTTTTTGCTACTTTTTCTTGCTTCAAGAATCATTTTTATGATTTTTCAGATTATCAATAACATGTCTCATGTTCATCATTCTTTCAAGAGCCAACATATTTAACAGTCTTAAGCAACAAATTCAAAAGACATATGCACTATTCAAGCATTCATTCAGAAGACAGAAAGCATTGCTACCACATTTAACTAATTAGAATTTTTCTTATTAAAAATCGAAATTTTATTGCCTCTTATTCAAAAGATGTACTACTTTATTCATGTTTGCTGATGATGAGAAAAATAAACTATAGCTTAATTGGAGAAAAAATCAAAATAGACACTAATTACTACTATATGACTCCTAAGGTAAACTTCTATAAGGACACTATCACAGAGTTAAGGCAGAAATTGAAAATTAACAACCTTTATTCTGGGAGAATGGGGGTTCCTCTGATCTTTGGGGTGCTTGGTCCTGCAAGAGATAACTTCTGGCGCTTCAAGTCCCTTAAGTCACGCCCTTGCTCCTCTTGTTCTTTAAACATATAGGTAAGAATTTGACTGTGTTCCTTTTGTTCTTTTATGATTTGTTCCATAGCTTCCCGTATCTTGGTAACAGACGTCTCAAGATACTCCCAATATTCAGATTGAGGGATTTCTGAGAGGAATTCCTACGTTTTCTTCTTGATGGGGTCATCCTGTGCTTGTTATTTTTCCATTGATGCCTTGGTGATTGGCTTCTCAACTGAGATGTACTCAGTTATTCCCATCCTTACTCCAGCATCCTTGCAGAGCAGTGATATCATGCTTGGATAAGCCAACCTGGCTTCTTTAGAATTTTTGTTAGCAATTTTGTAGAGTTCAGCTGAGATTAGCTGATGAACTTCCACTTCTTTTCCCATCATGATGCAATGGATCATCACTGCTCTTTTAACTGTGACTTCAGAATGGTTGCTAGTAGGCAACAGAGAATGCCCAATGAAGTCCAGCCATCCTCTGGTGACTGGTTTGAGATCTTCTCTCTTGAGTTGATTTGGGACACCCTTTGTGTTGGTGGTCCACCTGGCTCCAGGGATACATATATCCTCTAGAATCTTATCCAGGCCCTTATCTGCTCTCATCATTCTCCTGTTGAAGGAGTCTGGATCATCTTTCAGCTGAGGTAGCTTTAAGATCTCTCTGATCTTGTCAGGGGTGGTATGAACAATCTTTCCTCTGACCATGGTCCGATATTTATAGAAAGCAGTTCCAGATAGTTTTTGCTTGTCAGTCTGCCACATATTAGCATAGAACTCCTGGATCATATTGCTTCCCACTTTTGTTTCAGGATTAGCTAGGATTTCCCAGTTCCTGATTCGAATCTGCTCCTGGATCTCCGGATATTCATCTTCTTTCAGATCGAATCTAACTTCCGGGATCACTGATCTCAGACCCATTATTTTGTTATAATGGTCTGAATGTTCTTTAGATAAGAACTTCCCTTGATTCCAAAGTGGTTTTGGAACGCTCTCTTTCTTGCCTCTTGGAGAGGGTTGTTTTCCTTTGGGAGCCATGATCTTGGTGATCGCGGATAAACACACCAAACTTAGAGGTTTGCTTGTCCTCAAGCAAAAGAAAAGAAAGGAGAGGGATAGAAGGAGAGGTAGGTGCAATTGTTGATGGGAGAGGAGGGAGACCGAACTCAAATTTATAGGGAGGGAGGGTGGGTTTTTCGAAAAAAAGATAAAGATATGATAAAAAGATTTATTTGGAAAAGATAGGATAGAAGATATGATAAGAGAATATATAGTTTAAAATTGAAAGGATATGAAAGATTTTTGAAAAAGATAGATTTAGATTTTGAAAAAGATAAAGTGAAGGTTTTGAAAAAGATATTGATGAGTTGAAAAGATAGATTTGTAAAAAAAAAAAGTTTTGAAAAGAGTTGGATTGAATTTGCAAAGAGGCCTGGTGCTTATGGATTAAAATACATTTGATATTTTTAAGGTAGGGTTTTTAGAAATTAGGAATTTTAAAAATCAGGGTTCTTAACATGTTTATGTAAGAAATCATGTATTGAAGTATGAAAATTAAGATTTAGAATGAAAAAATTTAAATAAAAATGAGTTTTGTCTCCCCCCTGCCATCCTGGTTTGAACGCCCAAACACTGCCTGTTTTGGGCGTTCAACACCCAAATGCTGCTCTCCTGGGCGTTCGACGCCCAGCTGCTGCCATTACTGGCGTTCAACGCCCAGTGGGTGCCCATTTCTGGCGTTGAACGCCCAGATTGCTACCATTACTGGCGTTCAACGCCCAGTGGATGCCCATTTTGGGCGTTGAACGCCCAAAATACACTTTTACTGGCGTTTTCTTGCCAGTGAGCTCTTTTTCTCTGTTTTGTGTGCCGAGTCCTTCTGTAACTCTGTGGACATATACAAATGATTCCTCACCTTAGTGTCAGTGAACTTTATATAAACAAATAAAAATAAAAATAGGGCAAAATGCTTAGAGGATTGTTGCCCCATGGCTAGGTTGCCTCCCAGCAAGCGCTTCTTTATTGTCTTTAGCTGGACCTTGCTGAGCTTTTAATCTAGCTTCAGCCTTGAGCATTCTTGCTCAATGTTGCCTTCAAGATAGTGCTTGATTCTCTGTCCATTGACAATGAACTTCTTGTTAGAATCAATATCTTGAAGCTCCACATAACCATATGGTGATACACTTGTAATCACGTATGGCCCTCTCCACCGGGATTTCAGTTTCCCGGGGAATAGCCTGAGTCTAGAGTTGAACAGCAGAACCTTCTGTCCTAGCTCAAAGATTCTAGATGACAGCTTTCTGTCATGCAACTTTTTTGATTTCTCTTTATAAAGCTTGGCATTTTCGAAAGCTGTGAATCTGAATTCCTCTAGCTCATTTAGCTGGAGCAATCTTTTTTCTCCTGCTAATTTGGCATCAAAGTTTAGGAATCTGGTTGCCCAGTAGGCTTTATGTTCCAGTTCCACGGGCAGGTGACATGCCTTACCATACACAAGTTGGTATGGAGAGGTCCCTATTAGGGTCTTGAATGCTGTTCTGTAAGCCCACAGAGCATCATCCAAGCTCCGTGCCCAATCCTTTCTACGGGTACTTACTGTTCGTTCTAGGATTCTCTTTAATTCTCTGTTAGAGACTTTAGTTTGCCCATTAGTTTGTGGATGATATGGAGTAGCCACCTTATGGCGAATTCCATACCGAACCATGGCAGAGTAAAGCTGTTTATTGCAGAAGTGAGTGCCCCCATCACTGATGAGTACTCTCGGGACACCAAACCTGCTAAAGATATGTTTTTGGAGGAACTTCAGCACTGTTTTAGTATCATTGGTGGGTATGGCAATGGCCTCAACCCATTTTGATACATAGTCAACTGCCACCAGAATATAAGTGTTTGAGTATGATGGTGGGAAAGGTCCCATGAAGTCAATTCCCCATACGTCAAACAACTCAATTTCCAAGATTTCTTGTTGAGACATGGCGTAACCATGAGGCAGATTACCAGCTCTTTGGCAACTGTCACAGTTACGTACAAACTCTCGGGAATCTTTATAGAGTGTGGGCCAATAGAAGCCACATTGGAGGACCTTGGTGGCTGTTCGCTCACCTCCGAAATGGCCTCCATATTGTGATCCATGGCAATGCCATAGGATCCTCTGTGCTTCTTCTCTAGGCACACACCTACGGATTATTCCGTCTGCACATCTCTTAAAGAGATAGGGTTCATCCCACAAGTAGTACTTTGCATCAGTAATTAATTTCTTTTTTTGTATCCTGTTGTACTCCTTGGGTATGAACCTTGCAGCTTTATAGTTTGCAATATCGGCAAACCATGGTGTTTCCTGAATGGCAAATAAATGCTCATCCGGAAAAGTCTCAGAGATTTCAAGAGAAGGGAAGGGCGTCCCTTCTACTGGCTCTATCCGGGACAGATGATCAGCTACTTGGTTCTCTGTCCCTTTTCTGTCTCTTATTTCTATATCAAACTCTTGCAGAAGCAACACCCATCTGATGAGCCTGGATTTTGAATCCTGCTTTGTGAGTAGATATTTAAGAGCAGCATGATCAGTATACACAATCACTTTTGATCCTACTAAGTATGATCTGAACTTGTCAATGGCGTAAACCACTACAAGTAATTCTTTTTCTGTGGTTGTGTAGTTTTTCTGGGCATCATTTAAAACGCGACTAGCATAATAAATGACATGCAGAAGCTTGTCATGCCTCTGTCCCAATACTGCACCAATGGCGTGATCACTGGCATCACACATTAGCTCAAATGGTAACGTCCAGTCTGGTGCAGAAATGACTGGTGCTGTGACCAGCTTAGCTTTCAGCATTTCGAACGCTTGCAGGCACTCTGTGTCAAACACAAATGGTGTGTCAGCAGCTAGCAGATTGCTTAGAGGTTTTGTGATTTTTGAAAAATCCTTTATAAACCTCCTATAGAATCCTACGTGCCCCAGAAAGCTTCTGATTGCCTTAACATTGGCAGGTGGTGGCAATTTTTCAATTACCTCTATTTTTGCTTGATCCACCTCTATTCCCTTGTTTGAGATTTTATGCCCAAGAACAATCCCTTCAGTCACCATGAAGTGACATTTTTCCCAATTTAAAACTAGGTTGGTCTCTTGGCATCTTTTCAGAACAAGTTTCAGGTGATCAAGACAGAAGCTGAATGAGTCTCCATATACTGAGAAGACATCCATGAAGAGTTCCAGAAATTTTTCCACCATATCAGAGAAAATAGAGAGCATGCATCTCTGGAAGGTTGCAGGCGCATTACACAGCCCAAATGGCATCCTTCTATAAGCAAACACTCCAGATGGACATGTGAATGCTGTTTTCTCTTGATCCTGAGGATCTACTGCAATCTGGTTATAGCCTGAGTAGCCATCCAAAAAGCAGTAATAATCATGACCTGCTAGTCTTTCTAGCATCTGGTCTATGAATGGTAAAGGAAAATGATCCTTTCTGGTGGCTGTATTGAGCCTTCTGTAGTCAATACACATGCGCCACCCTGTAACTGTTCTTGTACGAACCAGTTCATTTTTTTCATTATGAATCACTGTCATGCCTCCCTTTTTTGGGACGACTTGGACAGGGCTCACCCAGGGGCTATCAGAAATAGGATAAATAATCCCAGCCTCTAGTAATTTGGTGACCTCTTTCTGCACCACTTCCTTCATGGCTGGATTCAGTCACCTCTGTGATTGAACCACTGGTTTGGCATTATCCCCCAATAGGATTTGTGCATGCATCTAGCTGGGCTTATGCCCTTAAGGTCACCTATGGACCACCCAAGAGCTGTCTTGTGTGTCCTTAGCACTTGAATAAGTGCCTCCTCTTCCTGTGAATTTAAAGCAGAGCTTATGATCACTGAAAAAGTGTCACCTTCTCCCAGAAACGCATATTTCAAGGATGGTGGTAATGGCTTGAGCTCGGGTTTAGGAGGTTTTTCCTCTTCCAGAAGAAATTTCAGAGGCTCTTTCATGTCCTCTGAATCCTCTAAATCAGGCTGAACATCTTTAAAGATGTTTTCCAACTCTGATTCAAGACTCTCAGCCATGTTGATCTCTTCTACCAAAGAGTCAATAAGATCAACTTTCATGCAGTCTTTTGATGTGTCTGGATGTTGCATGGCTTTGACAGCATTCAACTTAAACTCATCATCATTGACTCTCAGGGTTATTTCCCCCTGTTGGACGTCAATGAGGGATCGTCCAGTTGCTAGGAAGGGTCTTCCTAGAATGAGAGTAGCACTCTTGTGCTCCTCCATTTCTAACACAACAAAGTCAGTGGGAAAGGCGAATGGCCCAACTCTGACAATCATGTCTTCAATCACGCCTGATGGGTATTTAGTGGAGCCATCAGCAAGTTGGAGACATATCCTGGTTGGTTTAACTTCTTCAGTTAAGCCAAGCTTTCTGATAGTGGATGCAGGTATTAGGTTGATGCTTGCCCCAAGATCGCATAAAGCTGTCTTGGTGCATTGACCTTCTAATATGCATGGTATCAGAAAACTCCCAGGATCTTTGAGCTTCTCAGAAAAGCTTTTCAAAATGACTGCACTGCATTCTTCAGTGAGGAGAACTCTTTCTGTTTCTCTCCAATCCTTTTTATGGCTCAAGATCTCTTTCATGAACTTGGCATAAGAAGGTATTTGCTCAAGTGCTTCTGTAAATGGAATCTTTATTTCAAGAGTCCTGAGGTAATCTGCAAAGCGACCAAATTGCTTATCCTGCTCCTCTTTCCGGAGTTTTTGAGGATAAGGTATCTTGGCTTTATATTCTTCAACCTTAGTTGCTGTAGGTTTATTGCCTACAGAAGTGGTTGAAGAAGCCTTTTTAGAGGGGTTGTTATCAGCATTTGTGTGTGTCTGATCCCTCACTGGCAATTGAGTTCCAGAGTTAGAAGCTGGAGTGACATTAGATGCTAGCTCCTTGTCTGTTCCTGGCGTCTGAACGCCAGAAATGTGCCCATTTTGGGCGTTCAGCGGCAGATCCTGCCCATTTTGGGCGTTCAACGCCAGATCCTTGCCCATTTCTGGCGTTGAACGCCAATCCTGCCTTGTTTCTGGCGTTGAACGCCAGTTTTGGGCATGGTCTGGGCGTTCAGCGCCAGCCTTCCACCAATTTTCTGGCGTTTTAGTGCCAGAATTATTTTTCCCTGGGCTCTTACTGTCCTCAGGTGAATTTTGGGTGGTTTGCTCATTCCTTAGCTTTTTGCTACCTTGAGGTGGGGTATTTAATGTTTTTCCACTTCTTAATTGAACTGCTTGGTATTCTTCTGTTATTTGCCTTGACAGCTGCTACTTTGTTTGCTTAAACTGTTCGTCCATATGTATATTAGCCATCCTTGTCTCTTGTAGTCTATCTTTGAATTCGGCTAACTGCTTTGTTAGAAAGTCCAATTGCTGATTGAATTCAGCAGTTTGTTTTACAGGACTGAGTTCAGCAGTTGCTGTTTTAACCTCTTCTTTCATGGAAGGGTCACTGCTTAAATACAGATGCTGATTCCTGGCAACTGTATCAATGAGCTCTTGAGCTTCTTCAAATGTCTTTCTCATATGGATAGATCCACCAGCTGAGTAATCTAGAGACATCTGAGCTCCTTCTGCAAGCCCATAGTAAAAGATGTTTAACTGAACCCACTCTGAAAACATTTCAGAGGGGCATTTTCTTAGCATCTCTCTGTATCTCTCCCAGGCATCATAAAGAGATTCATTATCTCCTTGTTTAAAGCCTTGGATGTCCAGCCTTAGCTGTGTCATCCGTTTTGGGGGAAAGTATTGATTCAGGAATTTTTCTGTCAGCTGTTTCCATGTCCTTATGCTGGCCTTAGGTTGGTTATTTAACCACCTCTTAGCTTGATCTTTCACAGCAAATGGAAACAGTAATAGTCTGTAGACATCCTGATCTATTTCCTTATCATGTACTGTGTCAGCAATTTGTAAAAACTGTGCCAGAAACTCTGTAGGTTCTTCCTGTGGAAGACCGAAATACTGGCAATTTTGCTGCACCATGATAATGAGCTGAGGATTCAACTCAAAGCTACTGACTCCAATGGAGGGTATGCAGATGCTACTCCCATATGAAGCAGTGGAGGGGTTAGAATATGACCCCAGAGTCCTCCTGGACTGTTCATTTCCGCTTAGGTCCATGATGGAGAAAGGGAGATGATGTAAAATAGAAAAAAATATTTTTATTTATTTAATTATTTATTTATTTCGAAAACAAAATAAATCAAATTAAAATAAATAAAAATGAGTGAAGATTTTCGAAAAACTGAGGAGAGAGAAAGTGGTTAGGAAGTTTTGAAAAAGATATGATGATTTTTGAAAAAGGTTTTAAATTTTGAAATAAAAATCTGAATTTTAGAAATAGATTTCTAAAATTTGCTTTTAAAACAGAGAGAAAAGATATTTTTGAATTTAAAGAGGAGAGAGAAAAACAATAAGATAGCACAAGATTTAAAATTTTTAGATCTAATGCTCCTTGTTTTCGAAAATTTTTTGAAGGAAAAACACCAAGGAACACCAAACTTAAAAATTTTAAGATCAAGATACAAGGAAAACTCAAGAACACTTTGAAGATTCACAAGACACAAAAACACAAAGGAAGAACACCAAACTTAAAAGTTTTAGAAAACCAGAATAAAGTTTTGAAAATTTTAAGGAAAATCAACAAGAAAACACCAAACTTAAAGTTTGGCACAGGATTTAATAGAGAAATTATTTTTGAAAACTATTTTAAAAAGAAAATAAGGATTCTAAAATTTTAACACGACAATAATAAGAGACTCTAAACAAAAAAGAAATTTTTCCTAATCTAAGCAACAAAATAAACCGTTAGTTGTTCAAACACGAACAATCCCCGGCAACGGCGCCAAAAACTTGGTGCACAAATTGTGACTCACACTTTTCACAACTCGTACCACTAACCAGCAAGTGCACTGGGTCGTCCAAGTAATACCTTACGTGAGTAAGGGTCGAATCCCACGGAGATTGTTAGTTTGAAGCAATCTATGGTTACTTTGTAAATCTTAATTAGGAAGTCAATTATATTTATCAGTTGAATTGCGAATAAGCAAGAGAGCATATATTAAAGATTACTTGTTATGCAGTAATGGAGAATATGTTGGAGTTTTGGAGATGCTTTGTCTTCTGAATCTCTGCTTTCCTCTGTCTTCTTGTTCACGCACGCACGTCCTCCTATGGCAAGCTGTATGTAGGGGTTCACCGTCGTCAATGGCTACATCCCATCCTCTCAGTGAAGAATATGCTCACATGCTCTGTCACAGCACGGCTAATCATCTGTCGGTTCTCGATCATACTGGAATAGGATTCTTCGTCCTTTTGCATCTGTCACTAACGCCCAGCACTCGCGAGTTTGAAGCTCATCACAGTCATTCGATCATTGAATCCTACTCAGAATACCACAGACAAGGTTTAGACTTTCCAGATTCTCATGAATGCCGCCATCAGTTCTAGCTTATACCACGAAGATTCTAATTAAGAGATCTAAGAGATACTCATTCAATTGAATATAGAACGGAAGTGATTGTCAGGCACACGTTCATGGTTTGAGGAAGGTGATGAGTGTCACAGATCATCACCTCCATCACAGTTAAGCGCGAATGAACATCTTAGATAGGAACAAGCGTGTTTGAATGGAAAACAGAAATACTTGCATTAATTCATCGAGACACAGCAGAGCTCCTCACCCCCAACAATGGAGTTTAGAGACTCATGCTGTCAAGGAATACAAAGTTTTGATCTAAAATGTCATGAGATACAAAATAAGTCTCTAAAAGTTGTTTAAATACTAAACTAGTAGCCTAGGTTTACAGAAACTGAGTAAACTATAACAGATGGTATAGAGATCCACTTCTGGGGCCCATTTGGTGTGTGCTGGGGCTGAGACTTAAGCAATTCACGTGCATAAGGCCATTTTGGACGTTCAACACCAGGTTTGGATCCATTTCTGGCGTTGAACTCCAACTCTTAATCCTTTTCTGGCACTGGACGCCAGAATTGGACAGAGAACTGGCGTTGAACGCCAGTTTACGTCGTCTATCCTTGAGAAAAGTATGACCTATTATATATTGCTGGAAAGCCCTGGATGTCTACTTTCCAACGCAATTGGAAGCATGCCATTTCGAGTTCTGTAGCTCCAGAAAATCCACTTTGAGTGCAGGGAGGTCAGAATCCAACAACATCAGCAGTCCTTTTTCAGCTTGAATCAGATTTTTGCTCAGCTCCCTCAATTTCAGCCAGAAAAATACCTGAAATTCCATAAAAACACACAACTCATAGTAAAGTCCAGAAATATGAATTTTTCCTAAAAACTAATGAAAATAAACTAAAAACTAACTAAAACATACTAAAAACTATATGAAATTAACCCCAAAAAGCGTATAAAATATCCGCTCATCATTGATGAATGGAAAATTGATGGTATAGAATTTCACAAATGAAATCTCGTTGCAAGTATAGTTTCTAAACCAACAATAATCCTTTCATACAAAAATTTGGTTGTCACAAGTAACAAACCCCTATAAAAATAACGAAGTACTTAAACCTCGGGTCGTTCTCCCCAGAAATTGCAATAAAGTGTTCTTGTTATTGGTTATGAAGTATGTTTGGGGTTTTTGAAGTAATAGACAAGAAATATAAATGGCAAAGGAAATAAACTAACAACTTTAAAAGCTCTTGGCAAGGAATGAGAATTAGAAGTTCTATCCCCATTATCCTCCTCAATTGTGACAACAATTGTCTATTGCTCGCACTTAGTTAACCTTTAACTATGAAGGAAAGTCAAGTGGATGAATTAACTTGATTTCATAAGTCCTAGCCTAATCATGATGAAAGACTAGCTTTAGTGGCATTCAAGTTAATTAGCAACTTCTAATTATCAATTAACAAATGAGTTTCATAACTCAAGAGTCACCAATTACTCTACCTTGGCCAAGAGGAACAAAATCTAACTCATAACTAAAAGAGGCATTTCAACAAACACATAGAAGGCAATAAAGGTAAACAACATGAATTGCAAGAATTAAAGAGAGATCTAACTACAAAGGCAATAGATCCATAATATAAAATCAAAGCAACATGAAAGACATGGAAATCAGAAATTGCATTAAAAGAGAAATAGAGATCTACATAAGAATTCATAAAGCAAAAGGAAAATTGAAGCAAGAGAAGAAGTAGATCTAGATCTAAGAAATTAACCTAAACCTAATCCTAATTCTAGAGAGAAGGAGAGCTTCTCTCTCTAGAAACTAACTTTTCCTCCAAAACTAAACTAAACTAAACTAATGTGATGTAATATGTAATAATGTGTGATTCCCTTTGACTTCTGCATGTAAATAAGCTCAGAAAGTGAGTTGGATTCGGGCTTGGGAAGCCCAGAATTTGCCCCCAGCATTTTGCCTTTAAGTGAGTCACGTGCGAGCACCGACGCGTGTGCGTGGGTCATGCTTACGTGTCGCTTGACAAATTTCTATCCACGCGTACACATCATGTGTGCGTACGCGTCGCCTTGCGACGTCACTTTCCACCCGTGCGGGTCTGCTGCGCGTGCGCGTCGATCTCAGCATCCCAAATCCTTGTTTCTTCATGAGTTCTCCACTTGCATGCTTTTCCTCTCCACCCCTTTGATCCATTCCTAGCCTTTCCAATATGAATTCAATAACAAACATATCAAGGCATTGATGGCCAAGGATTTATACCGGTCTAGAATTTTTCAAAATTGATTTCATAATAGTATAGTCCAAACCGATAATCGACCCTGGGATCAAATTTTAAGGAATTGGTTGTCACAAGTTCAACCCCAATAAAAGTAACCGAAGTATTCAAACCTCGGGTCGTCTCACAAGGAACGGGCAATCATGTGCATCAACATTGGTTAGAATTCTGGGGTTGCAAGTCATGAGCAAGAAATTAAACTAAGAGACTTAACAAGCAAGAAATCTTAAAGTGTAAGAAACTGATTCAAGTAACTAAAGCAAGGTATGAGTAATTCCAAACTAATAAGAAAACATCCAATATAATCCTACACTAAAACTAAACAACTAACTATAACTAAGACAAAGCAATTGGAATTTTTGGGTTTCAAATATAATTATTAAAAGAAACTCTTGGCTAGGCATAGGAATTGGGATCACTATCCTTGTCTAATAACCATATCTTGACAATTATGAGGAACCAAACTCATTAAGTTTACTTCTATACTTGAAGTATATTAAATAGCTTGGTCAACATCAATCCATAAGGTCCAACCTAGCTACCAATTAACTTAGTAGTAGGATAGTGTCAATGGTTATCAAATTAACCACTAAGGGTTCTCAAATCATTAAATCCATTAGACCTAATGACTCAAGTTTATCCAATTCCCTTAGCCTAGGCCAAGAGTAAAGAAAACTACTCCATAATCAAAGGAAACATTTCATCAAACACATGGTAAGCATTACTAAAAGACATATTCAAAATGCAATTAAATTGAAATTAAAAGGTACCCACTAACAATTATCAATGGAAAATCACTCAAACAACACAATTAATCATGGAAATCATCAATGTAACATTAACAATTCAAGATCCACAAGATTCACAAAATGGGTAGAAAATGAAAATTGACAAGAAAACATAAATCTAACACAAGATCAAACAAAATTATACTAAGGAATTCAAATTAAGTAATCAAAACTAGCAATCAACAAAATCTAATTCAAAATTCAACAAGGGAAGATCAAATTAAACTAGATCTAGAGAGGAACAAGGGTTTCTCTCTCTAGAAGAACAAAAAACCCAAAAAACTAGCTAAAATTATGTCTAAGTGTGTAATGGATGACCCCCCTTTCACCCTAGAATTCTTGGGTCTTTTCCATGTAGAACCAGCTTGAATTTGGGCCTCTTGAGACTCATAAATCGCCAGGCACGATTTCTTTTATTGAGGTCACGTGCAGCTCGTCACGCGTACGCGTCATGCACGTATGGGCATCGATTGAATTTCACGATCCACGCCTGTGCGTCCAACACACGTGCGCGTCGATGGAGATTTCACTAATCCACGTGGATGCGCCAATCTTCGCGCGCCATTCCCAACTTTCCTGCACCAACGCGTGCGCGTGAGGTACGCGTACGCGTCAAAGCTGAATTCCCCAAATTTCAATTCTTCATGTTCCTTCCACTTGTGCATGCTTTCTTTCTCTCTTCTAGGCCATTCTTGCCCTATAAACTTTGGAATCACTCAGCAAACACATCACAGCATCGAATGGTAATAAAAGAGGATCAAAATATGGCAATTTTAAGGCAAAAGAAGCATGTTTTCCATCATGAAACCACAAAACCACGCAATTCTTATGAATAAGTGTGGAAAATATTGACAAAACTCCTCAAATTCTACACAATATAAACCACAAAATTGGGGTTTATCAAACCTCCCCACACTTAAACCAAGCATGTCCTCATGCTAAAAATAAAAAGACCAAAAACCATGGAAAGAAGGGGTTCATGAAGTGCAAATCACCTAGATGAATGCATGCAACTAATGTAAAGGCATCTACCTACTTGGTTAAGGGTAAATCTATTCTCGAAGAACACATATGGACATATAGGGTGAAAATGACATGTAGTCCATAAATCCTACCAATTTGAGCCTCAATATGAAGTGCATATAACTTGCTAGATGAACGCTTGTGAAAGCCGAGAACAAGGGTTTGAGCATCGAACCCTCACCGGAAGTGTATCCGCTCTATTCGCTCAAGTTATAGGGTTCGTCAATCAATCCTCTCCTAATCATGCTTTCCAAGATTTGTCTTTCATCTAATAGTCAACAATTACTCAATGCATGCATACAAGTATCATGAGGTCTTATTCGTGGGTTGTAATGGGCTAAGGTAAAGGTAGGGATGTATATGGTCAAGTGAGCTTAAAATTTGAATCCTCGATTAACCTAAGATCTCACTAAACATATAAAACAACCTATATAATTCTAATACAATACCTAGCTACCCATGGGTTTCACTTTTCATATACTCATGTATTCTCTTTCGTTCACAACCCATATGCATTGTTATTATTACTTTACCTTAGGGCATTTTTGTCCCCTTTTTTATTGCTTTATTTTTCCATATTTTTGTTTCTTTTATTTTTCTATTTCTTTTTTTTTCTCACATTCTTTTTCCTTTATCCTCATATATATATATATATATATATATATATATATATATATATATATTTGTTTATCCCCCTTTTTGGAGTTTCATGTACAAAAGTGTCAATGCATATGGTTTAATCATTCAATACATGAGTATGTTCCCAATTCCCAGAATTTTCAATTATGAATACAAATACATACCTTTACATCTACCCAAGTTCCCAAGTACACCCTCCCATTTGAATGATACACACCCTTTCTCACCTAAGCTAATCAAGGATCCAAAACCAGGGACATTCATTGTTTTTCACTTAGGGATGTTGATGTGCTCAATTTAAGAACAAAAAAGGGTTTATCGTGGGCTCAAAATTGGTTAACAATGGTAGATAAAAGGGTTAAGGCTGTTTGGGAAAAGTGACTATTGAAATGATGGCATCAATCATGTAACTGCATTCATACACAAAGTAATGGATATATAGAATCAGACAAAGCAAGGATTGCAATAATAGAGAGAGAATAACGTAAACAAGAATGGGAAATAAGTGGTTAGAAGATATAACCACACAATAAGGCTCAAAACTCACATGCTTGCGTTCTTAGCTCAAACACTATGTTCCATAATACATTCGTCAAGCAAGTTTATCGCAAAATTCTTTTTCCAAAATTGGTAGGGTACCCTGAAAATATAATTTCTTGGAAAAGAAATCATCACCCTTACCAAGTAGTCCTAACAAGAAAGACTAACTAAACATGCAAGGTGTCTTAATTAACAAAACAAAAGAGAAATAAAGTCCATGGATGTTGAAAAGAGGAGATTATTACCTACGGAGATCGGTTGAACGACCTCCCCACACTTTAAGAATTAGCACGGTCCTCCGTGCTACTAGCAAGGCGCAAGTGGTTATCGGGTTTGGAACTTCCACTATTCCGTTCGCGAGTGCTTTCTTCACTTAAGTACGAGGTGGATGTGGAGATCTCCGGTTCTTCCACAGAAGGAGTCACACAACTCAAAATCTTCTTGATGTAAGCATACCGGCGTTGGTTCCGCCGTTCATATCTATCTATCTTCTTGTGGAGGTCTTCAAGCCTTTGATGGGAAGATCCTTGTGATGCAGAAGAAGTGGTGGGAATAACCGCGGGGGCAGCTATCTCAAGAGTTTTGTGTTCCGCTGGAGGCTTAAGATATTTTCCGGTTGGAACCACGTCGCCCTCTGCCGGAATTCTTGCTTTTCGATCTTTAGTCTCTTGGGGAACACCAGCAGCAGCAACTAACTCCGTCACCAAGGTCAGGAAGGGTAAGTTACCCTTGGCATGAACCTAACCCATGGCTTGGTGGATGAGGCGAGCAATGTTGACCGGCCACTCCGTGAGTATACACCAAACTAGCAAGGCAAGGTCCGCAGTGATCACGGTCTCGTGAGTACTGGGAAACACATAATAAGACAAGATTTTGGGTCTATGCTCGAGCCTCGACGGTCAGAAAGCGCGCAAGAATGCCCTTGGGTCGGGGCCTGAGGTGTCCTTGGGTCCAAAATGCATCTGGTTCGGCAATAACCCGGCGGACAGCATCCCAATAAAAAATATAACCAAAGTCATCGCGCTGTCGGAGGGTCTCTTGGTAACCATCTATCTCATCCGGTACGGGTGGGACTACAAGTATTTCTTGGATAGCTTTCTTGAAAACTGGAACTTGCTTCCGGCGCATGAAGATAGTCTGAAGAGAAGGTGAGAAGTAATTGGTGTAGAACTCTACCACCCACGAGAGATTAGCTTTTTGTGGTTTCCTCATGAGAAATTCCCATCCCCGTCGCTCAATGCGAGGTCTGATAAACTAAACTACATGACCCGGAGGGTTGAGAAGGGGTTCAGAATGGTAATTCCGTGCAATCACGATGGGGAACATTAGCTCGCAATAGCGGTTGGGAAACCTAGTGGAATCTCTCGCTGGGTGGTCCTTTTCTTAATCATCAATCTTAATGATGCTTCGCGCCTTATTTGGGAGAGGCTTGGCCTTGAGTGCATGTTGCGCTTTGGCGGTGGCTTTTTGAGGTGCCCTTTTGGAAGGCGACTTCTTCTATGCTTTTTTCTTGTCTTTTTTGACGGCCATCTGAAAAAGGTGAGGAAAAAGAAGATATTAAACTCAAAGAGACCATACTTGAATTACAACATGCTAGTGAGAAAGAAATGCCATAAAAGAAAAGGTAACATACAAACATGATAGCTGTAACATGCAAGCAAGACAACCAGTGAAAATAGAGCAAGGCACTAGCATGGGATGCAAGAGTGAAAAAGGCATGCAAATAAGGCATGAGAAGAATAAACTCAAGCATCGCTAACAACCCCAAATGACATATGCAAGAAAGATAAAAGCACGAAGAATTCAAATATCCAATCTAGCTCCAAGACATTAAGGCACACAAAAGGAATGAAGTGGAGTTGGAGAGGGGTGAAATTCAATTCTTGCAATATGATCCAAAGAAGCAAGTCATGGGTATGCACCTAAGAGTTGTAAAATGAAGTGAAAACAGGGCAATGCGCAATGAGAAGGCAAGCGTATTGATAGAAGAGCACCAATTTGGAAGCATAGTGTCGAAATTGACTAAAAATACGATAGGTACAATTCAACAAATATTTGGCATGCAACATGCAAATCATAAGCACAATGAGTGAATGCAAAGGTGCAATACCCTAAATAGTTATATCTAACATCAAAACAACATCACATAATCACAATGGATTCACAAGATAACAAATTAACTCAACAAAGCAAGAGGTAATAACAAAATTTAACATCCATAGAAAATAGCAAAGTAAAAGAGGGAAGCAAATAAACAAGAGAGAATTTAACAAAATACAACTAAGAAGATTAAGAGAAAATAAAGACATGCAATTAATAAAGAAAGACATAAAGTAAAAACAAAGAGAATGACAAGGAATATGACCTTGGGAGGAGTAGAGAAGATGAGGTGCAAGTAAGAGAAAGGAAAAGAGGGAAGAGAGAGAAAATGGGACCATCGGAAGTGGTGGTGGGCGAGAGATGGTGAAGAAGGAAGGAGAAGAAGAAAATGGAAGGAGAAGAAGAAAGGAAGGAAGAAGGAAGGGAGAGAGAATTGGTTTGAAACAGGGCGCGCTAGTTCATTATCTGCGTCGCAAGATCGATGCGCGCGCACGCCACGCGTACGCGTGGAATGAAGGAAAGGAGAGAGACGCGCGAGCGCCACCCACACGTATGCGTGGGTAGGTGATGACTGGAATTCACACCCCATTCAAAATTGGTGAATTAGTCCTTTTGGCAAGCGCACCAAAATTATTGTCAAGTAATAACCTACAGTGAAGTGGGATCGTATCCACAGAGATTGGCAAATTCGAGCAGTTTTAATCGATTGATGAATTAGTCAAGCAGATCAATAGGATTGTAGAGTGCAGAATTGTAAATAACATAAATGTAAATGACTAGAATATAAAGAAAAGCAATAAAGTGCAGAAATAAAAATGGCAAAAAGTAAAGTGCAGAATCATAAATGACTTGAATGTAAATGGGAATGGGGAATTGCTGAATGTAAAATTAAGCTATAAAGAAATGGATAGATAAGAATGGGGAAATTCATTGAGATTGGGAGATGTTGTCTCTTTTGATCAAGTCTAGCTTATATCCTCTTCAATCATGCAACTCATTGACCTCTTGGCAATCATGATTGATTGAGCCCCAATCCCTTGGTGACTCAATCTCTCAGATCTTGATAAATAGCCAATTCCTTGGTCTAATTGCTCATGGAGAGAGATATGCTTGGTCCCTGATTATACCACACACCATCATAGGTCCAAGTAGAGGGAGGATTATATGTCACATATCCAAACACCAAAACCCAGATTCTACTCTAGTGTGAGAAGGGATTTCAAGCATAGTTTCATGTTTCCTTTCCCAAGGTTTCCCATGAAACCCAATTGCATTCAATCTCTTTCCCAAGATAATTGAACACTAAGCATTAAGAACGAAATTCCTTCGAGTAAATCAAAGAGAAGATGAAGAGAAGAAGGATTTCACTATCATTCATCCATCAAGTACAACAGAGCTCCCTATCTCAATGAGAGGGAAGTTAGCTACTCATGGCTCAAAAGGTACTCAAAAGTGAAGTGTAAAAGTGGATCTAAAACTGACTGCTTAACCCTCTTCTTCAGTACTCCTTAGGGGTATTTATACTACTCCTAGTAAAATAAAAGAATTACAAAAGTGAAAAGGAAAATTACATTTTGGAGGGAAAAGAAAACACTCAATAAGCATGACTTCTCAGCTGGCGTGTGGCTGGCGTGCCTCTGGCGTGTCACGTGCTCTTCATTTCCAGCTTGGCGTGCCACGCCTAATCCTTCAAGTGGCACGCCCATGATCTTGTCTTGGTTCCAGTAGTTGGCGTGCCACGCCTCAGCCTTCAAGTGGCACGCCATAGTGAAATGCCAAGGTTGGCGTGCTACGCCTTCGATACCAAGTGGCACGCCCAGTCCTTGCTTTTGGTCCTTTGTGCATTGGCGTGCCACACCTGGTTGCTCAAGTGGCACGCCCAGTCTTCAATTGCCTTCAGCCCCTTCTCTGGATTGTTGTACCAGCGTACCATGCCATACTGCTCAAGTGGCACGCCCATGGGTTTGTGAACTCTTCAAGCTTGGCGTGCCACGCCTGGGTTCTCAAGTGGCACGCCCAAGTGACTTTTTGGGGATGGCGTGCCACGCCTTCGACACCAAGTGGCACGCCATAGTGAAGGTTCTTCTTGGGATGGAGAGTTGGAATGCCACACTCCTTTGCTCAAGTGGCACGCCCATAGTAGTTGATGGGTCGGGCGTGCCACACCCCTTTTGTGTCCTCCATTGTACCTCTCTGGAATTTTGTATCAGCATGCCACGCCCAGTCTCTGGCGTGCCATGCCCATATGCATGCTTTGAATCTCTTCTCTGGACTTTAGTACTGGCGTGCCACGTGCAGCTCCTGGCGTGCCACGCCAGTGCGTTTTTGTGGCGTTTGCTTCAAGTGTCACACCAGTTTCACACGCCCAACTTCTTGTTTGTCTTCTACCCCATTTTTGATGCTTTTCTCACCTGAAATTCAGCACAACTCATCTCAAAGTAGTGTACCATAATATTCATCAAATAATGCATGAATTGTACTGATCAAATGAGGTTTATGCTCTTTTATGGTCTTCATTATGCAAGAAAGAAGGGTAGATGATGCAAGTCATCACAACACCAAACTTAAGTTTTGCTTGTCCCAAGCAAATCAATGTGAGTAAACCTTATAACTTGAGGCCTTGGCTTTGAGTGATTGCAATACAACTAAGAGTAAGGCTAAGTGTTCAACACATGCATGAATATTTTAATGTCATGAAAAATTCTTGGATCCTTGAGGGTTCTTTCAGGTATAGGCTTTAGGGGTCCTTTCTATTGATTGTCACCTTGAGGTAGTAAGGGTTGCTTTGCTTTCTTGACCACGACTCTAAGTGTTTTGTCTCAAGACAACCCTTTAATTAAGCTTTCAATTAGCACTCCCAAACCAGTTGGTTTAAGGGTACTAGGTGTTGAGACACCCCTAAGAATTTACTTGCCCAGGTCTCTTCTTGACACATCTTCACCACAAGCATCTACTAAGATTTTTTTGATTCTTTTTGAGCTTTTTAATGTTTCTTTTTCTATCCCAGTAGTTGATGCTCAGAGCCTTGGGTCTTTATTGCCTACTACCTCTTGGTTCTATGGATATTCAAGGAACACCCCTTAACCTTCCCCTAGTTATACCTTCTAGGACTAGTTGCTTTTCCATGACTCATTTTCTTTTTTTTTTTAGTTCATTCAAGGTGTTACACTTGGTCACTTATATCTTAGTTTGTTTCATAATCCATCTTGGCCTTGGTCTTTCTTATTATTTTTGCACAACTCACAGTGACTCTTATGGAGACAAACTCTACTTTTTATTTTTGTTGGAATGAAGACTTGAAATACATGGCATTTTCTTTCTTGAAAAGAAGAACTCATAAAGGTTTCAAACAGGAATTAAAAACTATGTATAAAACATAAACTATCCTAGCATGATTATTTATTCAAAAGTAAATAAAGCAAAAACTTAAACAAGAATTCAGAAATTAGAAAGTGTCAACCATGGGACTCAACAACCTTGAGTAGCTTCATCTTTAGTTCATTGGCCCCTTCCCTTTGTCCTTCTTCTTCGAGGGGGAAGAACCACCTTCATCTGGTTTGGAGGAACCTTCTTGTGCTTTAGCATCCTTGGGCTTCCAATATCCTAGCCTCCTCATGTAGGACTTCACATTCTCCTTGTGTTGGTATGCTATTTCCTCTTGCCTTGAGCTAAGTTCCTCTAATTTCTGCATATAGGTGGGGTAGTTGGGATTCATGTTAGTGATAAACCCCGATTTCGTGATTTATCTTGTGTTTATTTTGGGAAATTTTGTCACTTTTTCTCACATTTATTCAATGAAATAGCATGATTTTGTAATTCCCCCTTGAATTTTGCTTAAGTGTAAAAACATGCTTTTTAGGCCCTAAATTGGTGATTTTTATTTCACTTTAATTCTATTCGATGCCTTGATGTGTTTGGTGAGTGATTTCAAGTCCATAAGGCAAGTATTGGATGGATGAAATGAGGAGAAAAGCATACACAAAGGGGGAATGCATGGAGAAACAAGGATTGGGATTTCACCAAAGGACGCGCACGCGCACCAGGCTCGCACGCGCACCAAGCGCGCACGCGCAGAAGTGATTTCACCAAAGGACGCGCACGCGTACATATCGCGTCCGCGCGGATTAAGAATTTGACATTGACGCGCACGCGCCGATATCCTCACGTGGCCCACTTTAAGGCAAAACGCTGGGGGCGATTTCTGAGCTGCCCAGGCCCAAATCCAACTTGTTTCTGAGTGTATGTCATGCAGAATTGAAGTCCAAGCAAAGGAGGAGCAATTAGTTTTAGCCAACATGAGCCTTTAGTTAGTTTTTTAGAGAGAGAAGCTCCCTCTTCTCACTAGAATTAGGTTAGGATTAGGTTAGATTATTTCAATTTCATGTTTGAATGCTAGGTTTCATCTTGTTCTTTGATAATTTCTCAATGCTACATCTTGACCCTCTTAGTTTTTTTATGCCAATTCCTCATTTTGCTCTCTTTTGTGATGATGACTCATGTTGGATTTGTTTACATTTAGTGCAATTTGATGTTGATATTTCCCTACTTGATGAATTGAGTTGTGATCTCACTTTTCTTGCAATCAATAGTGATAGACTTTAATATTCTTGCATTTTATGATGTTGATTCTTATTGCACTCCAAGTGTTCGATGAAATGTTCTCTTTAGTTCTTGAGTAGTTTTATCAACTCTTGGCCTAAGCCAAGGGACTTGAGTGATCTTGAGTTTTTGGATGTAATGGATTTGGTAATTTGAGAACCCTGTGTGATCAATTTGAAGCTCATTGACGCTAACCCACTACTAAGCTAATTAGTAGATAGGTTGACACTAACCCACTACTAAGCTAATTAGTAGATAGGTTAGGACTTTTGGGTGGATGTGATTAGGCCTATTTGACATACTTCCGGTCTAGGAGTAAATGTTACGTACTTAAGGCTTCGAGAAATAGACTTAATGGGTTGGCCTTTCATAATTATCAATAGTCGGTTTGTTAACTGGGATGGTGACCTCAAGTACCCAAGTCTTAGCCAAGAGTTCCTTATTTTGCTTTCTTTACTTACTCGCTCAATTTACTTTCTTGCCATCTCATAAACAAAATCCCTCTCTTTTTACCCCATCATAGCCAATACACATGCACTCCATTGCATCCTAGGGAGACGACCCGGAGTCCAAATACTTCGGTTAATTTTTATTTAGGGTTTGTTATTCGTGACAACTCATTCAAATTTATTTTTGCATGAACGGACTCTTGTTTGGTTTAGAAACTATACTTTACAATGAGAACTCATTCATTTGTGAATTCTAAACCATCAAAAGTTCGTTCGTCAAAATGGCACCGTTGCCGGGGATGCTCAATGGTGCTTTGTTATTGGTTATTGTACATATTGTGAATAGCTTGAACTTTGGTTTGTTTGCCAGTTTTTACTAGTTAGGATTTTATTTTCTTTATTTCTTATTGCCTTTTGTCTTTATTTTCTATTTTATTATGAATTCTCACCCTTTTGGCTATGAGTGTAGTTCAAACTATGTTGTAGGAGATGGAAGCTCCAATGAGGATATGCATCAAGGATTTTGAAATCAAGGATGGGAGGAACTTCAGGCTTATGAACAACCTTCATGGAAATAACCTCCTACGAACTCCTATGGGTATAATTCTGATCTTAATGTGTACCAGTCCAATGTGTGCGATGACCTTTATTGTGGTTGTCAACCACAATCATCATATTCATGTGACCCCATTCCTCAATATAGCTACGCATCATACTCGCAAGCCTCAAACCAATATTCCACTCTACATGACCATAATTCATGCAATACCATATCAACCACCGTTCGAATCATATATGGAACAACCACCATCCCAATACCAATATTCCTAAGAACCACAAATTCCACATACACCACCTCAAGAACTTCACCAATATGAACCACCTTCCGATTACAAAAATCTTCTCTTAATCGATGAACCCTCTCTTTTAACACCACCACCTCCCGACGAAGCCTTCATATCAGAACTGAGAGACCTTGAATCTCGCATCTTGAGGAGATAAGAGGAGGATGAAACTAAGTTTAAGGAGCTAAGAATAAAGATAGCTAGCATGGTAGAGACTGTGAATCACTTAACATCTCACCTATGTTCATGCACTTTGAGTACCCCCATTTTTGAATGTGGAGAGAGAAGCAATGAGTTTAATGAGTATGTGAATTTAAAGCTCCATGGTGAGGAAGGAGAATTGAAGCAAGAAGGACAACAAGAGGAGAAGATAGAGATTAGTGCACAAAAGGAAGTAGTGGATGGATGTTTAGGATACGTTGAGCACATAAAGGAATCTCGAATTGAAGAACTCTCTTCCAAGAAGCTTGGAGGGGATGTTGCAGAAAAGAGTAATGTTGTGGAAGTAAACAAAAAGTTGGAGAAAATTGGTCAAGAAGTGGGTTCCATCGCTAGTGATTTTTTGCCCATGTTGATTAACCCCCTTGACGATCTTGTTGAACCTTTCCCCAGTGGATTAGGAAGCAAGGTTGAGGAAGACTTGAACCCTCCAAGGCCTACTGAAGATGAAGAACTGGGAGAAGTATTCCAAGCAACAAACGCTCCTATTTATGATGATTCCGAATCAACATGTGATCCTTTCGAGTTTGAAGAGTCCTTCCCCAATTTGTCTAGATTCAATGATGAGGTAGATTTTACTTTGCCTCCTATCTATGATGAGAGTAATGGGGAAGAAATAGAAGAAATTGGTGAAAAAGGATGTAAACTTGAGGAAGCTTGGCATGATGAGGAATTTGAAGAACCTCGCCAAGTGGTGGAAACCTTTAGAAGAAGATGGACAGGAGTAGAACATGCTTTATCAAGATCTTTGGGAACCCCTCCACCTAATTCGTCATCCAATCCTCCACTTGAGTGGGTAAAACTTCTAACTCTCAGCTTTATTATCCCACTTGAGTATGGTTTGCTCGAAACGGATGGCCAACTTAGGGCGCTTTGTGGAATTAAGCGAAAGAGGAGGATATTTAGTGGTTGGCGTTCTAAATCCAGGCTCATTATGGTGGGAAGCTCGAAATTGAAGAGCATGGATTGGTGTAATGCTCAAGTAAATGGGTCTAGGAGAGTAGTTTGGTGCTGCCATGAGAATTCTGCTTTCTCGTCGCTCGGACAAAGCCAAGGCAATCAACTAGAAGATGGGTGCGAGGACAAGATATGGGATCCTGGATTATCCTATGATAGTCAATTTTGGGAGCTCACGTCTTAGAAAGGACCTCACCAAAGCTTAAGGAAGAAAGTTGGAACATCTGACAACCGATTGAAAGACAAGCACTCTTGGAGGTTCAAGGATGGATACAAGCATAAGCCACCTTGATAAGAAGCCCTCCCGATGTCCAACTTAAGGACTTAAACTAAAAGTGCTTGGTGGGAGACACCCCACCATGGTAAACTCTTTCCATTCTCTTGAAGATATAATGAATGAATGAATTGAGTTCCATTGTATAGAATCTTTATTTCTTGGTATGTTTTTCTTTACTTGCTAAGTTGTTTATGCATTCTATGCTGTGATAGGGCATGAATCTTTAAATTGAGTTTTTGCTTGAATTGCAAGTTTTCTCAAGATGTTTGAAAAGTCCCCTATGTTTCAAAATGTGCTTAAAAGTGCATCTTAAATAGTTTAGAGTCTTGAAGAAGGATGGATAATTTTGGAGGTCTTTTGACGATCTTTTTATAAAAAAAAAAAAAAAACCAAAAACCAAAAACCAACCTACGCACAAGGTGCGCGCCCGCGTGGATTCAAAAAACCCATTTAACCAGGGACGCGAAGCCCTAGCGCATTTGTGCAAAGCCCCCCTTTCGTTCCCAACGTTACATTTCTCTCCCACCACCACTTCTCCTCTCTATTCATCAACCACCAGAACTCCGGCGAGCGACCGAGACCACCGCCGCCATCACCGTGCACACCCTCATTTCTCTCTCTTGCTCTCTTTCACGCCTCTGCCCCCTCCTCTCTGTCTCAGCTCTCTCCCTCTCTCGACAGCAAGCCTTCGCGCCATTCCCAGCGCCACCGCGATCGCCATTGTCACCGGCACGAACTCAACTGTCACGATGAGCCACCACTCCACTTCACCTTCCCTTTTCCCCGTTTAGCCTCTGCCCCCCCAGGTTCTTGCTTCCCCTGTCCCTCATTCTTTTACTGCTTACTGTAATTCATTTAGCTTAGTTAGGATTAGTTTAGTTAGTTAGTTTAGTTTGATTTAGGTGGTTAGCGAATCTGGGCTGAGTAGTGGATTTAGGTTTGTTTGAACTTTTACTGCTCTGTGGTATTGCTCTGTTTCTGATTTGTTCTACGCTCAAGTGATATGTGGTGCTGTATTGTAAGGCATGATTTTCTTTTATCATTGTTTCGAGGAAGAATGCTTGCTGGCTGAGTCAACCCATACTGTCTACTGCTGTTTGTGCTGCTTGTTGGCTTACATGCCCTCTTCTTATGAATTCACATTTGGCTTTTGTCTGTAATTGTTACTGAATTCATGTGAGAATTGATTTAATTGTTTAAATTTGGGAATTGGCCAATTTGCTGCTGAAATGTTACCGGATTTGCCTAACCATGTTCCTTGAATTAACAATGTTTTAATTGGTTTAACAAGCTTCTAGTTGATAATTTCTGTGTCAATTGGAACTTTGTTGCTAAAAGGGTTTTGGAAATCCTCAAGGGCATGTTTATAGGTTGTTGGTCATGTTTCTAATATTCTCTGCTTGCTCGCAATGCTAACTAGCATATATGCATTGCGTAGTCGAGTAAGTTTTTAATTCAACTATAACCTGAAACTCCTTTGAATTCTTGTGCCTCTTTTGCGTAACCACACAAGTTTGACTGCTCTCATCTATGTGACCAACTAGTTCGTTATATTCGTACGTTATCTCATTGAGTTACATAGACCATGAGATTTCCAATTAACATTTGAACTTGTGACTTGTGTGCATTGTTAGAATTGGTGTTAAATGTGCTTGGTTTACTTGTCTCTCAAGATTTTAACTTCACCAACATTGCTAGTAATCCTTGCATTGATTGATGGTTTGTTTCACATTGACTGCTTTCTAGCTGCATAATATTTCATCATCAATGACTTGTTGCAATTCATGATTGTGAATATGCTTGCATCCCTGTTTGTACATTTCTTTCGAGTTGAGTCAGTAATCGCTATATCACTAATTTTCAAACTGATTTCTGACTTTAACCTGTTTAACTGCCTGACTTCTTTTGGTTTTCAACTTAACTATTTATATCATTCTTTTAGATATGGTGCTTTCTAAGCTCAATGAACAAACAATGTGCAAAATATGGCTTGAATTCTTGGTTTAAAGTTTGGTTTAAAATCTGAACTCTGTTTGCTTGCATTCCAAGAAATCTCATTTCTTCTTTCGCTTCATGAGTTTGCTTTGCTCTGAGTGCTTTATGTTTCATTGGCTATCTACTTATATTATATTATCACTGTTTTTCAGGATGTCGGATAAAGGAAAAGCCATAGCCACCACTTCCAAAAAGAAGAAGCGTTCCAAGACCTCTACCCCCTCACTGTATGCTAACTATGCAAAGAACCCGCTGAATGATGAAGATATAGAAAATCAGTCACTTCCATCCACTGATTCAATCAAATTCCCCAACCTCTACTGCGAGCTACGCTTCTCCCGTTATACAAAGAAAAACCTAAACATTGAGAAGAAGCTGAATCTTCCCAATGACGTGAGGAGTGCCATAAACGCCCGTATTTCAGAGTTGGGATTAGATTTCGTTGATAGGGACCTAGGAAGGATTAACGTTTCGTGGGTTAAAGAGTTTTACTATAACTTCTTCCGAGTGAACTTGGAATTAGTGCACGTAAGGGGTAGAGAAATTATGATCACTGAAGAGGCTATAGCGGATGCACTGCTTTGCAGAGTTGGTACCCTGAGACTTGTGCCTATCAACAGGCAGATGTGGCTATCCTTTCCATGACCTTTGACTATGAGGCGCTTAAGCGCGTGATTGCTACACCAGATGCTCACTGGGTGATGGATGCGAACAACAAGAAGCCCAAAGGGATGCTATCTGCATATCTATTTAGAGAGGCTAGGACCTGGCAGCAGATCTTCGCCGACTACGTCCTGCCTACCACTCACTTCTCAGAGATCCCAATGGATATGCTGACTCTGATTGGGTGTATCATGAAAGGGAAAGAGGTGTATTTCCCACGGCTGATTAGGCATAGCATGTGGAGAGCTCATATCCACGGCTTGCTACCGTTTCCTACGCTGGTTACCAACTTGGCTGAACTGGCTGATGTCCCGTGGGAGGACGATGACGCGACACCACCACCCCCAGATGATGATGAAAAGGAAGTTACTATACCATGGGGTGGATGGGTGCACGAGAAGCCCTCGACCAGACGTCACTCTCGGGCTAGAGTGGCAGTTGAGGCAGCCGGACCTTCTTCCTCCACAGCAGCAGCATCCTTATCACCACCACCACCAGCACCTGAGCCGACTTATCTGTTGGTGCGGCACATGCTTCACTTCATGGTGTGCTTCGAGCGTCGTGTCATGCGACGTCTTGATCGCCTAGACCAGGTGTTTGCGTCACAGGGCATTGAGCTTCCTCTACTCCCAGAATCTCCCGCCTCTGACGAGCAGGACCAGGAGGAGGAGCATACTGAGGAGCCGGTACATCAGGAGGCCCCACCAGAGACACAGACCACCGCTGAGGTTCAGCAGCCTCCTGAGGTCCAGCATGACATTCCTGAGCCACAGCCAGTGCCACCTCCAGTTCCACAGCCCGAGCCTGAGCATGAGCCACAGCCTGGTGCGATTGTTGACCCCCATCCCAAGCTTCAGTAGTAGCATCGAGGACGATGCTTAATTCTAAAGTGTGGGGAGGTCACCGCTCGTGACCGGTGTTTGCATTCATGTGGTGAATTTTCAGATTTTTATTTCTACTCGCTACTACTTTATTTTGTTTTATTCCGTACTTTATGTTTTAGATCATTTTGGGATTACTGTACATATTTGTGCTATTGTAGATACTCTTATTTTGGTTGTTGCACACTCTTAGTATATATATATTTTGCATCTTGGTTGTGTTTTGCATCCTAGTTGTTGATTGTGATTAGAAAATTAATGGATTACTAAAAATCAAGTTAACCCTTTCTATGAGAAATGTGTTTTGATTGAAAAAGGGGTAAACTAGGAGAATTTTTTTAATTACAATATTGCATTAGAATAAGCTTAATCAATATGATGAAAATTTCCAAGAAACTCATTTTTAGAACACTACCCCAATTGGTTGAAAATTTTTTTTTTTTTGAACTTGCTTGAGTTATACACGTTGTGGATCATGTTTTGAGCAAAGAACACAAGCATGTGAGATTTGAGCCTAATTGTGTGGTTACATCATATATAACCACTTATTTTCATTCTTGTGTGCATTATTCTCCTCCTATGATTGTAATCTTTGATTTGTTTAAGTCTATATGTCCATTATTTTGTGTATACATGCATTTGTATGATTGAGGCCATTGTTCAAATAGCTCACTTACCCAAATAGCCTACCTTTTATCTTCCATTGTTAGCCGATTTTGAGCCTATACTTAACCCACTTGTTCTTAATTGTAGCACATTACAAGCCTAAGTGAAAAACAATAAATATCCCTTAATTTGGATTTTTGATTAGCTTAGGCTAGTGAGAGTGTACATTATTTGATTTTGGGAGAGTTGGGAATATTGGGTAGTGATAAAAGTGTGATTTTGTATTTGTGTTGAAAATCTTGAGAATTGGGAACATACTCATGTGTTAATAATGTGTAAACCATATGCATTGATGTTCTTGTATATATTTTAGTCCAAAAAATAAAAAAAATAAAAAAAATAAAAAAATTTACAATAAAAAGGGAACAAAAGAATGCCCCAAAACAAGGTTCAATAAAAGTTAATGCATATGAGTGGTGATCAAAAAGAGAATACATGATTGTGTGAAAAGTGAAGAATGGATGGCTAGGTTTGTTTAGAATTGTTTAGGTTGTCATAGGTTAGGCGAGAAGTTTAAGTTAATCAAAGATTCAAATTTCAAGCTCACTTGACCATATGCATCCTACCTTGACCCTAGCCCCATTACAACCTACGGGAAAGCCCTCATGATATTTGTGTGCATGCATAAAGTAATTGTTGATTGTTAGATGAAAAACAAATCTTAGAAAGCATGATTAGGGGAGAATTGAGTGAATCAACCCCATATACTTGAGTGCTTAGACCGGATACACATCCGGCGAGGGTTCGATCGCTCAATTACATGTTTCCACCCGTGATCATCTTTTCTTGCAAGTTTATGAACTTTTTCAATAATTCAATCCAATTGTGGTTTGCTTGATTGCTAATACTTTAGCCCTTGTGCTTATATGTGTATTCTTGGAGGTTGATTTATTTTGATTAAGCCATTGCATCATGTAGATAGATTGCATTTAGTACTTACACTGAATAAATGTTAATACCCTTTTGCTTCTTCTTGATTTTAGCATGAGGACATGCTTAGTTTAAGTGTGGACAGATTTAATAAACTCCGATTTTGTGATTTATCTTGTGCTTATTTTGGGGAATTTTGTCACTTTTTCTCACATTTATTCAATGAAATAGCATAATTTTGTAATTCCCCCATTGAATTTTGTTTAAGTGTAAAAACATGCTTTTTAGGCCCTAAATTGGTGATTTTTTTTCACTTTAATTCCATTCGATGCCTTGATGTGTTTGGTGAGTGATTTTAGGTCCATAAGGCAAGAATTAGATGGAAGAAATGAGGAGAAAAGCATACACAAAGGGGGAATGCATGGAGAAACAAGGATTGGGATTTCACCAAAGGACGTGAACGCGCACCAGGCACGCACGCGCAGAAGTGATTTAACCAAAGGACGCGCACGCGTACATATCGCGTCCGCGCGGATTGAGAATTTGACATCGACGCGCACGCGCACATGGCGCGCACGCGCCGATATCCTCACGTGGCCCACTTGAAGGCAAAATGCTGGGGGCGATTTCTGAACTGCCCAGGCCCAAATCCAACTTGTTTCTGAGTGTATTTCATGCAGAATTGAAGTCCAAGCAAAGGAGGAGCAATTAGTTTTAGCCAACATGAGCTTTTAGTTAGTTTTCTAGAGAGAGAAGCTCCCTCTTCTCTCTAGAATTAGGTTAGGATTAGGTTAGATTATTTCAATTTCATGTTTGAATGCTAGGTTTCATCTTGTTCTTTGATAATTTCTCAATTCTACATCTTGACCCTCTTAGTTTTTTTATGCCAATTCCTCATTTTGCTCTCTTTTGTGATGATGACTCATGTTGGATTTGTTTACATTTAATGCAATTTGATGTTGATATTTCCCTACTTGATGAATTGAGTTGTGATCTCACTTTTCTTGCAATCAATAGTGATAGACTTTGATATTCTTGCATTTTATGATGTTGATTCTTATTGCACTCCAAGTGTTCGATGAAATGTTCTCTTTAGTTCTTGAGTAGTTTTATCAACTCTTGGCCTAAGCCAAGGGACTTGAGTGATCTTGAGTTTTTGGATGTAATGGATTTGGTAATTTGAGAACCCTGTGTGATCAATTTGAAGCTCATTGACGCTAACCCACTACTAAGCTAATTAGTAGATAGGTTAGGACTTATGGGTGGATGTGATTAGGCCTATTTGACATACTTCCAGTCTAGGAGTAAATGTTACGTACTTAAGGCTTTGAGAAGTAGACTTAATGGGTTGGCCATTCTTAATTATCAATAGTCGATTTGTTAACTGGGATGGTGACCTCAAGTACCCAAGTCTTAGCCAAGAGTTCCTTATTTTGCTTTCTTTACTTACTCGCTCAATTTACTTTCTTGTCATCTCATAAACAAAACCCCTCTCTTTTTACCCCATCATAGCCAATACACATGCACTCCATTGCATCCTAGGGAGATGACCCAGAGTCGAAATACTTCGGTTAATTTTTATTTGGGGTTTGTTATTCGGGACAACTCACTTAAATTTATTTTTGCATGAACGGACTCTTGTTTGGTTTAGAAACTATACTTTACAACGAGAACTCATTCATTTGTGAATTCTAAACCATCAAAAGTTCGTTCGTCAGTTAGCTACTGCATTGCAAAGGTAGCTCAACTTTGTTTGCGCATAGCAATCATATTCCCCTCTGGCTACAATTCTTGCTTCGTAGAGGTGTCTGAATTCAGCAAGGCTCTCCATTTTTTGTAATTGCCGTCTCAAAATCACTCCTAAGCTGCCTTGCATTTCTCCCCAATTAATTTGATCTTGCTGCTCCTTGAGATCCTCAAAACTCCCTTGGAGTTGTTGAATGTTGTGGTTGACTTGGCTCTATTGTTGTTGTTGAGTTTCCTTGAGTTGATTGACATCTTCCCTCAAGTGGTGTAGATCTCCCTTCATTTGGTGTACATCCCCTTGCAGTTGCTCCCAGTTGAATCCCTCTGGAAATTACTGATATTGGTATTGTGGTGGTGGTTGAAGTGCCAGGAATTGAGGTTGCTCTTCTGCCTCCTCTTGTTGTTGTTGTTGTTGTTGTTCATTGCCCTGAACTCTTTGTTCTCTGGCTCTGTGGAGTGGGTGCACAGCTACCACCTTGGCCATCTTTTTGGCAGTTATGAACTTGTCTTTCACAAGCACTTCATCAATAATCTTTTCAACTCCAGCCTCATCACATAGCCTCTGTATAATGCTGGGGAATGCCAACCTTATGTTGTCACTAGTGCTCTTCAGCACTTTATTGATGTTGTTGGCAATCATCTCCCCCATGTTGATGTTCTCTCCTTTCATGATGCTGTAGATGAGTACAGCTCTCTCCTTGGTCACCTCTGAAGTGTTGGATGTGGGGATTAGGGACCTCCTCACAAATTCTAGCCACCCTCTAGTTTGGGGGCTCAAATCTCTTCTCCTCAATTGATTAGGTACCCCATCCTTGTCATTGATCCAACGCACATGCATCACACAAATCTCATTTAGGATCTCATCAAACCCAGGGTCTTGCTGCTTCATTCTTTTTTCATAGCTCCGAGTGGAGCGTGTCCTCTTCACCATTAGCATCCTTTCTATGCTAGAGGGACTGTAGTCAATGGACTTCCCCCTTACATAGCTAATGTAGCCATATTGTTGCCCTGATTGAGTTACTGCGTTGGCATAAAATTCTCTCACCAAGCTCTCTACCACTTTTTTTGGTGGGTTGCATAGAAGTGACCAACCTCTATTGTTGATCTCAATGTTGATTTTAATGTGCTCGTTCCTCCCTAATTGAAACCCAACTTCTGGAATGATCTCCATCTCACTCATCCAACCATAGAATTGGTTTTGGTTGAATGCGGAGAGGAACTTGTAGTCATTGAAGGAGCTTGAGGACCCAGAGGTTGGTTCCTTGACTTTTCTTTTCTTTGAGGTTGAGCTTTTTGGTGGTGCCATGAGTTTGAGAGAGTGTGTTTGAAAGTGAAATGGAGTTGCAAGAAAGAACAAGCAAAACAAGGTTTCACTCCAACACCAAACTTAGGACTTGATTGTCCCAATCAAGAAAAAAAAAAAGTAGGGAAAGAGATGGTAAAAGATGAAAAGGGGAAGGAAGGTGAGGGCCGTATGCTCTTCGTGTGTGATTGGGGTTGTTTGAAGTGGAATAGGAGATCGTGAAGTGAGGTTTTTATAATGGGTGAATGTTGTGGTGGGAAATGAAAAAGGGTAAATATTTTCCCACTTGGGGAGTAGCGCCTAGCGTGGGAAGAGGCGCCAACTCTTTTCTCACTGTGTCTTCTGCATGTGTTGAGTTCCAAAGTGTAAGTACACTTTGACTTCCTTGCTTTGTGAGTTGTTTATCATATGGGCCCCATCTTCTCTCCTGAAATGAAACTGACCCCATTAGTAATGACAAAAGAACCCTTTCACATTCCTTCTCATCAAAAGTGAATTAGATTGCAACTGATGGGTGTCCCTTGGGACACCAAACTTAATTCTTTGGCATCTCAATAAATTGGTTTTATCATTGTGTATTTAATGTGTTCATACGAGTGGAATAACATCAATCTTTTCATTTCATTTTGATTCCAATTCCTCTGAACTCATTAAACCACATTCATGTTTTTACCCAAAGCATTAAGTGCTTTCAAATTGGGTGACTTGGGCTGCTAGATGATTCTTGGTGGTGGCCACGCCAAACTTAATCCTTGGGCTTACTCTTCAAATCAAGATATAAATTATCTGTAAGCCTAGATTAAGTGGGTGAGAGGCCACACCAAACTTAGCATTTTAGCTAATCTTCAGCCTATTCACTCATTATGATCAATGCCTTCATCAAGTTGCAATTCCGGAATAGAAAAAAATGTAAAGAAGATCTAGCTACCAAAGCTAAAATCAACGTTCTAAGAAAAGTAAACTACTTAATGCAACAAATTTTTAAACTACTTCAAAGAAAAGTAACTAATCAAAAAGGATAAAGTGTTGGGGTGCCTCCCAACTAGCGCTTCTTTATTGTCATTAGCTTGACATTTCTTCATTTTCTGCTGAGCTTGTAGCTCTCTCCATGCTCCTCTAAGGAGCCTCCCAAGTAGTGTTTGAGTCTATGGCCATTGACAGTAAAAGTTCTCTGAGTCTTGTCCTCCCTGAGCTCTACATGACCATAAGGAAACACCTTGAGTATGGTGAAAGGTCCTGACCATCTAGACTTCAGTTTTCCAGGGAAGAACTTGAGTCTTGAGTTGTAGAATAACACTTTCTGTCCTTCAGTGAACTCCTTTCTTGCTATCTTTTGCTCATGCCACCTTTTTGTGTTTTCTTTGTAGATTTTTGCATTCTCATATGCTTGATTCCTAAACTCCTCCAGCTCATTGAGTTGCATTAATCTCTTTTCTCCAGCAGCTTGCTCATCATGGTTTAACATCTTTAGAGCCCAAAAGGCTCTATGTTCAAGTTCAACTGGCAAGTGACAAGCCTTGCCATATACCAGTTGGTATGGAGACATCCCAATGGGGGTCTTATAGGCTATCTTGTAGGCCTATAGTGCATCATCCAGCTTCTTAGACCAATCCTTTCTTGAGCTTCCAACAGTCTTTTCAAGGATTCTTTTTAGCTCTCTGTTAGAAATTTCAGCTTGCCCGTTGGTCTGTGGGTGGTATGGAGTTGCCACTTTGTGCTTCACTCCATATCTGAGAAGGAGTGCCTCGAGTTATTTGTTGCAGAAGTGTGTCCCTCCATCACTAATGAGAGCTCTGGGGACTCCAAATCTACTGAAAATATTCCTTCTCAAGAAGCTTATCACAACCTTGTTGTCATTTGTTGCAGTGGCTATGGCTTCTATCCATCTTGAGACATAATCAACAGCCACCAATATGTAGCTATTTGAGTAGGAGGTCGGGAAGGGTCCCATGAAATCAATCCCTCATACATCAAACAGTTCCAACTCTAGTATGAATGGCTGTGGCATCTCATTTCTCTTGGTTTGATTACCAGCTTTTTGTCATTCATCACAACTTGACACCATTTCCTTGGCATCCTTAAACATTGTTGGCCAGTAAAATCCGAATTGAAGCACTTTTGCTGCTGTCTTTTCTCTACTAAAGTGATCTCCATATGCAGATCTATGACACTGCCATAATACTTCCTGCCCTTCCTCATGGGGTATACACCTTCTTAGGATTCCATCAGCACACTTTTTGAACAAATAAGGATCATCCCAGATGTAGTGTTTAGCATCCTTGATTAGCTTCCTCCTCATGTGCCTATTGATGTTAGTTGGTAGCTCCCCAATAGCCTTAAAGTTGGCTATTGACGATCGGTTTTTCTATCGGTAAAGAAATTGAGGAATATAATCGCGTTGTAAGTACAGCTTCTAGACCAACAGAAAATCCTTTCGTGCAAAAGTTTTGTTTGTCAATTAAGCAAACCTAATAAAATTGATAACCGAGTATTTAAACCTTGGGTCGTCTTCTCAAGGAATTCCAGGGAGGTGTTCTTATTATTAGTTATGGAAAAGGTGGAATTTTGGATTTTAAAAGGTTTGAACAAGGAAAATAAATTGCAGGAATTAATAAATTAATATCTCAATAAAACTCTTGGCAAGGTATGAAAATTCGGAAGCCCTATCCTAGTTATCCTTATTGATGGTGATGAGAATTGAGTTTTAATCTCACTTAGTTAACCTTTACTAAAGTAAGGGAAGGTCAAGTGGACTAATTAGTTAGATCCTCAAGTCCTAGCCAACTCCTAAGAAATGACTAGAGTTAGGGGAGTTCAATTCAATTAGGAAAAATAACAATTAACAACCACGATAAGTTTGATAACTCAAGAGTCTCCAGTTAATCAATTAAAGCCAAGAATATAAAAAGCTAAATAAGAATCATAAATTTGAAATATCTCAATTTATATTAAATAAAGAAAATCCTAACATGAATGGTTCATAAGCCAATTTGGCAACATATGTAATTAAATAAAAGCATTAAAGTATCTGAAAGTAAAAGAGAAATATAAAGTAAAAGGAATATTGAACCTGAGAGGAAGTTGAAATCCTAAATCCCTTAAGAGGAATCCTAATCCTAAAACCTAAGAGAGAGGAGAGAACCTCTCCCTCTAAAAACTACATCTAAAATTATGAAAGGTGAATAATGATATATCCTCACCTATGATTCCTCCATTCTCTGGCTTACATTCTGTGTTTCTGGATTTAGAATTGGGCTGAAAAAGGGTCCAGAAATCGCTGGGGGCGTTTTCTGTAGATTCTGGTGCGTGGCATCTGTCACGCGTCCGCGTGGGTCACGCGGTCGCGTCATCTGGGAGTTTTCCTTGTCACACGTTCACTTTGGTCACACGTACGCGTCATTTACGTTCTACTCAAGGCACGCATCTGCGTCAGTCACGCGTTTGCGTCAGTGCCTTTTCACGCTAGGCACGCGGCCGCCTCGTCCATGCGTTCGTGTCGCTGCCTTTTTCTTCAAAACTCTATTTTTGTGCTTTCCTTCCATTTTTGTATGTTTCCTTTCTATCCTCTAAGCCATTCCTACCTTAGGAGATCTGAAAATACTTAACACACAAATCACGGCATCGAATGGTAATAAAGGGTAATTAAAATTAATATTTTTAAAGCATAGGAAACGTGTTTTTCACATATATCACATAATAAGGAAAGAAAAGTAAAACCATGCAATTTACATGAATAAGTGGGTGAAGGATTGAATAAATCACTTAAATTGAGCACAAAATACATCATAAAATATGGGTTTATCAGCTATGTCTGCAAACCAAGGAGCTACTCAAATCATCATCAATTGTTCATCAGGAAAGCTTTCATTGACTGCTACTTGCTGCATCTTCTCTTCTTGTGGGATCCTTGAGAGGTGGTCAGCTACCTTGTTCTCTGCTCTGCTCCTATCTTTAATCTCAATATCAAATTCTTGGAGCAGCAAGATCCACCTTAATAGTCTGGGCTTAGATTCTTGTTTGGTAAGCAAGTATTTGAGTGCTGCATGATCAGTGAACACAATTACTTTTGAGCCAATAAGATATGATCTAAACTTGTCAAAGGCAAAAACTATGGCTAAAAGTTCTTTCTCCGTGGTGGTATAGTTCCTTTGACTCTCATTGAGAACCTTGCTAGCATAGTAAACAACATGTACTAGCTTGTCTTTCCTCTGTCCTAGAACAGCACCAACAGCAAAATCAGATGCATCACACATTAGTTCAAAGGGAAGATCCCAGCTTGGTGGTGCTATAATAGGTGCAGAGGAGAGTTTCTTCTTAAGTTCATCAAAGGCTATCATGCACTCTTTATCAAAATCAAAGAGAGTATTTGAGACAAGTAGGTTGCTAAGGGGTTTCGCAATCTTTGAAAAATCTTTGATAAATCTCCTATAGAACCCAGCATGTCCCAAAAAGCTTCTGATTGCTTTGACATTGCAAGGTGGAGGTAATTTTTCAATTACTTCAACTTTTGCCTTGTCCACTTCTATACCATCTTTTGAAATCTTGTGACCAAGAACCACCCCTTCAGTCACCATAAAATGGCACTTCTCCCAGTTTAAAACTAGGTTGGTTTCTTAACACCTTTTTAGCACAAGAGCAAGATGGTATAGGCAATCAGAATATGAGTTCCCAAATACAGAGAAGTCATCCATGAATACTTCTATGAACTTTTTAATCATGTCTGAAAAAATGGAGAGCATGCACCTTTGGAATGTTGCAGGTTCATTGCACAATCCAAAGGGCATTCTTCTATAGGCAAAAACACCATATGGACAAGTAAATGAAGTTTTTTCCTGGTCCTTGGGGTCTACAACAATTTGGTTGTAGCCTGAATACCCATATAGGAAGTAATAGTACTCATGTCCTGCCAATCTTTCAAGCATCTGGTCGATGAAAGGTAAGGAAAAGTGGTCCTTCCGGGTGGCTTCATTAAGTTTCCGGCAGTCAATGCACATACGCCATCCGGTCACTATTCTTGTGGGTATCAATTCATTCTTCTCATTTGCCACAACAGTGATCCCTCCCTTCTTGGGGACTACTTGCACCGGGCTTACCCAAGGGCTGTCTGAGATAGGGTATATCACCCCTGCTTGCCATAGTTTCAACACTTCTTTCTGAACCACTTCATTCATAGTTGGGTTTAGCCTCCTTTGTTGTTGTCTTGAAGGTTTGGCATCTTCTTCAAGAAAGATCTTATGCATACACATTGAAGGACTGATCCCTTTTAAATCTGCAAGTGTCCAGCCTATGGCATCCTTGTGTTGTCTCAGCACTTGGATGAGCTCCTCTTTTTGTTCCTTACTCAGACTTGGATTTATGATCACTGGTTGGGTGTTGTTAGCATCCAGATATGCATACTTCAAGCTAGGTGGTAGTTCTTTCAGTTCTAGTTTTGGTGGCTCTGCATCTTTGTTGCTTGTAATGGTTGGCATGATTGAGTTTCTCATGGGTGCTTTTGGTGATTCTCCATCTGGTGCTTGTTCCAGCTCAATGGTTTCTCCACATTGTTCTTCTTCCAAGACTTCTTGAACTATTTGTTCCATGGTGTCTACCAGCATGCATTCTCCTATGGATTCCTTGGGGTAACTCATTGCTTTGAAGATATTGAAGACCATTTTCTCTTCATGCAACCTCAAGACTAGTTCCCCTTTTTGCACATCAATGATGGCTCCAGCAGTAGCTAGGAATGGTCTTCCTAGGATAATCGAGGTGTTGACCTCTTCTTCCATGTCCAGCACAACGAAATCAGCAGGAAAGATGAACTCTCCTACTTTCACTAGCAAGTCTTCCACCACTCCATGTGGAAACTTAAATGTTCTGTCAGCCAATTGGAGCGCCATTCTTGTTGGCTTGGCTTCCTCAATCTTCATCCTTCTCATCATGGTCATGGACATAAGATTTATGCTAGCTCCCAAATCACACAAAGCCTTCTCAATGGTGATGTCTCCTATGATGCAGGGAATTTGGAAACTCCCTGGGTCCTTCAGCTTTTGAGGCAGCTTCATCTGTATGATGGCGCTGCATTCTTCAGTCAATATTATGGTTTCTTTTGCTTCCCAGTTCCTCTTCTTGGTTATAAGCTCCTTAAAAAATTTAGCATAGAGTGGCATTTGTTCTAATGCTTCAGCAAATGGTATGTTGATTTGGAGCCTCTTGAAGATCTCTAGGAACTTAGAAAACTGGCCATCCTTCCCATTTTTTCCCAGTCTTTGTGGGTATGGTGCCTTTGGCACATAAGGCTTCAAGACTGGTTTTGGTGGAGGTGGAGCAGGGATTTCTTCTTCATCTTTGTTCCCATGCTTTGCTGCAACTTCTTCATGCTTGTCTTTGCTTGGGGTTCCTTCTTCTACAACCATCCCACTTCATAGAGTAATGGCTTTGCATTCCCCTCTTGGGTTGGCCATAGTATCACTAGGAAATGTGTGTGTGGGAAGTGGGATTTGCTTGGATAAAATCCCCACTTGTGCTTCCAACTTTGAGATTGCTGCGCTTTGATTTTTCAGATTTGACCTGTATTCCTCTTGATTAGCATCTATCCTTCTGTTAGTTTGTGCTTGTCTGTCTATGAGGGTGGAGACTGCTCCTGTAATTTGTGAGGATAGTTGTGCTATTGCAGCTTCCATCTTCTCAAAGTTGCTCTTGATTTCACATCGTTGCATAGTTGAGAATAGTGCATCTTAGTTGAGGTTGTTGTGTGTGGGCTGGTTACTATAGTATGATGTGTTTTGTGAGTTATGGTAGGGTTTATGGTTCCCTGTTTGATGGTTGGGGTTGTGATTGAAATGCTGATTTGGTGAATAAGGCTTGTTGCGGTCCTGGTTGTGGTTTTGTTGATTTCCCCACCCAAAATTTGGGTGATTCTTCCAACCTGGGTTGTATGTCTTAGAGTGTGGGTCATATGGTGGTCTGGATGAATTGTTCACATAATTTGCTTGTTCCCAGTCACCTTTAGATCTTGGTGCATTCCCTTCTTGTTGGGGAGTTTGGTCCTTAATAACTGAGGCTTGGTTAGCCTCCATCCTTTTTGTTAGAGCTGCTATTTGAGCTGTAATTGCTTTGTTCTGAGCTAACAAAGCATCTACAATGTTGAGCTCTAGCACTCTCTTTTTCTGAGTCCTTTCTGAAGCATATAAATACTCATTTTCAGCTACAATTTCAATGACATCTATGGCCTCTTCAATGGTTTTCTTCTTGTTGAGTGAGCCTCCTGAAGAATGATCCACAGCCTTCTTTGCTTCATAGGATAGTCCCTTATAAAAGATGTGTAGTTGTACCCATTCATTGAACATTTCTGGTGGGCATCTTCTTGTCAGATCTTTGAATCTCTCCCAGGCCTCATAGAGTGTTTCTCCATCTTGTTGTCTGAAAGTTTGTACCTCAGCTCTCAGCCTAATAATTTTTTATGGAGGGTAAAATCTTGCAATGAATCTGTTCACGACCTCCTCCCATGTAGTTAGGCTATCCTTGGGGAATGATTCCAACTACTTTGCTGCCTTATCTCTGAGGAAGAAAGGGAACAAGAGTAGTTTGTAGATGTCGGGGTGTACCCCGTTGGACTTTACAGTATCACATATCCTCAAGAATGTGCTGAGATGTTGATTAAGGTCTTCTTGGGTAGTTCCTCCATATGAGCAATTATTCTGAACGAGTGTGATGAGCTGAGGTTTCAGCTCAAAATTGTTGGCATGAATTGTTGGCTTTAAGATGTTGCTGCCACAATTTCCTGAATTTAGGTTGATGTAGGAGCCTAAGACTCTCCTCTCTTGCCCATCATGATTTACTGGACCTTCTCTGGCATGGTTGTGAGCTTCTTCTTCATGATGGTTCTCCATGTTTTCCTCCATGTTTGTTTTAAAAAAACTCTTCCTCTTTCTCAGCATCAACAACTCTTTTCCCTCTTGCTTTCCTCCTTAATCTAAAGAAGGTCCTCTCAGGTTCAGAATCGAAGGAAGAAGAAACCCGCTTTTTCTACCTGTCATACAACCAACAAGGCAAAACAAGAGAAGAAAGAAAAAAAATTGAATAAGGAAGTTACTCTTGTTAGAGTGAATGTTAGTGTGAGTGGTGCAATTAATCAAATAGTTAGAAGAGTAAAAATACGAATGATAAAAATAATCAAAGAAGAAAGAGATAGAACTAAAAAATATAAAATGCTAAAAAAATAAAATAACAAGGAATTTAAATTGCTTAATCTAGCTCCCTGATGAGCGGATAATTTATACGCTTTTTGGCATTGTTTTTACATAGCTTTCAGTATAATTTAATTAGTTTTTAGTATATTTTTATTAGTTTTTAATTAAAATTCACATTTCTGGACTTTACTATGAGTTTGTGTGTTTTTCTGTGATTTCAGGTATTTTCTGGCTGAAATTGAGGGACTTGAGCAAAAATCAGATTCAGAGGTTGAAGAAGGACTGCAGATGCTGTTGGATTCTGATCTTCCTGCACTCAAAGTAGATTTTCTGGAGCTACAGAACTTCAAATGGCGCGCTCTCAATTGCGTTGGAAAATAGACATCTAGGGCTTTCCAGAAATATATAATAGTCCATACTTTGCCCGAGTTTAGACGACGCAAATTGGCGTTCAACGCCAGTTCCATGCTGCATTCTGGAGTTAAACGCCAGAAACAGGTTGCAAAGTGGAGTTAACCGCCAGAAACAGGTTACAAACTGGCGTTCAACTCCAAGAGAAGCCTCTACACTTGGAAGCTCAATGCTCAGCCCAAGCACACACCAAGTGGGTCCCAGAAGTGGATTTCTGCATCATTTACTCAATTCTGTAAACCCTAGTAACTAGTTTAGCATAAATAGGACTTTTTACTATTGTATTTACATCTTTGGATTATCTTTGGAACATCTTTAGATCACGTTTCGGGGGCTGGCCATTCGGCCATGCCTGGACCTTATCACTTATGTATTTTCAATGGTAGAGTTTCTACACTCCATAGATTAAGGTGTGGAGCTCTCCTGTTCCTCATGAATTAATACAAAGTACTACTGTTTTTCTATTCAATTCAAGCTTATTCCTTCTCTAAGATATCCATTCGCACCCAAGAACATGATGAATGTGATGATTATATGACGCTCATCATCATTCTCACCTATGAACGCGTGCCTGACAAACACTTTCGTTCTACATGCAAACAAGCTAGAATGCGTGTCTCTTAGATATCTAATATAGAGGACCGAGTCCGAGATATTAGAATCTTCGTGGTATAAGTTAGAACCCATGGACGGCCATTTCTGAGATCCAAAAACTCTAAACCTTGTCTGTTGTATTCCGAGTAGGATTTGGGAAGGGATGGCTGTGACGAGCTTCAAACTCGCGAGTGCTGGACGTAGTGACAGACGCAAAAGGATAGTAAATCCTATTCCAGTATGATTGAGAACCGACAGATGATTAGCCATGCAGTGATAGCGCATTGGACCATTTTCACAGAGAGGATGGGATGTAGCCATTGACAACGGTGAGCCCTACATAAAGCTTGCCATAGAACGGAGTAGGAATGATTGGATGAAGACAGCAGGAAAGCAGAGGTTCAGAGGAACGAAAGCATCTCTATACACTTATCTGAAATTCTCACCAATGAATTACATAAGTATCTCTATCCTAGTTTATGTTTTATTTATCTTTTAATTATTAAAACTCTATAACCTTTTGAATCCGCCTGACTGAGATTTACAAGGTGACCATAGCTTGCTTCAGGCCGACAATCTCCGTGGGATCGACCCTTACTCACGTAAGGTTTATTACTTGGACGACCAAGTGCACTTGCTGGTTAGTTGTGCGAAGTTGTGATAAAGAGTTGAGATTACAATTGTGCGTACTAAGTTGTTGGTGCCATTGATGATCACAATTTTGTGCACCAAGTTTTTGGCGCCGTTGCCAGGGATTGTTCAAGTTTGGACAACTGACGGTTCATCTTGTTGCTCAGATTAGGTAATTTTATTTTAATTTTAAGATTTTATTTCTTATTTTCGAAAAATACAAAAAAATTTTCTTCTTTTTTTGTTCTTCCCAAAATAATTTTCGAAAAAAAAAATCCAAGAAAAAAAAATTTATAAAATCATAAAATCAAAAATATTTTTTTTTGTGTTTCGTGTTTGAGTCTAGAGTCAAGTTTTAAGTTTGGTGTCAATTGCATCTTTTTAATTTTCTAAAAAATTTATTTTCGAAAATTTCATGCATTGCATTCTTCATGATCTTCAAGTTGTTCTTGGCCAGTCTTCTTGTTTGATCTTCATATTTTATTGTTTTGTGTCTTTTCATGTTTTTCATATGCATTCTTGAAACATTAATGTCTAAAGAATAAAAATTTTTAAGTTTGGTGTCTTGCATGTTTTCTTTTCTTGAAAATTTTTCAAAAATAAATTCTTGGTGTTCATCTTGACATTCAAAGTGTTCTTGGTGTTCATCTTGACATTCATAGTGTTCTTGCATGCATCACATGTTTTGATCCAAAATTTTCATGCATTGAGTCTTTTTGATGTTCTTCTCTTTCATCATTAAAAATTCAAAAAATAAAAAAAAAATATCTTTCCCTTATTCTATCATAAAATTTCGAAAATTTGGGTTGACTTTTTCAAAAAATTTTTAAAATTAGTTGTTTCTTATGAGTCAAATCAAATTTTCATTTTAAAAACTCTATCTTTTTTAAATCTTTTTCAAAAAAATCAAATCTTTTTCATTTTTCTTTTATGATTTTCGAAAATTTCAAAATTGATTCTCAAAAATCTTTTTCTTATTTTTATTTCATATTCTCGAAATTAATACTAACAATTAATGTGATTGATTCAAAAATGTTAAGTTTGTTACTTGCCTAGTAAGAAAAGTTCAATCTTTAAATTTTAAAATCATATCTTTTTAGTTTCTTGTTAGTCAAGTAATCAACTTTAATTTTCAAAATTAAATCTTTTTAATTTCCTTTTCAAATCCTTTTCAAAATGATTTTCAATCATATCTCTCAATCATATCTTTTTCAAAATCAATTTCAAAATCTTTTCTAACTTCTTTTCTTTTTCAAAAACAATTTTCAAATCTTTTTCAATCAATCTTATCTTTTTGTTGCAATCATATCTTTTTCAAAACTACCTAACTAATTCTCTCTTTAATTTTTGAAAATCACCTTCCTCTTTTTTAAAAATTCCTTTTCAATTAACTAATTGTTTTAAATTTTAATTTAATTTCATTTTTTTTTCTTTTTTATTTTCGAATTTTAATTCTAATTTTAATTAAAAACAAAAATATTTTTCTTTTCTTTTTATTTAATTTTCGAATTATTCTTCTCATCTCTCATCTCCTTCTATTTATTTATTTATTTACTAACACTTCTCTTCATCTCAAAATTTAAACCCTCTCTTCCTCTTGGTGTTCAAATTTCTCTTCTTCTATTCTTCTATTCTTATACTCACATACAGGAATCTCTATACTGTGACATAGAGGATTCCATATTTTCCTTTCTGTTTTCTTCTTTTTCATATGAGCAGGAACAAGGATAAGAACATTCTTGTTGAAGCTGATCCTGAACCTGAAAGGACTCTGAAGAGGAAGATAAGGGAAGCCAAAGCACAACTCTCTGGAGAAAATTTGACAGAAATTTTCGAAAAAGAAGAGAACATGACCGAAAATAATAACAATGCAAGGAAGATGCTTGGTGACTTTACTGCACCAAATTCCAATTTACATGGAAGAAGCATCTCAATCCCTGCCATTGGAGCAAACAATTTTGAGCTAAAGCCTCAATTAGTTTCTCTGATGCAACAGAACTGCAAGTTTCATAGACTTCCATCAGAAGATCCTTTTCAGTTCTTAACTGAATTCTTGCAACTCTGTGATACTGTTAAGACCAATGGGGTTGATCCCGAGGTCTACAGGCTTATACTTTTCCCGTTTGTTGTAAGAGACAAAGCTAGAGTATGGTTGGACTCTCAGCCTAAAGATAGCCTGAACTCTTAGGATAAACTGGTCACGGCTTTCTTAGCCAAGTTCTTTCCTCCTCAAAAGTTTAGTAAGCTTAGAGTGGATGTTCAAACCTTCAAACAGAAAGAAGGTGAATCCCTCTATGAAGCTTGGGAGAGATACAAGGAACTGACCAAAAAGTGTCCTTCTGACATGATTTCAGAATGGACCATCCTGGATATATTCGATGATGGTCTGTCTGAGCTATCAAAGATGTCACTGGACCATTCTACAGGTGGATCCATTCACCTAAAGAAAATGCCTGCAGAAGCTCAAGAACTCATTGATATGGTTGCAAATAACCAGTTTATGTACACTTCTGAAAGGAATCCTATGAATAATGGGATGCCTATGAGGAAGGGAGTTCTTGAAATTGATACTCTGAATGCCATATTGGCTCAGAACAAAATATTGACTCAGCAAGTCAATATGATTTCTCAGAGTCTGAATGGAATGCAAGCTGCATCCAACAGTACTCAAGAGGCATCTTCTGAAGAAGAAGCTTATGATCCTGAGAACCCTGCAATAGCAGAGGTGAATTACATGGGTGAACCCTATGGAAACACCTATAATCCCTCATGGAGAAATCATCCAAATTTCTCATGAAAGGATCATCAAAAGCCTCAACAAGGCTTTAATAATGGTGGAAGAAACAGGTTTAGCAATAGCAAACCTTTTCCATCATCCACTCAGCAACAGACAGAGAATTCTGAGCAGAATCCATCTAGCTTAGCAAATATAGTCTCTGATCTATCTAAGGCCACTTTAAGTTTCATGAATGAAACAAGGTCCTCCATTAGAAATTTGGAGGCACAAGTGGGCCAGCTGAGTAAAAGAGTCACTAAAACTCCTCCTAGTACTCTCCCAAGCAATACAGAAGAGAATCCAAAAAGAGAGTGCAAGGCCATTGATTTAACCATCATGGCCGAACCTACAAGGGAAGGAGAGGACGTGAATCTCAGTGAGGAAGACCTCCTGGGACGTCCAGTGATCAACAAGGAGTTTCCCTCTGAGGACCTGAAGGAATCAGAGGCTCATCTAGAGACCATAGAGATTCCATTAAACCTCCTTATGCCATTCATGAGCTCTGATGAATATTCTTCTTCTGAAGAGAATGAAGATGTTACTGAAGAGCAAGTTGCCAAGTACCTTGGTGCAATCATGAAGCTGAATGCCAAATTATTTGGTAATGAGACTTGGGAAGATGAATCTTCCTTGCTCATCAATGAACTGAGTGATCTGGATCAACTGATATTGCCTCAGAAGAAACAGGATCCTGGAAAGTTTTTAATACCTTGTACCATAGGCACCATGACCTTTGAGAAGGCTCTATGTGACCTTGGATCAGGGATAAACCTTGATGGTGTTTTTTGTGGAAAAATGAATTTTCCAAAACACACAAATCTCACCGGCAAGTGTACCGGGTCGCATCAAGTAGTAAAACTCACTTAGAGTGAGGTCGATCCCACAGGGATTGATGGATCAAGCAACTTTAGTGGGTGATTGGTTTAGTCAAGCTAACATTTAAGTGAAATTGGGTGAGACTTAAAGCAACAGAATGTAAATGACAAGGAATTATAAATTGCAGAAAGTAAATGTGCAGAAACTTAAAGAACAAGAAAGTAAAATAGCTGAAACTTAAATTGCAAGAAATGTAAATTGCAAGAATCTTAAATGACAAGAAATGTAAATTGCATGAAATATAAAGAGGAATGTGTGCTGGAAATTAAAATTCAATAGGAAAGTGTAAATAGCAATCAAACAGAGAAGTAAAAGATGCAAAATCATGCAACAGATCTAAACAGAAGAGTAAAATGCCTTGAAGAATTGTAAAGACAGAAAAGCAATGCTTAATTTGCAGCAATTTAAAAGGATGTTGAAGATCTCAGGAGTGGAAGAGACTAGAAAACAAGTATAGATCTCAAATCCTTCCTTGATCCAACAAGAACAATTGCAAAATGAAAATAGAAAAGTAAATTGTAGAATAAGAACAAGAGACGTTGCAGATGGAGAATGAAAACAGAATTTCTTCCAATCTCAATCCAAAATTTCAAAACAGACAAGAAAACTAAGAAAGAAAGCAAAATGAAAACTAAAGAGTGCAAAACTCCCTATTGGAGCTAGCCTCTTTTCTAATCGAGCTCCCCCTAACAAAGATGAAAATGATGCCTTATATAGGCTTTACAAAATGAAAATGAATATGAAATGAAAAACAAATTACCATTGAATGAAATTCCTAATCTAATTGATCCTTGTGCCTTTGAGTGATGATAATGAGCTTAGCTTGCTTTGGATTTGAGAAAGAGTGGGTCTGGATGACCTTGGTTCAATTGATGAAGAATTGTGTTCAAAGAGAATTTTAATTGAATTTTGGCCCATGTGAAAATTTCTCCCAGGAGGATGCTCAGCTCACAAGGTGAGCTGAGCATTGGGGCCTTGTGCGCATGTCTTGCTCCCTGACCGTGTCACATGTTGCGCACTCCTTCCTTAGTCCGTGTCAAATGGTTGTGGGATGCACCATGAGTAGCGCTCAACTCTCCAAGTGAGCTGAGCATTGGAGCTTCCAAGGGGAGGTCCCAAGTTCAAGCCTTGGTGAAAGCATTTGGGGAGCAATTTTCCTTGATTTTTCATGAAGAAAAACATGACAAAGCTCTCCAAGTGAGCACAGCGCTCTCTAAGTGAGCGCTATTAGAAGAGCCTCTTTGCCTTGGAGTGAGGCTCCCTCTTCGAATCTTGGTGGTTGCACTTTGGTCTATTTTTGCTTATTTTTAGCCCTTAAAGATACATTTCGTTTGTGCCTCAATTTCAAGCCAAATATGGGTTGCCATACATCGTTGGAAAGCTCTGAATGTCAGCTTTCCAACGCAACTGGAAGCACATCAATCGGACATCTGTAGCTCAAGTTATAGCCCTTTGAAGGAGGCATGGTCATGTTGTAAGCGCCCAGATTTTAACTTAGCAAAAATTTTGCTTCCAAGCTCATTTTTGCATCAGGGTAATGCTCAGCTCACTTGGAGAGCTGAGCTTTGTATGCTGATTGCCTATTTTCCTTTTATTTGGTCATGGGCTACGCTTTTAAAAGCGTGGCCTAAGGCTCCAAAGTGTGCTCCAACTTCAAAGTGTTCCCCAAAGCTCTTTTTTTCTCCTTTTTAGCCTATTTTGTGCTTCTTTGCTTCTTTTTCTTCTTATTTCCTACATGATTTATAAAATTAAAAGATCAAAGAAATATACCAATTAAGTACAAAAGCATTCAATATTTAAGCACAAATCATTAATTTCTTGTATGAAAAAGCATAGAAAAACATGACATGGTGACATGTCATCACAACACCAAACTTAAACCTTGCTTGTCCCCAAGCAAGAAAAGAATCATGCATTAAAGATTGACAATCCAAGGTAAGAAGAATAGCAACTCAATGTTCATGGTTAGCTAGTATTCTAAGCATGCTTTAATCACAAAAGAGATGTAAATGATTGATGCTTCTATTTAGCTCAATTTATGAAATCTTTCTCTTTTATTTCTTCCTTGAAACAAGCTTTTGATTTTTCTTATTAGCTTCTCCTTTTGGGTGCTTTGCCCCATGAGTTAATAACAAAGCTACGATTCTAAATGCTTTGTTTTCAAGTATTACCACTTGATACATAAGCACCACAAGCATTTGAATTAGAGGACTTCATTAAGCTCATTTTTCTTTTCTTTTCTTGACTCTCTAATCATTGATGCTCAGAACCTTGAGCTTTGAGGGAGTGCTTTTGCACTTGAGCCTAGCCTTGACTTCTAAGTGTTTTGTTTTCAAGCATTTGGCTTGATACATAAAAACCACAAGTACTTAGCAAATAAATTGCCATTGGTACTCAGAGCCTTCAGCTTTCTCATTCTTTCCCTTTTTCTTTTGTTGCTTTAATTGTATTTGCTTCTTCAAGGTTTTCATGATTTCAAAAGATTTCACAAAATGTCCTAGATGAAAACTTCAATTAAATAAAATCCAATGCAATTGAGCAACAATTAATCATACTAGCTTTCCAATACTTGTATGCACATGCTAAAATCTTCTTTAATGCCTTGTTTGTTTATGATCATGATACTTTACTGCTTTTGAACTCACAAACTTAAGTTGGTAGTCATAATGCCACAGCAACATGTTACAAATCAAGATTCAAGCTATGCTTTATTCATACACACATGTAAACAGAGAAGATGAAGACAATCATGCAATTTAAGTGCTGTAAACAAATGAGAAGAAAAGGAACTCTACAACCTTGTAGTTCATCTTCCTTATTGTTGTCTTTTTTCCTCTATTCTTCCTCTTTCCGTTGCCAAACTCAGAATGCTTGCTCATCCTCAAGCAACAATTAGAACAATGGCTATGGGTCTAAGATGGATCATGAATGTCTTACACGATAAAAAGTTAGTAGTACATGTGTTCTAAGCAAGCAAAATTAAAGATAATAATCAAGGCACAAGAGACAGAGACATTGTGATTGCAAACTTAAGAAGGTGAGCACAATACATTGCATAAAAGATAAGTGGCACACCAAACTTAGTGTGATACTTTCACTTGGAATTAATGCAAGTATCTTGTATTGGAACCAAATTTTGTTGCATAGCAACACCAAACTTAGAATGCAACCACATGTCAATTTATTTGAATTAAAACTAAGCAAGTGAAACTGTTATTTGTTAAGTACAATCACCAAGCCAAGAATCTGTCATGTATAAAGCTCTCTTGGTAATGTATTAACAAACATAGTAAATAAGCAAACTAAAATGAAAGCATTTAAAAACAGAAAAATGACTAAAGAAAGTGGAATGAAAAAGTGTCAAATTAAAGAGAAAAATAAAACTGCTGAGGCATTATGATTATGCAGACAAGTAGTGTGGCTTGAATAAATTGCATAGAAAATAAGTGGCACACTAAACTTAGAATCTTGGTGTGTCACTTTCATTTTTGATTTGATGCAATCATTCAAAAATATTGAAAATAATGTGTTGCATGGCAACATGATGCACGGAAAACTTGTCTCATAACAAATTTCCTTCGACAAGTGTACCGAATTTGTCGTCAAGTAAAAACTCACAATAGAGTGAGGTCGAATCCCACAAGGATTGATTGATCAAGCAACTTTAATTAGAGGAATGTTCTAGTTGAGCGAATCAGAAATTGAGTTGAGAACTGCAGAAAATTAAATGGCAGGAAAGTAAATGGCAGAAAGTAAATTGCAGAATCTTAAATGGGAATGGGGGAATTGCTCATAAATGTAAATGACAGAAATTAAAAAGAATGGGTAAGATCAGAAATGGGGAGTTCATTGGGCTTAGGAGATGTTGCATTCTCCGGATCAATCTCATTTTCATCTCTTCCTCAATCAATGCACTCATTGATCTCCTTGGCAATCTTAAGTGATTGAATCTCTCAAATCTTGATCAATATCCAATTCCTTGGTCAATTGATCATGAGAAGAGATGAAGTATGGTCACTGATTATACCACATGCATTTCCCAAATCAAGTATTGAGAGGATTATAGTCACATATCCATCCAAACCCAATTTGGTCCAGCATGAGAAAGCATTTCTAGCTTGATCTCTTCATTCCTCTTCCAAGGTTCAGAAGAGATCCAAGTATGAATAGTTTCTTTTCCAAGATCAGTACCCAATTGGATGAAGATTGAAAGCTTTCAAGTAAAATCAAGAGAAAAGATAGAAGAAGAATAATGAAAACTAGTATTGATCCATCAAATTACAACAGAGCTCCCTAACCCAATGAAAGGGGTTTAGTTGTTCATAGCTCTGGCAAATGAAAACAAAGATGGAGAATACATCATGAAAACTAGAAGTGCAGAGAAAGTAAATACAGAGAGTAGTTCTATGCCAAGAGGCTCCCTATAATTTCCAACTCCCCCTAAGACTCCCAAAATAATTCAAAGCTACTCCTATATATACTACTCTTCTCATCTTCTAGTTGGCTCTTCAAGTCTTGGGCCTTTGGATCTTGAGTTTGAAGCAGTTCTTTTCTTCATTTGGGCTTGGCTTTACTTGCAGAGAGAAAGTGTGAAGTGGGCAGAGACTTTAGCTCAGGGCGTTAGGGGTGTTAACATTTAGTGAAAATATGAGTTCGAGAACGTTACTGACAATCAACTTTCTCACTAACGTTCCTTAGTAAAAGCCACGATAACTTCAACGTTAGTGGCACAAACGTTGCCACTAACGTTGCCTCTAGGTCCTTCGCACACGTTATTGTGGCTTAACTTTCCCAATAACGTTGAAAAGCCCCCCTTGCTCCTACGTTAGAGCCCACGTTAACTTAATTAACGTGGCTCTTTAACGTGGGCTTGCCATCCTTCGAGAACGTTAGTGACACTCAACATTGTCACTAACGTTCCAATGTGCCCCCATGTCTCACGTTAGAGCCCACGTTAACTTAGTTAACGTGGCTCTTTAACGTGGCATTGCTTAGCCATCCCCAACGTTAGTGAAAATGTTGAGTGTCACTAACGTTGGCTCATCTTTTACTCATCCACGTTAGCTTCCACGTTAACTAAGTTAACGTGGGAGTTAACGTGGCTCATCGTGGCTTGTGTGGCTCCTTCCAACGTTAGTGACAATGTTGAGTGTCACTAACGTTGGCCATCACCTTCTTCTTTCACGTTAGCCTCCACGTTAACTAAGTTAACGTGGAAGTCAACGTGGCTCCTTGGGGTTGTGTGGTTGCTTCCAATGTTAGTGACAATGTTGGGTGTCACTAACGTTGTCGACCACCCTTGCCTCTTCACGTTAGCTCCCACGTTAACCAAGTTAACGTGGGAGTTAACGTGGCATTGTGCACTTAGGCCAACGTTAGTGACAATGTTGAATGTCACTAACGTTTGCTTCCTTTCTCCCTTTTAACGTTAGAGGCCACGTTAACTAAGTTAACGTGGACTCTAACGTGGCCACTTATGAGCATTGGCCAACGTTAGTGATAATATTAAGTGTCACTAACGTTGGCTCAAATTTCCTTCTTCACATTAGAGTTCACGTTAACTAAGTTAACGTGACTCTTAACGTGGGTAATGATGGCTTCGAGAGCATTATTGGCAGTCACTTTTCTCATTAACTTTGCAAGTTACCTCCCATTCCTTGCTTCCTTTGGTCCTGAAATCAGGCAATAGAGTGCATCAAAGTTCTAGTCCAAGTCATGGGTAATGCAGCATACAATTTGTCACTAAACTCATGCAAAATCCTCATGAAATCATGTAAAATGCACAATGTATGCTTGAATCCAGGTGTAAGTGAATATCTACCCAAAACTAGCTTATTTCCTAAGAAAATGCATAAAACTACCCTAAAAATAGTAAAGAAAAGGTCAGTGAAACTGGCCAAAATGCCCTGGCATCACAACACCAAACTTAAAGCTTGCTTGTCCCTAAGCAAGTACTGGAACAAGAGAATGATGAATGAAATGTCAAGAGAAATGAGTCATTCTTGTGGAAGTCATGTCACTGATTTTATAGTGGTTTCATGCATAGCAACTTAGGTTCATTCCTTCACTGGCTTTCAGACCTTTATCATGCCCTACAATACTCACTTTGTTTACATCCCATGAGACTTTTATTCATTGATCCTTTTATTGTCATTTCAGGGCTTATTGGTGTTCTTCAGGCTAAGTGCTCTGTAAGGGGGCAACTCTTTAAGATAAGCTTTCAGCCAAAACTCCTGAACCAGTTGGTTCAAGGTGCTAGGTTTTGAGACACCCCTAAGGACTTACTCCCTCAAGTCTCTCCCCCATACATACACACCACAGGCATATAGTTTATTCATTTTCTTTTCTTGAGGCCTTGGTGTCCAGCACCTCTTTGGGTTACTAAATGTTCTGTGGTGAGGGTTACTCTTGATAGTGGACTTTCAGCTGATAATCCCGAGTTAGTTAACCCAAGTTACCAAGTGATAAGGCACCCCTAAGAGCTTATTCATCTAAGTAGATCCCTCACACAGGAACACCACAGACACATGCCTCAAGATTTAAAACCATTGGTGCCTAGCCTTATTGCTTAGTCTTTTTCTTTTATTCCTCAACTTTGATTGTTCTTTCCCTTTTTCTTATTAGGATCTTCTTATTTATCTAGTCTCATGGGGTGTGTCTCAAGCATAGTATTCATGACAGATAGTTGTCTTCCCACCTTATGGTTGAACCAACTTAGCTAACTTATGACCACACCACAAACTCATGGACTTACTCCCTAGTATGAACTCTTCTCTGGTCTTTAAAAGCACTCATTCTCTTTTTATTTGATTTAAAAGGGACAAACATACAAGTAAGCACGGTAAAGATGCAGTGACATAAGGACTAGATATCATAAACCTCTTCAACAAGAACTTAAAAGAAGGAATTTAGAAATGTTTAAACTAAAATGGAAGCCAGTTCTATTTCATACAAGATCTTCCTTATTTAAAGCATAGAGAAAGATGGACCAAAGAAGGAACTCCACCACTTTTTGGTATGCTTTGAACACCAAACTTGTTCTTCACTATATACTGCAATATAAGGACTTCACCAAGTTTGAGTTGGAATTCATGAATATTGACTTATTCAATAGTAAAAGCTAATAAAATATGGGTTGCCTCCCATGAAGCGCTTCTTTAGCGTCACTAGCTTGACGTTTCTCCTTCATCAGGGAGGTTGATAATGCTTCAAGTCCTCCCTTCTTGCCTTGGACTTATATCCATTGGTTGTATCAATGATCTCTACATGTTCCAAAGAGAGAACTCTGTTAATAGTGAAGACCTTAGGTAACTGAGATGGTATAGTGGGGAGATCAGGGGGGTATCTGGGAAGTAAGCTGAGATCACTTTATCTCCTGGAGAGAAATCTTCCGTAGGGATCTTCTTGTTCCTCCACCCCCTTGGTACCTTCTTCTTTGTCTCTTTTGATGCTTCCCTGCTCTTGGCGACTTCTTCTTCTAAGTGAATTTTGTTGTTGTCTTCACATGCATCTGGTGGTTTAGGTTCCTCCAGCTTTTCCTTGAGCTGTGACGATTACTGTTTGCCTTGTTCATCATTCAGTGGGGTTTTTGGATGCGTTGGTGGTGCCTCAGTGCTTGTTTCCTCTACCAGCATCTCATTATGATCATTGCTTGGTTCTTTATTTTCTTGGTCAGCTTCTTGGGAGAGTTTGAAGATATTGAAGCTGAGTTGTTCATCATGGATCCTCAATATTAGCTCCTCTCGCTCCACATCTATGAGTACTCTGGCTGTAGCTAGGAATGGTCTTCCCAATATGATTGGGTGAGTGTGACTCTCTTCCATGTCCAAGATGACAAAGTCTGTGGGAAGAAAGTATTTCCCCACCTTTAACAATACGTTTTCCACCACCCCTCTTGCTTGATTTTGAGTTTTGTCAGCCAGCCTGATGATTACATCTGTGGGCAATATCTCATTGATCTGCAGCCTCTTCACCAGGGATAAGGGCATTAAATCGATGCTTGCTCCCAAGTCGCAGAGTGCTCTGTCAAACATTGTTTCTCCTATGGCACAGGGGACATGAAAACTCCTTGGATCTTTTCTTTTCGTAGGCAACTGCGGTAGAATGAGGGCGCTGCACTCCTTGTTCATCACTATAATTTGGCCTCCCTTGAGTGAGCTTTTCCTAGGAAGCAGCTCCTTCATATACTTTATGTATGCAGGCATTTGTTGGATAGTCTTGATGAATGGTATGTTCACATGCAAAGATGCAAACAAGTCAAGGAATCTTGAGTATATTCTCTTCTCCACAGTATCATTGAGCAGTTGGGGAAAAGGTGCATAGAGTCTCAACAGCTCCTGTTTTGAGATTTCTAGTTCTTGGTAATCTTTTTCCACCTCCTCTACTAAGGTATCTTCAGGTTGTTCTGACAGCTTGCTTGGCTTGTCCTCAATCTCCTTATCACTTATAGTGACCATCTTGCAATCTTTCCATCTTACTTTCTTTGTTTCACCTCTCGGATTCTTCTCTGTGTCACTTGGGAATCCATCTGTGGGTTTGGGAATTTGCTCAGAGAGATATCCTACTTGAGATTCCAACCTCTTGATTGTGTCTCCCTGGTTCTTGAAACTGGCTCACACTTCCTCCTTGAACACCTTGTTGTCTTGGATATCCTTGCATATGTCTTCAAGTAGATTTTCAATCCTTGAGATTCTTTCATCAAGTGATGATAAGTCAGGCTGAGGAGGGTTCTTCTGGCCTTGATATGAATGTGGAGAGGTGTTGTTATTGGGATGTTGATATGGTCTAGAGGTAAAGTGTTGGTGGGCTGCATTGTTTGGATTTGGGCGCCTTTGATCAAGGCTTTGGTCTTGTTGATTTCCCCACCCAAAGTTTGGGTGATTCCTCCATCCAGGGTTGTAGTTCTTGGAGTATGGATCATGGTTTTGCCTTGGTGAATTCCCAATGTAGTTGGCTTCCTCCTAGCTACCCTCTGCTTCTTCATTCACTCCTTCTTGGGTTGTTGATGAAGTGGAGATTGCTGCTACTTGGTTCCTCTCCATCTTCTCGGTGAGGTCAGCCAGCTGCTGGGTAATGAGCTTGTTTTGGGCCAGCAGAGCATCTACATTGTTTAGCTCCATTACTCCTCTTGTGTTCCCTCTTTCGGAAGCATAGAAGTATTCGTTCTCTGCTACTATTTCAATGACATCGATGGCTTCTGTTCCGAGGGTTACCTAAAACTGGAGGTCGATCTCGGATGAGATCTTCGGTACTGGTCGGAGAGGATGTGTCCGGCCGGCTGGTGGCGGCCGGAGCTGTTATATCCGACTTGTTGGACTTGCTGCACTGCTGATCCTTGGCCTCCGGAGGGTGGGGGGTACCTGCAAGAGACTCCGATGCTTAAGTTAGCATGGGTATTAAGCAGGTTTTATGTAGAATCAGAGTATGAGTTATACCTGGGTGCTCCAGTGTATTTATAGTAGTGTGGGCTGACCTTTCTGATAAGATAAGTTAGTTATCTTATCTTATCTTATCCTGTTTTGGATGAAGTCAGCTTATCTTCAAGGGAACCGCCTTTATCTCTATAGGCTGGGATTGCCTTTGGATTTGGGTCGTGTTCCTCTATTTGCGCCCTTTATTGGGCTTTCCTGTCGATATGGCCGAGTTCTTTGTAACGAAGTCGGTCCGCTTGACCTTAACAGGTCGGTCGCTGCATCGTCGACCATCCCAGGTCGGAAAGCTCGACCCAGGGTATGAACAGTGCCACTGCTTGAGCTCGGTCTTCTTTGTCGAGGTCGAGTCCTTTGACTTTGGTCCTTCTCGTAGCGAAGCCGAACTCAAGCATTTTGTCGACTTCTTTTGTAGCAGCTTTTGAATGTAGAACGTTTTTCTCTACAAGCGCGCGCTTTTATATCGGTGCTTTGGGAACGTGTGAGGGTTTAATGCCTTTTAATTTTAGCATTAATTGCCCCGTTTCTTTATTTTGATTTTGAAAACCCAGACACGGTTTCTCCTCTTTCGCCCTTTTCGTAACTTCTTCGCTTTTTTCCCTTCATTCTCTCGCTTTCAATTTTTCTTTGTGTTGCGGCGTTTGTTTGATTTTTCTAAAGCCTCTGCCTGGAGTTCGTGGTTTCGCGTTTCGGCCCAGCGACGTTTTCTTTTGCTCGTGTCTTTTCTTTTGCTTCGAGGTAGTGATTCCAGATTTCGCCATCTCTCTTCACCTTCCCTGAAGTCTGCTGCCTTTTCAGGTTGGTACTAACTTTCTTGCTCCTTTCACGGCTTTTAGTTTTTTGGTGAAGCTTTTGCTTTTACATGTTTTGAAAGTTTGAACCTTTTCGTGATTTTGCATTTGTTTGTCGCTGTAAATGCGTTTTTCTTGGCTTTCTTTTGTGTGTTTCTCTGGCATTTCCTTCGAGGCTTTATACGGTTTTTGTTTGTTGCTTCTGATTTTTTACTATCTGATAGAAACTCTGCATTCGTTCCTTGCTTTGCTTGATTGCTTTTAGTCGCATTTCTCAAAAGTTCGTACTTTTGACGTTTTTCCATTCGGCGTGTTTTGATGTTTTGGGAATGCTTCTTGGTTGACTGTGATGACTCATGCTTCTGGAAATACTTGCTTGTTTGAAGTCTTTTTCTTTTTTTAAAAGGTGCTGGGGTGAGAGCTGTAGATTTTCCTGGAAACCTTGCTTTGTTACTGCCTCCAAAGGATGCCCCAAGATTTTTGGTTTGAGTCTTGGGGTTTTCCTTTTCTGTGTGTTCACCTGCATCGTATTGAGTTGTTTTCTCCCTTTTTCGAGATGTTTTTAGTAATCCCATCTTCTTTTCTTACTTGTAGGATTAGTTGGCCTCATGTCTTCTCGCAATAACATTGTAGAGATGTCTTCCAGAGTTCCCGAGGGGATGTCCGATTGGCTGGACTCCCTTGTTTTGTTGTGTGTTTCTATTGTGGATGCTGAATTTTGCACAGAGCTGAGGAAGCGCCATAGGATTTGTGATAACCGTGTCCGCGAGAGTGATTACGAGCTTGTTGCTCCTGATTCCGATGAGAGAGTTTGTTTTCCGACTTCCGTCGAGGGGGAGCGTCCCTCTTTCTATGCTTATGAATACTTCTTCAGCCAATTAAACGTTACTTTCCCTTTTACTACTTTTGAAACTGACTTGTTGTGGTCCTGCAATATTGCGCCGTCCCAGCTTCATCCCAACTCCTGGGGTTTTATCAAAATATTTCAACTTCTTTGTCAGGAGTTGGACATAACACCTTCTGAAACTCTTTTTCTTTATCTTTTTGTCTTGGCCAAACCTGGAGGTTCCTCCAAAAAGAAAGCTTCCTGGGTTTCCTTCAGGTTGGCCCAGGGGCATAAAGTTTTTGCCATGAGGGGGTTCGCCCCTTTTTTCTTAATGAAAATGATGAGCCTGCTTTTCCTCTGGAGTGGCAAAAGAATGTAAGAGTGCCACGTTACACATGGGAAATGCTTAGTGAGGTTGAGCGGGCCTTTGTAGTTGTTCTTGAAGATTTGTGGGGGAAGCCTCCCCACCTGGACACGAAGAGATTTTTGAGTGATCCATCTTTGGTTCGGGCTGCTTTGGGTACTGTCTGATTTGTTTTTATACTTGCTCCCGAGCTTTGCTTCTCCTGTGTTGTAACTTGTCTTTGATCTTTGTGTTTTTCAGAGATGTCGAAGAATAATGATTCCATGAGGGCCTATAATAAGGCGAAGAAGGATTCCATGAGCTGCTTTAAACATCTCGGCCAAGATGGCCGGAGAGGGATCTTCTTAGCCTCCAGTTAAACCTCCTATATCGAGTTCTCCCGGGCCGAGGAAAGCAATTCCTACTCCTCGGGTCCATCTGGCCGATCCTCTACAATCTTCTGTTGCAACTTCCGGTGCCCCTCCTAGTAAAAAGCAAAAAACAATTGAGCTTTTCAACCTTGATGCTCCTAACTTTGATGCGGTTGAGTTTGTAGATCAACAAATCGGCCTTTATGGTGTTCTTCCTATGGACGACGTGTCGCTTCTTCATCATTTTGATTATATCACCCGGAGTGGTATCAAGTTGGCACACATGGGGGCGGCCCTATATCGAACTGCTCAAAGTCTTCCTCTCCATGCCACTAAAGCTTTATGGAGGAGGCCAAATAGGAGTTTGATCGGATGAAGGGCTTGAAGGAGGAACTTGAAGTAAGGGTGGCCAAGTTGGAGAAAGACTTGGAGAATGAAAAGGCTAGCTCTACTTCTCTGGCTGGTTCTCTGAGACTGGCCGAGGACACGGCTATGCGGCATAAGGACAGTTATTTGACGTCTTACCGGGAGGTGTTGCATCTGAGAGAAGAGTTGGAGAATGCCCGGGCTAATTATTCCGAACTCCAAGGTCATCTTGTTGGCAGTGTAACTGCTGCCTATGAGAACCTGAGGGAACAAGTTCGGGTTATTGCTCCCGAGGCCGTCCTGACCCTCTTTAGCTTGGAGAACGTTGTCAGGGATGGCAAGGTTGTCCCTGATGATGAGGATGAGGATGATGTCGATCCTCCCCCTGTAGCCTCTACCAAGGTGTCGACTTCTACTGTCCCTGCCGAGGTTGGTCCTCCCGCTTCTGACCCCGACTGCCAGATCTTGAACCGGGATGACGGTACTGTAGATGCCGTTCCTCTCCAGACTCGGCCTCTGTCTCCTCAGCCTGATGCTGCTAAAAAATCTTCTGACCCTTAGTTTTAATCTTTATTCTGGATATGTAGTTGGCCCGGCTTGTGGGCTTTTTTAAACTCTTTATGTTTTGTTAATTGCTGACACTTTCCCGTTGCTTGCCTAGCAACTTTTGTTTTTTATGAAAAACAAATGGTAGCATGCTTTAGCTTTTTTGAGATAGGTTTTGGTGGCCTTTGAGGCTTTTATAACCTTGTGGATGATATCGCGCTTTTGTGCTTGACTTGGTATCTCTTTTGGATTGCTTTGTACTTTGTATCTTCAATCCTTTGTGGTTGTGACTAGGTAGGTCTAACTTGATTTTTGGTTTGTTCTCGCTCCGGCTTGTATTTTCGACGATTTGTAACCGATTTCTTCAAGTTAGTCCTCCGAGTTGTTTTCGCAGTACTTTTCTAAGTTATTTTTGTAATCCCTTTCCTGGATCTTTGTCAGGTCTCCTTCAGGGATTGCTTCGATAACTGTCTAGTTGTAGGAGTCCGACTTAGTCATATCGGTCTCCTTTAAGTTATTTTTGTAATCCTCTTTCTTGGATCTTTGTCCGATCTCTTTCAGGGATTACTTTTATAACTTTTTAGTTGTAGGAGTCCGACTTAGTTATATCGGTCTCCATTAAGTTATTTGTAGTCCTCTTTCTTGGATCTTTGTCAGATCTCTTTCAGGGACTACGTTGATAACTTTTAAGTAGTAGGAGTCCGACTTGGTTATATCAGTCTCCTTTAAGTTATTTGTAGTCCTCTTTCTTGGATCTTTGTCAGATCTCTTTCAGGGACTACGTTGATAACTTTTAAGTAGTAGGAGTCCGACTTGGTTATATCGGTTTCCTTTAAGTTATTTGTAGTCCTCTTTCTTGGATCTTTGTCAGATCTCTTTCAGGGACTACGCTGATAACTTTTAAGTAGTAGGAGTCCGACTTGGTTATATCGGTCTCCTTTAAGTTATTTGTAGTCCTCTTTCTTGGATCTTTGTCAGATCTCTTTCAGGGACTACGCTGATAACTTTTAAGTAGTAGGAGTCCGACTTGGTTATATCGGTCTCCTTTAAGTTATTTGTAGTCCTCTTTCTTGGATCTTTGTCAGATCTCTTTCAGGGACTACGTTGATAACTTTTAAGTAGTAGGAGTCCGACTTGGTTATATCGGTTTCCTTTAAGTTATTTGTAGTCCTCTTTCTTGGATCTTTGTCAGATCTCTTTCAGGGACTACGCTGATAACTTTTAAGTAGTAGGAGTCCGACTTGGTTATATCGGTCTCCTTTAAGTTATTTGTAGTCCTCTTTCTTGGATCTTTGTCAGATCTCTTTCAGGGACTACTTTGATAACTTCTCATTTTGGGCTGACTTTGTCATGTCGAGCCCTTCTAAGTTAAAGTAATCCTCTTTAATAGGGTTGGCCAGACCTCTTTCCAGGGTTTACTTATAAGTTGGGTTGACTTGGTCCGACTTCTCAATGTCGGCCAGTCTTTAAGTTATTATTTTAGCATTCCGTAAGACCTCGTCAGGTTCTTTTTTGGATCGCTTTCGATAACTTCTTACATTATTCTGTGTTCATCTTTGCCGATCTGTAGAAAGTGGTTGTCATATCTAGATCGTCCTTTGGGTGAATCACGTTTTCACCTTTATCGGACGGTTGTCTTTATCGTGATCGTGCAGTGAAATTTTTTTTCACTTTCTGCCGATCTGTTGCTTTATAATCGGACGATGAATACTTCATATTAATGCGTCTTGAAATCTTTGTAGAATATCTTCTGAGGTTGCAGGCGTGCCATGACCTGGGAAGCTCTCGTCCATCGAGTTCAGACAGTCTGTAGTAGCCCTTTCCAAGTACTTCTACAATTCAGTAAGGCCCTTTCCAGTTCGCTGCCAGCTTTCCCTCTCCTGGTCGAGTTGTTCCGATATCATTTCGGATTAGTATGAGATCATTTTCTGTGAAATTTCTCGGCACTACCTTTTGATTATATCAGGAAGCCATTCGGCGTTTTAGAGCTTCTTCCCTGATCCGAGCTCTTTCTTGGATTTCGGGTAGCAAGTCGAGCTCTTCTCTCTGAAGTTGGAAGTTTGCGTCCTCATTATAGTGAACTACTCTGGGCGACCCTTCCTCAATCTCTATTGGAATCATTGCCTCCGTTTCGTATGCTAATCGGAAGGGGGATTCCTTCGTGGTGGAATGTGGCGTTGTTTGATATGCCCACATGACCTGTGGGAGCTCTTCTGCCCAGGCTCCCTTTGTATCTTGTAATCTCCGTTTTAATCCAGCCAATATGACTTTGTTGGCAGCTTCGGCCTGCCCATTGGCTTGTGGATGTTTGACGGAGGTGTACTGGTACTTTATACTCAAGTAGGCTACTAGTTTTCTGAAGCCTGCATCTGTGAATTGGGTGCCATTGTCTGTGGTTATTGAATATGGAACCCCGAACCATGTGACAATGTTTTGATATAAGAACTTCCGGCTTCTTTGAGCGGTGGCATTGACTAGGGGCTCTGCCTCGATCCACTTTGTAAAGTAATCTACTCCCACTATGAGAAATTTAACTTGTCCTGATCCCTGTGGGAAGGGGCCGAGAAGATCGAGTCCCCATTTTGCAAACGGCCAAGGCGAAGTCACGCTGATGAGCTCTTCTGGTGGGGCGATGTGAAAGTTGGCATGTTTTTGACATGGTGGACATGTCTTTACAAATTCTGTGGCTTCTTTCTGTAGAGTTGGCCAATAAAATCCTGCCCGAAGTACTTTTTTGGCCAGAGCTCGTGCTCCGAGATGATTGCCACAGATGCCGCCGTGTATTTCTTCTAGCACTTCCCTTGTGTTGGAGGTCGGCACGCATTTTAGTAAAGGTATTGAGATTCCTCTTTTGTACAGGATGTTGTTTATGATGGTGTAGTACTGTGCCTCCCTTTTTAACTTATTTGCCTCCTTTTCTTCTGCAGGGAGTGTTCCTTCTTTGAGGTATTTGATTATGGGGGTCATCCATCCTTGGTCCTGACTTGTTATGGCCAGGACTTTTTCCTCTTCCGAGATTGACGGGTTTTGCAACATTTCCTGGATGAGGCTTCTATTGTTGCCCCCTGGTTTGGTACTGGCTAGTTTTGAGAGTGCATCAGCTCGGGCATTTTGTTCGCGGGGTATGTGGCAGATCTTATATTCCCCGATTTGTCCGAGTAGTTCCTTGTTTTTATCCAAATATTTTTTCATGGTGGGGTCTTTGGCTTGGTAGCTCCCTGTTATTTGTGATGTGACCACTTGTGAATCGCTGTAAATGTTGAGTTTTTGAGCTCCGACCTCTTTAGCCAACTTCAAACTAGCTAATAATGCTTCATATTCCGCTTGGTTATTGGAGGCTGGGAACCCGAACTTAAGGGAGAGCTCAACTTGGGTTCCTTGGTTGCTTTCTATTATCACGCCTGCGCCGCTTCCAGTTTTATTTGAGGAACCGTCCACGTAGAGATCCCATTCTGTGGGAGTTTCCAGGGTATCTGTGAATTCTGCGATGAAGTCGGCCAGATACTGTGACTTGATGGCCGTCTGAGCTTCGTATTGGAGGTCGAATTCTGACAACTCGACTGTCCATTGTAGAATTCTGCCTGCTAAATCTGTTTTCTGCAATATTCCTTTTATGGGCTGGTTAGTTCTAACCTTAATGGTATGAGCCTGGAAGTACGGGCGGAGTCGTCGAGATGTTAGGATGAGAGTATAGGCAAATTTTTCTATTTTCTGGTAGTTCAGCTCGGATCCCTGTAGTGCTTTACTAATGAAGTAGACGGGTTGTTGCCCATTTTCGTCTTCTCTGACTAGTGCTGAGGCTATCGCCCGGCTTCCTACTGCGAGATATAATATGAGTGGTTCTCCTTCTCGTGGTCGAGATAGGATAGGTGGCCGTCCTAAGAACTCCTTGAAGTCTCGGAAAGCTTGCTCACATTCTATCATCCATTCGAATTGTTTTCCCTTTCTTAAAGTAGCATAGAAGGGGAGAGATCTTATCGCAGCTCCTGCTAAGAATCGGGATAGGGCAGCTAGTCTCCCGTTGAGTTGTTGTACTTCTTTGACACAGGTTGGGCTCTTCATGTTAAGTATAGCTTGACATTTGTCTGGATTTGCTTCAATTCCCCTTTGTGTGAGCATGAAGCCTAAGAATTTGCCTGCTTCAACTGCGAAGGTGCATTTCGCAGGGTTGAGTCGCATGTTATGCTTCCTTATAGTGTTAAACACTTGAGCCAGGTCAGATAATAGTGTATCTTCGCTTTGTGTTTTTATCAACATGTCGTCCACATAGACTTCCATGATTTTTCTGATGTGATCCGAGAAGACTTTATTTATTAGCCTTTGATAGGTAGCTCCCGCGTTCTTGAGACCGAAAGGCATCACGATGTAACAGTAGTTCGCCTTTGGTGTTAAGAACGAGGTCTTTTCTTGATCTGGTGGATACATGGGAATTTGGTTGTATCCTGAATAGGCGTCAATAAACGAGAGGTATCTATATCCAGAGGAAGCGTCTACCAGAGCGTCAATACTTGGTAGTGGGTATGGATCTTTTGGGCAGGATTTGTTGAGATCGGTGTAATCGGTACACATGCGCCACTTCCCGTTTGATTTTTTCACCAAGACGACGTTGGCTAGCCATAGTGGGTACTTGACTTCTCTTATGAATCCTGCCTCCAGTAACGTTTGTACTTGTTCTTCCATAGCTTGGGATCGTTCTGGTCCGAGTTTTCTTCGCTTCTGCTGCACCGGCCGAGATCCTGGATAGACCACCAACTTGTGGCACATTAGCTTAGGGTCTATGCCTGGCATGTCTGCGGCTTTCCATGCGAAGAGATCGACATTATCTCGTAAGAATTGTATCAGTAATTCTTTTGAATCTCCTCTTAGGACCGTGCCGATATTAGTCGTTTTGTCCGAGGTGTCTCCAATCTGAACCTTCTCTACCTCACCTTCTGGGTGTGGACGGAGTTCTTCTCGACGCTGAGCTCCGCCAAGCTCAATTGTATGAAACTCTTCTCCTCTGCCTTTGAGGTTTAAGCTCTCGTTGTAACAGCGACGTGCCGTCTTTTGATCTGCTTTTATCGTGGCTATCCCTTCTGTAGTTGGGAATTTCATGCATAGATGCGGAGTTGAGACTATTGCGCCGAGTTGATTGAGTGTTGTCCGACTTATGAGAGCATTATAGGCTAAACTTACGTCGACCACAATGTAGTCTATTTTGAGGGTCCTAGTTTGGTTTCCTTTTCCAAAAGTAGTGTGTAGCGATACGTATCCCAATGGTTGTATCGGAGTGTCTCCTAGTCCAAACAGATTGTTCGGGTATGCTTTAAGTTCCTTTTCATCTAAACCGAGCTTGTCGAAAGCCGTTTTGAATAAGATGTCGGCAGAACTCCCTTGGTCTACTAGTGTGCGGTGTAGATTGGCGTTTGCCAGTATAACAGTGATGACCATGGGATCGTCGTGTCCCGAGATGATGCCGGATGCGTCCTCTTTAGTAAATGTTATCGCCGGGAGGTCGGGTGCTTCCTCCTTTCCCTCAACATGATATACTTCTTTGAGATATCTTTTTCGGGACGATTTAGAGATCCCACCTCCTGCGAATCCGCCGTGTATCATGTGGACGTGTCTTTCTGGTGTCCGAGGTGACCGTTCAGCTCGTCCATCATCTTCGTCTCTCCGTCTTTTTCTTTGGTCATCATCCCGGGTGGCCAGAAATCGATCTAATTTTCCTTCTCTTACCAATTTTTTTTTCAAGTCGAAGCATTCGTTGGTAGAGTGCCCTCGAATTCGATGGTATTCGCAATATTCCTTTCGATTTTCTCCTCCCCTTTTGCCTTTGAGTGGTCGTGCTGGGGGGGATTTTTTCTGTGTGGCAGACTTCTTTGTACACGTCGACCAGGGATGCTTTGAGAGGAGTGTAGTTGTGGTATTTTTTGATTTTCTCACCCTGTCGATCTTCTTTCCTTTTGGAGTCCTTGTCTTTGTCTCGGTAGGAGGTTCCGAATTTTGAGGTTTCTCCTAGCCGAGCGTTCTCTTCCATGTTGATGTATTTTTCTGCTCGCTCCTGTACTTCGTCTAAGGAGGTGGGATACTTTTTTGATATAGATTGGCTGAAAGGTCCCTCTCGTAAGCCATTAATAAGCCCCATGATGGCAGCCTCTGTTGGTAAACTTTGTATGTCCATGCATGTTTTGTTGAATCTTTCCATGTAGTTGCGGAGGCTCTCCCGATCTCCTTGCTTGATCCCTTGTAAGCTGGGTGCGTGCTTGGCCTTATCTTTCTGGATGGAGAATCTGGCCAGGAACTTTTTGGCCAGGTCGTCGAAGTTTGAGATGGACTTCGGAGGTAAGTTGTCGAACCATCTGATCGCCGTTTTCGTAAGAGTTGTCGAAAAAGCTTTGCAGCGAACGGCATCTGAGGCGTCGGTAAGGTACATTCTGCTTCTAAAATTGCTGAGATGATGGTTGGGATCTGTAGTGCCCTCATACAAAACCATATCCGAGAGCTTGAAATCCTTTGGGATTTTGGTCTTCATGATTTCCCTGGTGAATGGATCCTGTTCTTTAAGTGAATTTTCCTCAGGAGTGGTCCGAGGAGCTTTTGATTTGAGGTCGGCCTCTAACTGCTGTAGTTTTTCTTCTAGTTCTCGACGTCGCCGTACCTCTCTTTGTAGATCCTTTCCGATCTCTCGTTGTTGCTGGGTTTCTTTCTCAAGTTGCTTTAAGCGATCTTGAAGTGCTTCCATGGCTCCCGGATTTGATGAATTTTTGTTCCCGTTGGATTCCGGAGTATCCTTTAGCGTAGTGTCTGCGTTCTTGTGCGGTGTTCTGTTCTCTAGATCCGAGTCGTGGTCGTTGTCATGGCCGTCCGCCATGGTTTTGGGATGACTTTCAGGTTCCCCGGCAACGGCGCCAATGTTCCGAGGGTTACCTGAAACTGGAGGTCGATCTCGGATGAGATCTTCGGTACTGGTCGGAGAGGATGTGTCCGGACGGCTGGTGGCGGCCGGAGCTGTTATGTCCGACTTGTTGGACTTGCTGCACTACTGATCCTTGGCCCCCGGAGGGTGGGGGGTACCTGCAAGAGACTCCGATGCTTAAGTTAGCACGGGTATTAAGCAGGTTTTATGTAGAATCAGAGTATGAGTTATACCTGGGTGCTGTAGTGTATTTATAGTAGTGTGGGCTGACCTTTCTGATAAGATAAGTTAGTTATCTTATCTTATCTTATCCTATTTTGGATGAAGTCAGCTTATCTTCAAGGGAACCACCTTTATCTCTATAGGCTGGGATTGCCTTTGGATTTGGGTCGTGTTCCTCTATTTGGGCCCTTTATTGGGCTTTCCTGTCGATATGGCCGAGTTGTTTGTAACGAAGTCGGTCCGCTTGACCTTAACAGGTCGGTCACTGCATCGTCGACCATCCCAGGTCGGATAGCTCGACCCAGGGTATGAACAGCTTCCTCAATAGTCTTCTTCTTGTTCAAAGATCCTCCGGATGAATGGTCTACGGCCTTCTTTGACTCATAAGACAGCCCTTCATAGAAAATGTGCAGCTGCACCCATTCATTGAACATATCTGGTGGGCACCTCCTTGTTAGGTCTTTAAACCTCTCCCATGCTTCATATAGAGTCTCACCATCTTATTGCCTGAAAGTTTGGACCTCAGCTCTCAGCCTATTGATTCGTTGAGGAAGGTAAAATCTTGCTAAGAATTTGTTCACCACGTCTTCCCAAGTTGTCAAGCTTTCCCTTGGGAAAGATTCCAGCCACTTGGCTGCCTTATCCCTGAGTGAGAATGGAAATAAGAGCAGTCTATAGGCGTCAGGATGAACACCATTAGACTTCACTGTGTCACATATTCTCAAGAAGGTGGTTAAATGTTGATTTGGTCCTCTTGGACACTTCCTCCGAACGAACAGTTGTTCTGCACAAGGGTGATGAGATGTGGCTTTAGTTCAAAATTGTTTGCATGGATGGTTGGCTTTTGAATGCTACTTCCACAGTTTCCTGGGTTTGGATTGATGTAAGAGCCTAAAACTCTTCTATCCTCCCCAGCATGATTTGCTCGACCTCTTCCGCCATGGTTGTGAGCCTCTTCTTCATGATGGTTTTCCATGTTTAGTTCAAAGTATTCCTCAAAGTGTTCCTCCTCTTCTTCACCACCTACTACACGTTTTTCTCTTGCCTCCCTCCTTAGTCTAAGGAAGGTTCTCTCAGGTTCAGAATCAAAGGAAGTTGAAGCCCCGCTTCTTCTCCCTGTCATACAACCAACAAGTACAAGCAAAGAGAATAGGTGCAGAAAGTATATCTGTCAGAATTACTGTTAGTGTGAGTGATGCAATATATCAAACAGTTAGTGGGTTAGTGCGAAGAAGTGTAGATAACAAAGAAAAAGTAGGGGGAAGGGAAGAAATTAACTAAAACAGGAAGTAAATAACTCAAACAGAAATTTAAATCAAACAAAAATAAAATGCTCAATCTAGTTATCCTCCAATCTAATCATTGTTGATGCACAATCAATCCCCGGCAACGGTGCCATAAACTTGATGCACGGAAAACTTGTCTCATAACAAATTTCCTTCGGCAAGTGTATCGAATTTGTCGTCAAGTAAAAACTCACAATAGAGTGAGGTCGAATCCCACAAGGATTGATTGATCAAGCAACTTTAATTAGAGGAATGTTCTAGTTGAGCGAATCAAAAATTGAGTTGAGAACTGCAAAAAATTAAATGGCGGGAAAGTAAATGGCAGAAAGTAAATTGCAGAATCTTAAATGGGAATGGGAGAATTGCTCATAAATGTAAATGACAGAAATTAAAGAGAATGGGTAAGATCAGAAATGGGGAGTTCATTGGGCTTAGGAGATGTTGCATTCTCCGGATCAATCTCATTTTCATCTCTTCCTCAATCAATGCACTCATTGATCTCCTTGGCAATGTTAAGTGATTGAATTACAATTTCTTGTAATTGAATCTCTCAAATCTTGATCAATAGCCAATTCCTTGGTCAATTGCTCATGAGAAGAGATGAAGAGTGGTCACTGATTATACCACATGCATTTCCCAAATCAAGTATTGAGAGGATTATAGTCACATATCCATCCAAACCCAATTTGGTCCAACATGAGAAAGCATTTCTAGCTTGATCTCTTCATTCCTCTTCCAAGGTTCAGAAGAGATCCAAGTATGAATAGTTTCTTTTCCAAGATCACTACCCAATTGGATGAAGATCGAAAGCTTTCAAGTAAAATCAAGAGAAAAGATAGAAGAAGAATAATGAAAACTAGTATTGATCCATCAAATTACAACAGAGCTCCCTAACCCAATGAAAGGGGTTTAGTTGTTCATAGCTCTGGAAAATGAAAACAAAGATGGAGAATACATCATGAAAACTAGAAGTGCAGAGAAAGTAAATACAGAGAGTAGTTCTATGCCAAGAGGCTCCCTATAATTTCCAACTCCCCCCGGGACTCCCAAAATAACTCAAAGCTACTCCTATATATACTACTCTTCTCATCTTCTAGTTGGCTCTTCAAGTCTTGGGCCTTTGGATCTTGAGTTTGAAGCAGTTCTTTTCTTCATTTGGGCTTGGCTTTACTTGCAGAGAGAAAGTGTGAAGTGGGCAGAGACTTTAGCTCAGGGCGTTAGGGGTGTTAACGTTTAGTGAAAATATGAGTTCGAGAACGTTAGTGACAATCAACTTTCTCACTAACGTTCCTTAGTAAAAGCCATGTTAACTTCAACGTTAGTGGCACAAACGTTGCCACTAACGTTGCCTCTAGGTCCTTCGCACACGTTATTGGGGCTTAACTTTCCCAATAACGTTGAAAAGCCCCCCTTGCTCCTACGGTAGAGCCCACGTTAACTTAGTTAACGTGGCTCTTTAACGTGGGCTTGCCATCCTTCGAGAACGTTAGTGACACTCAACATTGTCACTAACGTTCCAATGTGCCCCCATGTCTCACGTTAGAGCCAACGTTAACTTAGTTAACGTGGCTCTTTAACGTGGCATTGCTTAGCCATCCCCAACGTTAGTGACAATGTTGAGTGTCACTAACGTTGGCTCATCTTTTACTCATCCACGTTAGCTTCCACGTTAACTAAGTTAACGTGGGAGTTAACGTGGCTCATAGTGGCTTGTGTGGCTCCTTCCAACGTTAGTGACAATGTTGAGTGTCACTAACGTTGGCCATCACCTTCTTCTTTCACGTTAGCCTCCACGTTAACTAAGTTAACGTGGAAGTCAACGTGGCTCCTTGGGGTTGTGTGGTTGCTTCCAACGTTAGTGACAATGTTGGGTGTCACTAACGTTGTCGACCAAGTTAACGTGGGAGTTAACGTGGCATTGTGCACTTAGGCCAACGTTAGTGACAATGTTGAATGTCACTAACGTTTGCTTCCTTTCCCCCTTTTAACGTTAGAGGCCACGTTAACTAAGTTAACGTGGACTCTAACGTGGCCACTTATGAGCATTGGCCAACGTTAGTGATAATGTTAAGTGTCACTAACGTTGGCTCAAATTTCCTTCTTTACATTAGAGTTCACGTTAACTTAGTTAACGTGACTCTTAACGTGGGTAATGATGGCTTCGAGAGCGTTATTGGCAGTCACTTTTCTCATTAACTTTGCAAGTTACCTCCCATTCCTTGCTTCCTTTGGTCCTGAAATCAGGCAATAGAGTGCATCATAGTCCAAGTCATGGGTAATGCAGCATACAATTTGTCACTAAACTCATGCAAAATCCTCATGAAATCATGTAAAATGCACAATGTATGCTTGAATCCAGGTGTAAGTGAATATCTACCCAAAACTAGCTTATTTCCTAAGAAAATGCATGAAACTACCCTAAAAACAGTAAAGAAAAGGTCAGTGAAACTGGCCAAAATGCCCTGGCATCACAACACCAAACTTAGAATGTAACCATATACCAATTTATTGAATTTAAACAAAGCAAAGAAAGAAAACAAAGTAGAGAAGAAATGTTACCTACGGTTGGGTTACCTCCCAACAAGTGCTCTTTTAGTGTCATTAGCTTGACATGTTGTTCTTCACTTTCTTCCTCTTCTTCCAGTTTGTTAAGAGGAATGACCTCAAAGGAGGGAAAGATTCAACTAGTGTCCCTTGTCTTGGCCTTTCCTCAGCAAGCTTCCTTTTGCAAATGGCTTGATTGATTTTGCTTGCTGGATTAGGGACAGAATTGGTGTTCTTGCTAGTTGCCTTCACTTCCTTGAATTCAAGATTTGTTTGCTGTGTGATTATTGGAGTTTTGTATTCATCCAGAGCCTTTTGAATTGGTGGTTCCATGAGCTTTTCCTCTATGCACTTCTCTGCTTCACTTGAGTTTGGAATTCTTTAGTTTTCTTTCTCACTTTCTTGCTCTTCCACTTCCTCCCTTGCACTCAACATTTGACTTAATAGATTTTTCATTGAGGAGGTTTTTTGATCTTCCCAACATTTCTTCATCTCCTCTTAATATTTTTCAATCACAGATTCAATTGTTGAGAGTTTTTGGGTCAGGGTAGTTTGTCAGAGTTGTGAGTCTTCATGTTCCCTTGTCATCTCAAGTGCAGTTTCATTTTCAACCACCTCATTCTTCATTGAAAGTTCACTTGATGCAGTAGCCTCCTCATCTTGCTCTTCCACTTTATCCTTCACATCCATCAATTGGTCTTCATCCTTACTGTTTGATGGTTTTAAGTTCCTCCTTGTTTGTTCTAAGGGCTGATGCCAGGGCATTTTGGCCAGTTTCACTGACCTTTTCTTTACTGTTTTTAAGGTAGTTTCATGCATTTTCTTAGGAAATAAGCTAGTTTTGGGTGGATATTCACTTACATCTTGATTCAAGCATACATTGTGCATTTTACATGATTTCATCAGGATTTTGCATGAATTATATGATAAATTGGATGATGCATGATCCATGATTAAGAGCAAGACTTTGATGCACTTTGTTTGATTGATTTCAGGCCAAAAGAAGAAGAGAAGAGCCACGTTAGTGGCTACGTTAGTTACACTAACGTAGGCACTAACGTGGAAGGAAGGAAAGTCCCAACGTTAGTGGAAAAAGTTAGTGGCATTAAATTTGAAGAAAGGAAATGGAGCCAATGTTAGTGACACTTAACATTATCACTAACGTTGGACCAAGCTCATAAGTAGGCACGTTAGTTGCCACGTTAACTTAGTTAACGTGGCCTCTAACGTTAAGAAGAAAGGGGAAAAGCCAACGTTAGTGACATTCAACATTGTCACTAACGTTGGCCCAAGTTACAACAAAGCCACGTTAACTCCCACGTTAACTTAGTTAACGTGGAAGCTAACGTGGAGAAAGGTGGTGATCGACAACGTTAGTGGCACCAAACATTCTCACTAACGTTGGAGTGAACTCACAAGCCCCCAATAAGCCACGTTAACTCCCACGTTAACTTAGTTAACGTGGGCAAAAGTCCCACCTGGCAGCCTGACCATGCCTTCTTCAAACACGCATAACTTGAGCCACAAAGTTCCAAATGAGGTGATTCCAGTGGCATTGGAAAGTAGGATTCCAGATCCTTCCAAGTATATATGGCACTACATGGTTGAAACTAAATTTGAGGGAGAAAACCTGCCCAGAAAGTGCAATGATGAACATGGTATCAGCCTGTATTTAGGCCAACTGACCTCTTCACCTTCCAAGAAGTATAACTCGAGTTGTAGAGCTCCAAATGATGCGCTTCCAAAGGCCTTGGAAAGTAGACATCCAGGGCTTTCCAAAGATATATAATAGTAAGTGGTGGACACTAAGTTTAAGCTTCAGAAATGGGAAATCGCTAGCGTTATTGGCAATCAACATTTCCAGTAACGTTGGCATATATGCCAGCGACCATGTCCACTTCAAAGGAGCATAACCTGAGCTACAGAGGTCCAATTGAGGTGATTCCAGTTGCGTTAGAAAGCTGACATTCAGAGCTTTCCAAAGATATATAATACTTTATAGTGGGTATAAAATTTGAGCACAAACAAGAGGCATCTTTTAAGCCCCAAAAACACCAACTGGGCAGCAAGTGCAACGTTAGCCACAATAACTTTAGCACTAACGCCACACATGTAGCGTTAGTGTGGCTAACTTTAGCACTAACTTTAGCACCTGGACCTCAACTTAACTCACTTCTCTCTCAAGTCCACTTCCAAGCTCAAGCAAGCAGGCCCACAATTGTCAACCAATCAAGGCCACAAGAAGCATCTAGAATAGGAATTTTCATTTAATTGTAATTTGCTTTTAATTTCATTTTGTAATTTAGGAGAGCCTATATAAAGGCCTTAGTTTTTACATTCAAGTCAGTCTGGAATCCTGGAAATTGAAGGAAGGGGGAGAGAGTGAAGACCAATTCGAACTTCTGTGAATTGGCACACTCCAAGGGGAGTGGGTCTTCGGACCCCTCCCCTCAACCACTCTTCTTCCTTTTCTCTTATTTTCTTTTCTTAGTAGTAGTTTTTCTTTTAGTTGTAATTTTTATTTATGAATGTTAAATTTTCAATTTCAGTTTTATCTTTATCTTTACTCTTCTGCACTTTTTTTCTTTTCTATTTTGGTAGAGCAATGATCAACTAACTCTTTTCATTGGGTTAGAGAGCTCTATTGTGATTCAATGGATCAATTGTAGTTCTTATTCTTCTTCTTCTTTCTTTTCTCTTGATTTTACTTGAAAGCTTTCGATCTTCATCCAATTGGGTAGTTATCTTGGAAAAGAAACTATTCATACTTGGATCTCTTCTGAACCTTGGAAGGGGAATGAAGAGATCAAGCTAGAAATGCTTTCTCATGCTGGACCAAATTGGGTTTGGATGGATATGTGACTATAATCCTCTCAATGCTTGATTTGGGAAATGCATGTGGTATAATCAGTGACCATACTTCATCTCTTCTCATGAGCAATTGACCAAGGAATTGGCTATTGATCAAGATTTGAGAGATTGAATTACAAGAAATTGTAATTCAATCACTTAAGATTGCCAAGGAGATCAATGAGTGTATTGATTGAGGAAGAGATGAGAATGAACATGATCCGGAGGATTGCAATATCTCTTGATCCCAATGTTCATTTTATTTTTAGTTCTTACATTTACTTTTTTTGTCATTTTACTTTTCTGCACTTTATTGCTTTCTTTACTTTTCTATCAATTTACATTTCCTTGTTACTTATCACTCCATTATGATTCGTCTAACTAGGATAATTAATTAACCATTGATTGCTTAATCCGTTAATCTCTGTGGGATTCGATCTCACTCTATTGTGAGTTTTACTTGACGACAATTCGGTACACTTGCCGAAGGGAAATTTGTTGAGAGACAAGTTTTCCGTGCATCAAGGGCCCATTCATCTTCTTGAAGACGATTTCTTTCCAGGATGGGGATTTTGTGTATCTTTCCACGAGTTTTCTGTGTATTTCAATGGCTTGAAGGTAATCCTCATCTGTTGGTTTAAGAGATGAAGGTTGAGAATAATTTTGGTGACATGGATGTATTGTGGTGAAGTTGTGTTGAGGGGTGTGGAATGAGTTGTGTGATTGATGGGATGACTTGTATGGATTTTGGAGGAAACTTTGTGTTGAGGCATAATCAAGTGATGAAGATCTTTCAAATGAGAAACTGGGACGTGAGGGTGGATGCTCTTTCATTCCTTGGTGATACTCCCAGCCACCATTAGAATAATGACTTGCATCATTTTGTGGTGGAGGAAAATATCCCATATGATTCTCTTGCTCATCTTGTGTCTCTGAAGCAAATCTCCATGGATTGGAGTGCTTAGAATTTGTATTTTCTTGGTGATATTCCCAGCCACCATTAGAGATTGGTGATGGTGGGTAATATCCCATGAAATTTGTTTGATCATAAGATGAGTTGAACTCCATTTGAATTTTGGAAAACACAACACCAAGGAAAATTGAAATTACTCATATCAGAGATGAGAATTTCTTAGTGAGGCAAAAACTCAAACACCTTGGTTTCAATTTAAAACAGAAAACAAAAATAAAGAAAATGCTTGATCTAGACTTCTCACCCACTTAATCATTGTTGATCTAAATCAATCGCCGGCAACGGCGCCAAAAACTTGATGGTGTTTTTTGTGGAAAAACGAATTTTCCAAAACACACAAATCTCACCGGCAAGTGTACCGGGTCGCATCAAGTAGTAAAACTCACTTAGAGTGAGGTCGATCCCACAGAGATTGATGGATCAAGAAACTTTAGTGGGTGATTGGTTTAGTCAAGCTAACATTTAAGTGAAATTGGGTGAGACTTGAAGCAACAGAATGTAAATGACAAGGAATTATAAATTGCAGAAAGTAAATGTGCAGAAACTTAAAGGACAAGAAAGTAAAATAGCTGAAACTTAAATTGCAAGAAATGTAAATTGCAAGAATCTTAAATGACAAGAAATGAAAATTGCATGAAATATAAAGGGGAATGGGTGCTGGAAATTAAAATTCAACAGGAAAGTGTAAATAGCAATCAAACAAAGAAGTAAAAGATGCAAAATCATGCAATAGATCTAAACAGAAGAGTAAAATGCCTTGAAGAATTGTAAAGACTGAAAGCAATGCTTAATTTACAGCAATTTAAAAGGATGTTAAAGATCTCAGGAGTGGAAGAGACTAGAAAACAAGTCTAGATCTCAAATCCTTCCTTGATCCAACAAGAACAATTGCAAAATGAAAATGGAAAAGTAAACTGTAGAAGAAGAACAAGAGACGTTGCGGATGGAGAATGAAAACAGAATTTCTTTCAATCTCAATCCAAAATTTCAAAACAGACAAGAAAACTAAGAAAGAAAGCAAAATGAAAACTAAAGAGTGCAAAACTCCCTATTGGAGCTAGCCTCTTTTCTAATCGAGCTCCCCCTAACAAAGATGAAAATGATGCCTTATATAGGCTTTACAAAATGAAAATGAATATGAAATGAAAAATAAATTACAATTGAATGAAATTCCTAATCTAATTGATCCTTGTGCCTTTGAGTGATGATAATGGGCTTAGCTTGCTTTGGATTTGAGAAAGAGTGGGTCTGGATGACCTTGGTTCAATTGATGAAGAATTGTGTTCAAAGAGAATTTTAATTGAATTTTGGCCCATGTGAAAATTTCTCCCAGGAGGATGCTCAGCTCACAAGGTAAGCTGAGCATTGGGGCCTTGTGCGCATGTCTTGCTCCCTGACCGTGACACATGTTGCGCGCTCCTTCCTTGGTCCGTGTCAAATGGTTGTGGGATGCACCATGAGTAGTGCTCAGCTCTCCAAGTGAGCTGAGCATTGGAGCTTCCAAGGGGAGGTCCCAAGTTCAAGCCTTGGTGAAAGCATTTGGGGAGCAATTTTCCTTGATTTTTCATGAAGAAAAACATGACAAAGCTCTCCAAGTGAGCACAGCTCTCTCTAAGTGAGCGCTATTAGAAGAGCCTCTTTGCCTTGGAGTGAGGCTCCCTCTTCGAATCTTGGTGGTTGCACTTTGGTCTATTTTTGCTTATTTTTATCCCTTAAAGATGCATTTTGTTCGTACCCCAATTTCATGCCAAATATAGGTTGTCATACATCGTTGGAAAGCTCTGAATGTCAGCTTTTCAACGCAACTGGAAGCACATCAATTGGACATCTGTAGCTCAAGTTATAGCACTTTGAAGGAGGCATGGTCATGCTGTGAACGCCTAGATTTTAACTTAGCGAAAATTTTGCTTCCAAGCTCATTTTTGCATCAAGGTAATGCTCAGCTCACTTGGAGAGCTGAGCTTTGTATGCTGATTGCCTATTTTCCTTTTATTTGGTCATGGGCCATGCTTTTAAAAGCATGGCCTTAGGCTCCAATGTGTGCTCCAACTTCAAAGTGTTCCCCAAAGCTCTTTTTTTCTCCTTTTTAGCTTATTTTGTGCTTCTTTGCTTCTTTTTCTTCTTATTTCCTACATGATTTATAAAATTAAAAGATCAAAGAAATATACCAATTAAGTACAAAAGCATTCAATATTTAAGCACAAATTATTAATTTCTTGTATGAAAAAGTATAGAAAAACATGACATAGTGACATGTCATCAAACCTCATGCCACTCTCTGTAATGGAGAAACTGGGAATCTTTGAGGTACAAGCTGCCAGAATCTCATTAGAGATGGCAGACAACTCAAGAAAATAGGCTTATGGACAAGTAGAGGACGTGCTAGTAAAGGTTGAAGGCCTTTACATCCCTTCTGATTTCATAATCCTGGATACTGGGAAGGATGAGGATAAATCCATCATCCTTGGAAGACCCTTCCTAGCCACAGCAAGAGCTGTGATTGATGTGGACAGAGGAGAATTGATCCTTCAACTGAATGAGGACAAACTTGTGTTTAAAACTCAAGGATCTCCTTCTGTAACCATGGAGAGTAAGCATGAAAAGCTTCTCTCACTGCAGAGTCAATCAAAGCTCCCACATTCAAAATCTAAGTTTGGTTTTGGGAGGCCATAACCAAACTCTAAGTTTGGTGTTGAACCCCCACATTCAAACTCTAAGTTTGGTGTTGGGAGGTTCCAACCTTGCTCTGATTATCTGTGAGGCTCCATGAGAGCTCACTGTCAAGCTATTGACATTAAAGAAGCGCTTGTTGGGAGGCAACCCAATGTTATTTAATCATATCTATTTTATTTTCTTTTTGTTATTCCATGTTTTATTAGGTTGATGATCATGTGAAGTCATAAAAACTACTGAAAAATCAAAAACAGAATGAAAAATAGCACACCCTGGAGGAGAACAGTCTGGCATTTAAACGCCAGAAACAAGCATCTGTCTGGCGTTTAACGCCAGAAACAGGCACCAAGCTGGCGTTTAACGCCAGAAACAAGCATCTGCCTGGCGTTAAATGCCAGAAACAAGCTACATTTGGGTGTTTAATGCCAAAAACAGGCAGCAGTCTGGCGTTAAACGCCAGGATTGCACAGCAAGGGCGTTTTACACGCCTAATTGGAGCAGGGATGTTAAGTCCTTGACCCCACTGGATTTGTGGACCCCACAGGATCCCCACCTACCACACCTCTTCTTCTCTCCTCTTTACACCTTTTCATAACACTCTTTCCCAAAATAACCCCCACCAATCACCTCCATTACTTCTCTAAAAGCATCATACAACCCACCTACACCCACCCACTCAAATTCAAACCATCACTCCTTCCTTTTCACACACCATGACCACCTAAAACCCCCTTGACCAAACCATTCACACACCTCCATCTCCTCCATTTTCTTCTTCTTCTTCTACTCACTTCTTTCTTCTTTTTCTCGAGGACGAGCAAACCTTCTAAGTTTGGTGTGGTAAAAGTGTTGCTTTTTGGTTTTCCATAACCATTAATGGCACCTAAGGCCAGAGAAACCTCTAGAAAGAGGAAAAGGGAAGGCAAAAGCTTCCACCTCTGAGTCATGGGAGATGGAGTGATTCATCTCAAAAGCTCATCACTAAGAAAAGGATGGAGCAAACAAGAGATCATGGACCTCAGCAAGAGCATGAGGAAATTCCTCACCATGAAATCCCTGAGATGCCTCAAGGGATGCACTTTCCTCCACAGAATTATTGGGAGCAAATCAACACTTCCCTAGGAGAATTAAGTTCCAACATGGAACAACTAAGGATGGAGCACTAAGAGCATTCTATCATGCTCCATGAAATTAGAGAAGATCAAAGAGCCATGAGGAAGGAGCAACAAAGGCAAGGAAGAGACATAGAGGAGCTCAAAAGCACCATTGGTTCTTCAAGAAGAGGAAGACGTTACCCTCACTAAGGTGGACTCATTCCTTAATCTCCTTGTCTATTTATTTTACTATTTTTTGATTTTTGAGCTTTATGTTTTATTTATGTTTGTATCTTTACTATATGATCACTAGTGTCTAAGTGTCTATGCCTTAAAGTTATGAATGTCCTATGAATCCATCACCTTTCTTAAATGAAAAATGTTTTAATTACAAAAGAACAAGAAGTACAGGGTTTTGAATTCATCATTGAAACTAGTTTAATTATTTTGATGTGGTGATAATACTTTTTGTTTTCTGAATGAATGCTTGAACAGTGCATGTGTCTTTTGAATTTGTTGTTTATGAATGTTAAATATGTTGTCTCTTGAAGAATAAGGAAAAAGGAGAAATGTTATTTGATAATCTAAAAAATCATAAAAATGATTCTTGAAGTAAGAAAAAGCAGTGAATACAAAAGCTTGCAGAAAAAAAAAAAGAAGAAAAAAAATAGCGAATAAAAAGAAGAAAGAAAAAGAAAAAGCAAGCAGAAAAAGCCAAAAGCTCTTTAAACCAAAAGGCAAGAGCAAAAAAGTCAATAGCCCTTAAAACCAAAAGGCAAGGGTAATAAAAAGGATCCAAGGCTTTGAGCATCAGTGGATAGGAGGGCCTAAAGGAATAAAATCCTGCCCTAAGCGGCTAAACCAAGTTGTCCCTAACCATGTGCTTGTGGCGTGAAGGTGTAAAGTGAAAACTTGAGACTGAGCGGTTAAAGTCAAGGTCCAAAGCAAAAAAAAAAAAAAGAAGAGTGTGCTTAAGAACCCTGGACACCTCTAATTGGGGACTTTAGCAAAGCTGAGTCACAATCTAAAAAGGTTCACCCAGTTATGTGTCTGTGGCATTTATGTATCTGGTGGTAATATTGGAAAACAAAGTGCTTAGGGCCACGGCCAAGACTCATAAAGTAGCTGTGTTCAAGAATCAACATACTGAACTAGGAGAATCAATAACACTATCTAAATTCTAAGTTCCTATAGATGCCAATCATTCTGAACCTCAATGGATAAAGTGAGACGCTAAAACTATTCAAGAGGCAAAAAGCTACAAGTCCCGCTCATCTGATTGGAGCTAAGTTTCATTGATATTTTGGAATTTATAGTATATTCTCTTATTTTTATCCTATTTGATTTTCAGTTCTTGGGGACAAGCAACAATTTAAGTTTGGTGTTGTGATGAGCGGATAATTTATACGCTTTTTGGCATTGTTTTTACATAGTTTTTAGCATAATTTAATTAGTTTTTAGTATATTTTTATTAGTTTTTAATTAAAATTCACATTTATGGACTTTACTATGAGTTTGTGTGTTTTTCTGTGATTTCAGGTATTTTCTGGCTGAAATTGAGGGACTTGAGCAAAAATCAGATTCAGAGGTTGAAGAAGGACTGCAGATGCTGTTGGATTCTGACCTCCCTGCACTCAAAGTGGATTTTCTGGAGCTACAGAACTCAAAATGGCGCGCTCTCAATTGCGTTGAAAAGTAGACATCCAGGGTTTCCAGCAATATATAATAGTCCATACTTTGCCTGAGTTTAGACGACACAAATTGGCGTTCAACGCCAGTTCCACGCTGCATTCTGGAGATAAACCCCAGAAACAGGTTGCAAAGGGGAGTTAAACGCCAGAAATAGGTTACAAACTGGCGTTCAACTCCAAAAGAAGCCTCTACACGTGGAAGCTCAATGCTCAGCCCAAGCACACACCAAGTGGGTCCCAGAAGTGGATTTCTGCATCATTTACTCAATTCTGTAAACCCTAATAACTAGTTTAGCATAAATAGGACTTTTTACTATTGTATTTACATCTTTAGATTATCTTTGGAAAATCCTTAGATCACGTTTAGGGGGCTGGCCATTCGGCCATGCCTGGACCTTGTCACTTATGTATTTTCAACGGTAGAGTTTCTACACTCCATAGATTAAGGTGTGGAGCTCTCCTGTTCCTCATGAATTAATACAATGTACTACTGTTTTTCTATTCAATTCAAGCTTATTCCTTCTCTAAGATATCCATTCGCACCCAAGAACATGATGAATGTGATGATTATGTGAAGCTCATCATCATTCTCACCTATGAACGCGTGCCTGACAAACACTTCCGTTCTACATGCAAACAAGCTAGAATGAGTGTCTCTTAGATATCTAATACAGAGGACCGAGTCCGAGATATTAGAATCTTCGTGGTATAAGTTAGAACCCATGGACGGCCGTTCTTGAGATCCGGAAAGTCTAAACCTTGTCTGTGGTAATCCGAGTAGGATCTGAGAAGGGATGGCTGTCACGAGCTTCAAACTCGCGAGTGCTGGGCGTAGTGACAGACGCAAAAGGATAGTAAATCCTATTCCAGTATGATCGAGAACCGACAGATGATTAGCCATGCAGTGACAGCGCATTGGACCATTTTCACAGAGAGGATGGGATGTAGCCATTGACAACGGTGATGCCCTACATAAAGCTTGCCATAGAACGGAGTAGGAATGATTGGATGAAGACAGCAGGAAAGCAGAGGTTCAGAGGAACGAAAGCATCTCTATACGCTTATCTGAAATTCTCACCAATGAATTACATAAGTATCTCTATCCTAGTTTAAGTTCTATTTATCTTTTAATTATTAAAACTCTATAACCTTTTGAATCCGCCTGACTGAAATTTACAAGGTGACCATTGCTTGCTTCAGGCCGATAATCTCCGTGGGATCGACCCTTACTCATGTAAGGTTTATTACTTGGACTACCCAGTGCACTTGCTGGTTAGTTGTGCGAAGTTGTGATAAAGAGTTGAGATTACAATTGTGCGTACCAAGTTGTTGGCGCCATTGATGATCACAATTTCGTGCACCACTCTCCAATTGATTTAATCACTGTCAAATTTAAGCTAATCCCTGGCAACGGCGCCATAAAACTTGATGACTGGAATTCACACCGCATTCAAAATTGGTGAATTAGTCCTTTTGGCAAGCACACCAAAATTATCGTCAAGTAATAACCCACAGTGGAGTGGGATCGTATCCACAGAGATTGGCAAATTCGAGCAGTTTTAATCGATTGATGAATTAGTCAAGCGGATCAATAGGATTGTAGAGTGCAGAATTATAAATGACATAAATGTAAATGACTAGAATATAAAGAAAAGCAATAAAGTGCCGAAATATAAATGGCAGAAAGTAAAGTGCAGAATCATAAATGACTAGAATGTAAATGGGAATGGGGAATTGCTTAATGTAAAATTAAGCTATAAAGAAATGGATAGATAAGAATGGGGAAATTTATTGAGATTGGGAGATGTTGTCTCTTTGGATCAAGTCTAGCTTATATCCTCTTCAATCATGCAACTCATTGACCTCTTGGCAATCATGATTGATTGAGCCCCAATCCCTTGGTGACTCAATCTCTCAGATCTTGATCAATAGCCAATTCCTTGGTCTAATTGCTCATGAAGAGAGATATGTTTGGTCCCTGATTATACCACACACCATCATAGGTCCAAGTAGAGGGAGGATTATATGTCACATATCCAAACACCAAAACCCAGATTCTACTCTAGTGTGAGAAGGAATTTCAAGCATGGTTTCATGTTTCCTTTGCCAAGGTTCCCATGAAACCCAATTGCATTCAATCTCTTTCCCAAGATAATTGAACACTAAGCGTTAAGAACGAAATTCCTTTTAGTAAATCAAAGAGAAGATGAAGAAAAGAAGGATTTCACTATCATTCATCCATTAAGTACAACAGAGCTCCCTCTCTCAATGAGAGGGAAGTTAGCTACTCATGTCTCAAAAGGTACTCAAAAGTGAAGTGTAAAAGTGGATTTAAAATTGACTGTTTAATCCCCTTCTTCAGTACTCCTTGGGGGTATTATACTACTCCTAGTAAAATAAAAGAATTACAAAAGTGAAAAAGGAAAATTACATTTTGGAGGAAAAAGAAAACACTCAATAAGCATGACTTCTCAGCTGGCGTGTGGCTGGTGTGCCTCTGGCGTGTCACGTGCTCTTCATTTCCAGCTTGGCGTGCCACGCCTAATCCTTCAAGTGGCACGCTCGTCCCTCTTTCAACCTTGGCGTGCCACGCCTTCGAGCTTAAGTGGCATGCCATAGTGGATTTCTTGTGTTGGCGTGCCACGCCTTCGAACTCAAGTGGCACACCCCTTGCCTTTCTCACTTCTCTTTGCCTCTGGAAACTTGTACTGGCATGCCACGCCCAAGGTCTGGCGTGCCACACCCTTGCTTTATGCTTGGCTAGGCTTCTTTGGAAAGTTGAACTAGCGTGGCACGCCCAGGGTCTGGCGTGCCACACCCCTCTTGTGAGTGAGTGGTTGCTCTGTTTGGCGTGCCACGCCACGAACTCAAGTGGCACGCCCCAATGCTCCTCTTCTGAATGACACTGGCGTGCCACGCCTGGCTACTCAAGTGGCACGCCTAAGTGAAGAATGGTGAATGGCGTGCCACGCCTCCAATACCAAGTGGCACACCCCATGTAATTGGCCTCCTTCATCCTCTCTGTAAACTTATACCAGCGTGCCACACCTAAATGCTGGCGTGCCACGCCCATGATCTTGTCTTGGTTCTAGTAGTTGGCGTGCCACGCCTTAGCCTTCAAGTGGCACGCTATAGTAAAATGCCAAGGTTGGCATGCCACGCCTTCGATACCAAGTGGCACGCCTAGTCCTTACTTTTGGTCCTTTGTGCATTGGCGTGCCACGCCTGGTTGCTTAAGTGGCACGCCCAGTCTTCAATTGCCTTCAGCCCCTTCTCTGGATTGTTGTACCAGCGTGCCACGCCATGCTGCTCAAGTGGCACGCCCATGGGTTTGTGAACTCTTCAAGCTTGGCGTGCCATGCTTGGGTTCTCAAGTGGCACGCCATAGTGAAGGTTCTTCTTGGGATGGAGAGTTGGTGTGCCACGCTGATGACAAGTCATCTTAGCCTAGTTTCACTAGCCTCTTTCTTTAGTTTTCAATTGAACTATGCACTTTCTTGAGCCATAAGCAAGCCAATTTGGTAGATTTTCATGTTTCCTTTGATTTAATCAACCATGTATGAATTCATGCTATTTCATGAGGTTTTATGCTATAATTGTCACATATTATGTAAGAATGAATATCTCATGATTTTGAGCATAGCTTTGATGTGTTTGGTTGATTAATGATAGGTGAAGAAAGCTTGGAGAAAGGTTGAAGCAAGAAGGAATGGTTAGGAGGAAGAGAGGACAAAAAGTTTGAGCAAAAGTTTGCCTCAAACTTTAGCTCAAACTTTTGGATTAATTGAAAATGAACCAGGGAGCAAAAAGCTGGACCAAAAGTTAGCCTCAAACTTTTTGGCTAACTTTTGGGCAAAAAGCTGGAGCAAAAGTTAGCCTCAAACTTTTTGGCTAACTTTTGGCATCACAAATCAACACCCTGGAGAGCAAAAGTTTGCGCCAACGTTAGCCTCTAACTTTTTGGCTAACGTTGGCGCCATGAGTGTGCAAGGGGAGGCCAACGTTGGAGCAAAAGTTAGACCGGTCTAACTTTTGCCCCAACGTTGGTATCAGCAAAGGAGGGTGGCTGATGTGAAAAGTTGGAGTAAAAGTTAGCCTCAAACTTTTACTCCAACTTTTACTCAAGCTTTCATGATTCCAACCCGGTTCAATTCGGTTCTTCTCCAAACTCCAAGAGCAATCAACCAAGGCCTCTATCAACCCAATTCCATCAAGAGCAAAGGCCCAATTGAAGGCTTGAAGACCATTTGAAGAAAATGTATAAATAGCATAGGATTTAAGTTTTTTCGGGGAGCTTTTCCTTTTAGTTTTCATAGAGAGTTTCCATAGAGCTTTCTTATCTGGTTTGATTGGGAGCTCACTTTTACATTCTATTGTTGTTTTAATTCAGGAGAATTGGGGAGGACAATTGATCTCTCTTCTTCCTTGTTCTTGCCCAGCACTCTTTAATTTTCTTGCTTCGGATCTTGGGTGGAGAATTGAAGAACATCTATTTCAATCTCACCTTGGGATCTTGTTTAATTCTCTGCTTAATTGAATTTCAGTTTCGGTTAATTACTTCTTCATCTACTTTCTTTGCAATTTACATTTCCTTTGCAATTGTTCTTGTTGGATCTAGGAAGGCATTGAGATCTAGACTTGGTTATCTAGTCTCTTGGGTCCTGAGATCTGAATTCCAATTTTACATCCTCTGTTTACTGATTTCAAGCTCATTTACATTTCTGTTTTAAGATCCGGTTCAATTCCAGTCATCCTTTACTTCTCTGCTTGTTGCAATTTTACTTTTCCTTGTTTAATTTCTGCAAATCCAATTCCCAATTCCCTTTACAATTCAAGCCATTTACATTTCTTGCACTTTAAGATTCTGCAATTTACATTTCTTGCGTTCTAAGTTTCTGCCATTTAATTTCTTGTTCTTTAAGATTCAGCACTTTAAATTTCAGTTCTCTTTAATTTCATGCCCATTACCCATTCCCTTTACTTTCTATGCAATTTAAATTATGCAAATCACAAATCTCTCAACCAAATCTTGATTCACTTGACTAAATTAACCACTAAACTAAAATTGCTCAATCCTTCAATCCCTGTGGGATCGACCTCACTCCCGTGAGTTATTATTACTTGATGCGACCCGGTGCACTTGCCGGTTAGTTTTGGGTGTTTTGGAGAAATTCGTTTCTCTACAAAAATATCCCATCATGTTTTTGGCGCCGTTGCCGGGGATTGATTAGATTGACAATGATTAAGTGAAGTGGAGATCTAGGTCTAGCATTTTTATTTTCTGTTTCTCTAATTTTCAATTAACCCGCTAACTGTTTGAATTTTTGCTTAAGCTAACTAAAACTTCATTCTAGCAGTAGATTGAAGTGTCACTGGTTTGTGTATTCCTTATGCTCTGCTTGTATGTCAGGTACAAGAAGAACCACACCCACCTTTCATGAACAAGACGAAAGAACTCTCAGGAGGCTAAGAAGAGCTGAAAGAGGGAAAAATATTGTTGGAGAAGAGGAATCAGAAGAAGAATTCCAAAATATGGAGGAACATTCAACTAATCCACCTGGTGGAGCAGACAATAACAACAACAACCCACCCCAGAGGAGAGTTTTGGCCTCCTATACCTTTGCAAATGCTAGGCATTGTGGAAGCAGCATTCTCACCCCTAATGTCAAAGCAAACAACTTTGAATTGAAGCCACAACTCATTGCATTGGTCCAAAACAACTGCTCGTTTGGGGGAGGACCATTGGAGGACCCAAATCAACATCTATCTACCTTCTTAAGGATTTGTGACACTGTCAAGTCCAATGGCGTGAATCCTGAGACCTACAAGCTTCTGCTGTTCCCGTTCTCATTAAGGGACAAGGCTGCACAATGGCTTGAAACTTTTCCTCAAGGAAGCATCACTAGCTGGGATGATTTGGTGACTAAATTTCTAGCCAAATTCTATCCACCTCAAAGAGTTATCAGGCTGAAAACTGAGGTACAAACATTCACACAATTGGATGCTGAAAATCTGTATGAAGCATGGGAGAGATACAAGGCTCTGCTGAGGAAATGTCCACCAGAAATGTTCACTGAGTGGGACAAGCTACAGAACTTCTATGAAGGACTCACTCTAAAGGCTCAAGAATCACTTGACCACTCAGCTGGAGGATCATTGCAACTGATGAAAACAGCAGAAGAAGCTCAAAATCTTATTGACATGGTGGCCAACAATCAATATTTCTTTGCTCACCAAAGAAATCGCCAACCATCACAAAGGAGAGGAGTAATGGAGCTAGAAGGAGTGGACTCAATCTTGGCTCAAAACAAGATGATGCAGCAGCAAATTCAACAACAATTTGAGCAAATGGCCAAGAGGATTGATAGCCTCCAAGTTGCAGCAGTTAACACAAGCCAACCATCATCCACATGGGGGCAAAATGAAGAAACTCAAGAAGAACAACAACAAGAGCAAGTACAGTATATGCATAACCAAGGACCAAATGAAGTGTATGGTGATACATACAATCCATCTTGGAAGAACCACCCAAACCTCAGATGGGGAGATAATCACACCCAAAACCAACAACCATGGCAGAGGAACTCAAACCAAAACAACCCAAGAAGCAACCAAAACTACAACCAGCAGCAAACTAACCAGAACCCCTACAGAAAACCTCAAAACAACTACCCCAACCCCAACCAGTACCAATCCAATAACCAACCCACTAACCAAAATGCCTACCATCCACCACCCACATCTCATAACCCACCTCAAGTATCACCTGAATCTCAAAGACTCACTAACTTGGAGACCTTGATGGATAAATTGTTGAAACACCAAGAAATGACAACCAAGAATCATGAAGCCTCCATAAAGAGCCTAGAGAGGCAGATGGGGCAAATCTCCAAGCAGATCTCTATTGAGAGACCTTCAAGCTCTCTGCCGAGTGACACAATTCCAAATCCTAAGGAAGAATGCAAGGCAATACAATTAAGGAGTGGGAGAACATTGGTGAGCAACAATGACACTACAAAGAAGCAAGCAGAGAGCAGCAAAAGACCAATAGAAGATGAGGAGCAAACAAAGGCAGATGAAACCAAGGATCAAGTTGTGATGCCAGACAAGAACATTGAGAAACTCAAAGAGAAGGACAACCAACCACACGGTTCAAAAGAAGTAACTCAGGGACAGCAGCAAATAGGAAAGAGCATCACACCTCCACTGCCATATCCCCAGAGGTTCAACAAAGAGACTAAGGACTAACATTTTCATAAGTTCCTTGAGACTTTCAAAAAGCTGGAAATCAATATTCCCTTGGCTGAAGCACTTGAGCAAATGCCTCTGTATGCCAAGTTTTTGAAGGAGCTTATCAACAAGAAAAGAAGTTGGGATGAGAAAGAAACTATACTGCTTACTGAGGAATGCAGAGCCTTGATTCAAAAAGGACTTCCTCCTAAGCTTGAGGACCCAGGGAGATTTTTGCTACCTTGCACCATTGGGGAATTAACCATCACTAAAGTAATGTGCGATCTAGGAGCAAGTATCAACTTAATACCATCCTCCTTGGTAAAAAAGTTGCATATAGAGGAAGTTAAACCAGTACAGATATCTCTAGAGCTGGTAGATAAGTCAACAGTATACCCCAGGGGTATGATTGAAAACCTTCTGGTCAAGGTGGACAATTTCATATACCCTGCAGACTTTGTGGTTCTGGATTCAGATGGGGATGATGGTGATTCTATTATACTGGGAAGGCCATTCTTGGCCACTGCTAGAGCTATTATAGACATAGAGCAAGGAGAACTAACTCTCAGGATGCATGATAAGAGTGTCACTCTGAAAGTATTACTAGAAGCCCAGTTTAGTAATAGGAGGAGGGACTCTATGGAAATTGACAAGGTGATTCACAAAAATATCCCAAGGCAGAAGACTGTACAGAAGGATAAAAAAGTCCAAGAGGATATTGGAGTATTAGCCACTGAAGAGAGAAATCCCCAAGGTAAGTCTACAGCCATAAAAGAAAGATCAACAAAAAAAGGGATGAAACGCAGAAACAAAACAAAAAGGGGTTGGAAGAACAGGAAGATTCCAACAGAGGGGATTTCCAAAGGTGACAAAGTGCAATTGATATATCAACAACTGGGAGCAAGTCGACAGACTGATGACTATTACAATGTCAGCAACATACTCTCGTTGGAACATGCTGAAATTGAACACCAGAGAACAAAGAGGAGGATCACAGTCAGGGGAGACAAGTTGAGGCACTACAACCCTCAACCGCCATAAAAGAAAGCTCCAATGTCAAGCTAGTGACAATAAAAGAGCGCTCCATGGGAGGCAACCCATGATTTAAGATTTATGTCATTTTAAATTCAATAAGCTATGATCATCTGAGCATGAAATTTATTTTCATAGACGTACTCAATGAATTCATGCAAATTTTTTTACATATGCTAAGACTTCTAAAGTTTGGTGTGCCTTCAAGCACACCAAACCAGTGTTACAAACATTTTCATACTATATGCCTAGCATATGACCAAACACTAAGTTTGGTGTTTCTCTTCTCATGAAAATTAAAAAATCATGCATCAATGAGCATACATTATCTCTTACTGAGACTTTTCAATTAAAAAGAAATCATACTCTGTGATGAAGGCATCAATTGTGATTTACTACTAGCATCTCACATTTACCCCTTAAGTAAGATACAAGTTTGGTGTTCACCAAACTTTGATGCACGGATTTAGGGACACAATTGATCCTTCATGAAAAAAAAAAAGAGAGAAAAAGGAAAATTATGATGAAAACATTTCTTATAAACATTTGACCAAGAATGACATTGGGGATTTCAATTTCACTAGTTGGAGGAAGAAACACATATTTTCTACTATATGACCAAACATTAAGTTTGGTATCCTCCAAGAAAAGTCACGGTTCAAATGGATATAAGAAATGGTTATTCATATAGTGTTAATGAAAAGAAGCACTCTTGCCACAGTTTGATAAAACTAATGCTTGTTGTCTTGTTGTGATGACTAGGTGGTCAAAGAACACTCTATGAAAAAGACAAGACAAAGGAAAGCACAGCATGAGGACAAAATCTCATCACATGTCTCAAAAAGAGAATCTGCCACTCCTTGAGATGATCACGGCAAAGACAATTGAAGAAGCAAGCTTTGTCTTCATTCATCCTTACATGCACACCTTTGATTCACATAGTATCTAATTGCATCCTAGCCCTTCATTGTTCATTTAAATAACATACCACCTCCAAGCCATGCATGTGACCGAACCTTTGCACTCCAACCATTTAAACTTCCCTTCATCATTTCTCATCATAACAAGCTCGGCCTCAAATTTCATCCTTCTCCAAACACACATCAAAATCTCTAACATTCTTCACACTCCGTTTAACCTCAAGAGTCTCAAACAACCAAGTGATCATGGCCTCTTCCTCAAGAACAGAACAAAGAAGAGGGAAAGATCCCATGGTGGAGGAGAGCACCCCTGAATATGACCGATGGAGATTTAAATCTCGGTACCATCAGATGCAAATTGAATGGATGAATGAGAAGAAGATATATCCAGAAATTCCACTCTTGCTGCCGGATGATGGATGCCAAGAAATGAAGGACAAAATTCGAAAGAGGAGGTGGGAGGAACTCATATCACCAATCACCCGAATCAATGCTAATATCATAAGAGAATTCTATGCCAATGTCTCAAGGCTTGACATGAGTGAGGCCCCAACATACAAGAGCTATGTGCGGGGAGTGGAAGTAGACTTTAGCTCGGATGCAATCAAGAAAGTCTTGGGACTAAAATCAGTCCGCTTTAGTGAACCGGGATACCACCAAAGGGTAAATGGTGATCCGGATTATGATGGGATTGCTAGAGATATATGTATGGAGAACTCAGAGTGGGAAGGAGATGACAAGAACAAATACAAGTATTTGAAGAGAGTTAACCTTACGCCGGAAGCAAAGGGATGGTATGAGTTGTTGAAAAGATCAATTCTGGGCACAGTAAACACCTCAGAAGTTAACAGGAATAGAGCTATTATGTTGCATTGCATAATTGTGGGAGGAGAGGTAAAAGTTCATGAAATCCTGGCAAAAGACATTCAAAAGCTTGCTGAGAAGAACTCGGCCGGATCTTGGTTATACTATCCAAGTACCATTTGGAGGTTGTGTGCAAAGGCTAAAGTGCCAATGGAAGAGGAGAATCCAATGTGGTTAAGCCAAGGCATGCCTATAACCATTGAAAGAATGATGATGGCTCCTGAAGCACATCAAGGCCGAAGACCACATGGAAGGAGGCAGAGAGAAGAACCAATGGAGGGAGAAGAATTACAAGAGGAAGAAGAGCCACAAGAGGAGGAGGAACATCAGCACATTCCTCTACATAACAATCTGGACATGACTCAAATGCAGGAAGCGATTGGAAGATTATCACAATAGTACATGAGAATTCAAGAAAGGCAAGAAGAATACCATTCACTATACATGAGAAACCAACAAGAACAAGAAGAATGGGAGATAAGAATGATGAACAAACAAAGTGAATTTGAGTCAAAATTCCTTGTGATGCAAGAAGAGCATGCTTTTCAATCTCATGAATCATTTGGAAAGTTGGAACAAATGCAAGCTGAAAATTTGAGGGCTCTCAAAGAGTTCACAACACTCCAAGATGCAAGATATGAAGTCCAAGCCGACTACAACATCAATAGTCAAATCAACCTGAACTATATTGGAAAGCATCTGCACAACATGGATCCATCTTTTCCAACTTTTGATGAATTCTTCAAAAGGAGAAGTGAGATAGAAGTAAGCAATGCAATGAAGCTTGAAGATAGAGTAGAGGAAGCGATGAATAGAGCTGGTTTCTGGCGGGATCAACAGACAACAGACATGGACACAGGGAACACCAGCAACCAGGTATGTATGAAAGAAGAAAGAAAAAGCATGACAAATGAAAGGTAGACTTGCTCCTTGTTCATCACTACAAAGAAAAAAAAGCATGCATTGTGTCTGTTTTAAGTGGTCCTTGCATCTTTAAGTAGTTATCATAATTAATAATCTTTGCATCATGTTTGTTTCTCTTAAAATAAGTAAGCTAGTCTATGTGTGTGCTTGTGTGTTTACTTTCACTGAGCAAGAAGCATGCTTTATCCCCTGCATTTTCAATTCAATAAAAGAAATGTTTGAATGTGAAGTGAGATAGTTCTCTATTAGATAGAAGTACAATAAAAGTAAGTGGTGGTATGTGTGTGATTGTATAATAGCTCACTTTAGTGAATAAAAGAACTAAGATGCCTCCTTCTAAGTATAGATTGGCCTACTGTCTATGAATCTCAATCAAATAAAAATCCTTGGTTAGAAAGAAAAACAAAAAGAAAGAAAAGAAAAGGGAAAGAAAAAAAAAGCCAAAGAGTGGCAGAACAAAAGAAAAACAAAAAGAAACAAAGCTGGACACCAATAGCTTGAACCTTAGAATATATGCCTGTGGTGTCTTTGTATTAGGATCTGCTTGGATTATTAAGCTCTTTGGAGTGCATCAACACTTGATGACTTGGGTTAACTAACCCGGGATCATCAGCTGAAAGTCCACTATCAAGAGCAACCTAACTACAAGGCATTTAGTAACCCAAAGAGGTGCTGGGCATCAATGTTCTAAGAAGAAATGTGAGCCAAGTGTCTATAGTGAATAATGTGTCAAGTATAAAGAAAAGGAAATGAACTTGCTACACATGACACTCAAATAAAGCTTATGAACAAGATAATAGCCAAGGATAAAGGAATAATGAGAAGTCATAGCAGTATGTTACTTGAAGCTTGAAGGAGGCTTTCTAGGCTTAAGAATCAATAAGAGGTGAGTGTGTACATATCCACATAAAACCCCATGAACTACCAATAACACTCTACTAGCATGAACATCCTCTTCCATTTCATTCTTTCTTCTCAATAAATGATTTATTGCTTGGGGACAAGCAAGCTTTAAGTTTGGTGTTGTGATGACAAGTCATCTTAGCCTAGTTTCACTAGCCTTTTTCTTTAGTTTTCAATTGAATTATGCACTTTCTTGAGCCATAAGCAAGCCAATTGGGTAGATTTTCATGTTTCCTTTGATTTAATCAACCATGTATGAATTCATGCTATTTCATGAGGTTTTATGCTATAATTGTCACATATTATGAAAGAATGAATATCTCATGATTTTGAGCATAGCTTTGATGTGTTTGGTTGATTAATGATAGGTGAAGAAAGCTTGGAGAAAGCTTGAAGCAAGAAGGAATGGTTAGGAGGAAGAGAGGACAAAAGGTTTGAGGAAAAGTTTGCCTCAAACTTTAGCTCAAACTTTTGGATTAATTGAAAATGAACCAGGGAGCAAAAAGCTGGACCAAAAGTTAGCCTCAAACTTTTTGGCTAACTTTTGGGCAAAAAGCTGGAGCAAAAGTTAGCCTCAAACTTTTTGGCTAACTTTTGGCATCACAAATCAACACCCTGGAGAGCAAAAGTTTGCGCCAACGTTAGCCCCTAACTTTTTGGCTAACGTTGGCGCATGAAAAACACACCCTGGAGAGCAAAAGTTTGCGCCAACGTTAGCCTCTAACTTTTTTGCTAACGTTGGCGCCATGAGTGTGCAAGGGGAGGCCAACGTTGGAGCAAAAGTTAGACCCCTAACTTTTGCCCCAACGTTGGTATCAGCAAAGGAGGGTGGCTGATGTAAAAAGTTGGAGTAAAAGTTAGCCTCAAACTTTTACTCCAACTTTCACTCAAGCTTTCATGATTCCAACCCGGTTCAATTCGGTTCTTCTCCAAACTCCAAGAGCAATCAACCAAGGCCTCTATCAACCCAATTCCATCAAGAGCAAAGGCCCAATTGAAGGCTTGAAGACCATTTGAAGAAAGTGTATAAATAGCATAGGATTTAAGTTTTTCGGGGAGCTTTTCCTTTTAGTTTTCATAGAGAGTTTTCATAGAGCTTTCTTATCTGGTTTGATTGGGAGCTCACTTTTACATTCTATTGTTGTTTTAATTCAGGAGAATTGGGGAGGAGAATTGATCTCTCTTCTTCCTTGTTCTTGCCCAGCACTCTTTAATTTTCTTGCTTCGGATCTTGGATGGAGAATTGAAGAACTTCTGTTTCAATCTCACCTTGGGATCTTGTTTAATTCTCTGCTTAATTGAATTTCAGTTTTGGTTAATTACTTCTTCATCTACTTTCTTTGCAATTTACATTTCCTTTGGAATTGTTCTTGTTGGATCTAGGAAGGCATTGAGATCTAGACTTGGTTATCTAGTCTCTTGGGTCCTGAGATCTGAATTCCAATTTTACATCCTCTGTTTACTGATTTCAAGCTCATTTACATTTCTGTTTTAAGATCCGGTTCAATTCCAGTCATCCTTTACTTCTCTGCTTGTTGCAATTTTAGTTTTCCTTGTTTAATTTCTGCAAATCCAATTCCCAATTCCCTTTACAATTCAAGCCATTTACATTTCTTGCACTTTAAGATTCTGCAATTTAAATTTCTTGCGTTCTAAGTTTCTGCCATTTAATTTCTTGTTCTTTAAGATTCAGCACTTTAAATTTCAGTTCTCTTTAATTTCATGCCCATTACCCATTCCCTTTACTTTCTATGCAATTTAAATTCTGCAAATCACAAATCTCTCAACCAAATCTTGATTCACTTGACTAAATTAACCACTAAACTAAAATTGCTCAATCCTTCAATCCCTGTGGGATCGACCTCACTCCCGTGAGTTATTACTACTTGATGCGACCCGGTGCACTTGCCGGTTAGTTTTGGGTGTTTTGGAGAAATTCGTTTCTCCACAAAAATATCCCATCACACGCCCCTTTGCTTAAGTGCCACGCCCCTTTGCTTAAGTGGCACGCCCATAGTAGTTGATGGGTCGGGCGTGCCATGCCTAGCTTAGCGTGCCACGCCCCTTTTGTGTCCTCCATTGTAGCTCTCTGGAATTTTGTATCAGCGTGCCACACCCAGTCTCTGGCGTGCCACGCCCATATGCATGCTTTGAATCTCTTCTCTGGACTTTAGTACTGGCGTGCCACGCCCAGCTCCGGGCGAGCCACGCCAGTGCGTTTTTGTGGCGTTTGCTTCAAGTGTCACGCCAGTTTCACACGCCCAACTTCTTGTTTGTCTTCTACCCCATTTTTTATGCTTTTCTCACCTGAAATTCAGCACAAATCATCTCAAAGTAGTGTACCATAATATTCATCAAATAATGCATGAATTGTACTGATCAAATGAGGTTTATGCTCTTTTATGGTCTTCTTTATGCATGAAAGAAGGGTAGATGATGCAAGTCATCAGTAGAGGGGCAGGCGAGGGACGCGTATGCGTCACAACACACGCAAGCGTGGAATTATTGTGCATTTCGTGCAATGCTTGCGAAATGCTCGCGCATGTCTCGGGTGCCAAGTACAGAGGGAATGCGTGCTGGGCAACCCACGTGTACGCGTCATGTGCGCGCACGCGTGGAATGGACGATGGCAAAACTATGCGTGAACGTCAAGTGCGCGCATGCGTGACGAGGAGTTGCGCGTTGGGCGCTTTGCTTGCACAACTCTCGGGTCGAATGTACCAAGAATGGCACACAGACCAATCGACGCGTACGCGTGGATTAGGTTGCGGGCAAGGGACACGCGGGCGCGCTGCACACGTTCGCGTGAGTAGGTCCCTACGCATTTCGCGCATTGATTGCGCATTGGGCGCGCAACTCTCGAGTCAAATGCCCAGACTTGCAAAAATGCCAGGGACGCATGCGCGTCTTGCACGCTTACGCGTGCATCCCCTTTTTTTTATACAACATAGAGAGAGCTATTCTAACACATTCTTGGCAGGTATTTAAGCTAGATAGTCAAGAAAACACTCACAAATTCATGCAATATTCAAAATAGAGCATTTTCCCCAACTTCAACAATTCATCCATACCAAGAGTAATGAAACCTATATGAATATCCTAACAATTCAACAAAATCAATAAAGCTAGCATTCCTAATCACTCAACAATGCCAAGAATCACAAAATTCACAAGAATCTAAAGCTAGGAGCAAGAAGGTAATCACGAGGAAGATCTTACCACGGTGGGGTGTCTCCCACCAAGCACTTTTCTTTAACGTCCTTAAGTTGGACGGTTAGTCGCCTAAGCTTCTCATCCTCTAGGTGCATCCGTAAGGAGGAACACCTCTAGCTCCTTTGGAGACTTGTAGCCATGGTACTTCTTCACTCTATGTCCATTCACCTTGAAAGTTTCCTCGCTTCTAGGGTCAAATAATTCCACCACTCCTTAGGGCTTTACCTCCTTCACCTTGAAGGGTCCTTCCCATCTAGAACGGAGCTTGCCAGGCATGAATCTAAGCCTCGAGTTATATAGGAGAACCTCATCACCTTCTTGAAAATCCTTCTTCCGGATATGGTGGTCATGAAATGCCTTAGTCTTTTCCTTATAGATCCGGGCATTCTCTTATGCCTCGTTCCTAAGACACTCAAGTTCCTCTAGTTACAATTTTCTGGCTAAACCCGCCTTGGTGAAATCCATGTTACCCAATAGGCTTTATGCTCAATTTCCACCGGAAGATGGCATAACTTACCATACACGATCCGGAAGGGACTCATCCCCAACGGAGTCTTATACGCCCATAGTGCATCTCCCAACCGGAAGCTCCAATCCTTCCTTTGTGGATTCACTACTTTCTCCAAAATTCGCTTAACCTCCCGGTTGGACACCTCCTCTTGTCCGTTGGTTTGGGGGTAATAAGCAGTTGCAATCTTATGCAATACCCCATAGCGCTTGAGCAGTGCCTCTACTTTCCTATTGCAAAAGTGGGACCCTTGGTCACTCACGATTGTTCATGGCGACCCATTGAGGCATACAATGTTATTTCTAATGAAAGAAATCACGGTATTTGCATCATCAAGGTGGGTAGGTATTGCTTCTACCCACTTTGATACGTAGTCAACCGCCAACCGAATATATAGATAACCATTTGAGTTGGAAAATGGTCCCATAAAGTCTATGCCCCATACATCAAATATCTCACAGAACAACATCAGTTGTTGAGGCATTTCATCCCTTTGGGATGTATTTCCCGACTTCTGACATTGGTGGCACGACACACAGAATCAATTAGCATCCTTGAATAAGGTTGGCCACCAGAATCCATAATCCAACACCTTTTTAGCTATCTGTTGTGGGCCAAAGTGGCCACCACACTCGGACGAATGGCAAGCTTCAAGAATGGGTTGGATTTCAGATTCTGGGACACATCTTCGAATTACTTGGTCCACTCCTCTCTTCCACAAGTGAGGGTCATCCCAAATGTAGTATTTGGAATCACTTCTCAACTTGTCCCTTTGGTGTTTAGAAAAGTTAGGATGGAAGATCTTAGCAACTAAGTAGTTCGCCATTGGTGCAAACCAAGGAAAGCTATTCAACACAGCAAGCAAACTATCCAAAAAGAATGAGTCATCAATCGGAAATGGGTCATATTTCAGATTTTCAAGGCGGCTCAAATGATCCGCAACCAAGTTTTGAAACCCACTTCGATCCCTAATCTCAATGTCAAACTCTTGCAAGAGCAAGATCCAACGTATGAGCCTAGGTTTCGACTCATTCTTTGTCAATAGGTACTTTAAAGCTGCATGATCCGTGTATACCACTATCTTGGACCCTAGAAAATAAGATCTGAATTTATCTAAAGCATGAACAATAGCTAGGAGTTCTTTTTCTGTAGTGGTATAGTTGGATTGTGCCGCATCCAATGTTTTTGAAGAATAAGCAATGATATAAGGGAGTTTACCATCGCGCTGTGCAAGCGCGGCACCTACAGCATGGTTTGAAGCATCGCACATTATCTCGAATGGCTGTGTCCAGTTGGGGCCTCGCACAATCAGTGCCGTGGTAAGAACTCTCCTTAACTCCTCAAACACACTCACACATGCACTGTCAAACTCAAAGTCCACATCCTTTTGGAGCAGGCACGACAATGGCAAAGAAATCTTGCTGAAATCCTTGATAAAGCACCTGTAAAATCCTGCATGCCCAAAAAAGGAACGGACCTCCTCACAAACGAAGGGTGAGGTAAATTGGTGGTAACATCGACCTTGGCCGAGTCTACAGAAATGCCTTCATTAGATACTACATGTCCTAACACTATACCTTGTCTTACCATGAAGTGACATTTTTCAAAATTTAAGACAAGGTTAATGTCAACACATCTAGCTAAGACTTTGGCCAAGTTCTCTAAGCAACAATCAAATGAAGTTCCATAAACACTGAAGTCATCCATAAAGACTTCTAGACAATTCTCCATCAGATCGGAAAAGACACTTGTCATACACCGCTGAGAAGTAGCAGGTGCATTGCATAGCCCAAATGGCATCCTTTTGTAAGCAAAGGTGCCAAAAGGACAAGTGAATGTGGTCTTTTCCTTATCCTCAGGAACAATGTGAATCTAGAAGTAACCAATGAAGCCATCAAGAAAGCAATAATGGGATTTACCCGCCAGTTAGTCCAACATCTGATCAATAAAGGGCAAAGGGTAGTGGTCCTTCCTTGTAGCGGCGTTCAACCTTCTATAATCAATGCACACCTGCTAATCGTTTTACACTCTCTTGGTGACCACTTCACCATCATCCTTTTTAACCGCAGTGATGCCTGATTTCTTGGGAATAACCTGGACCGAGCTCACCCACTCACTGTCAGAAATTGGATATATGATACCCGCTTCAAGTAGCCTAGTGACCTCCTTCTTCACCATGTCAAGGATGGTGGGGTTGAGCCTTCTTTGCGGTTGCCTAACTGGCCGAGCTCCCTCTTGGAGAAAAATACGATGCATGCACTTGCGAGGGTCAATCCCCACAATATCGGCCAGGCTCCAACCAATTGCCTTCTTGTGCTTTCTTAGAACATCTAAGAGCTTTCCTTCTTCTTCACTAGAAAGCTCACTAGCAATAATGACTGGAAACCTTTGTTTGTCCTCTAAGAAAGCATACTTCAAATGAGATGGAAGAGGCTTCAGTTCACTCTTTGCCTCAAGTTGAGGTTTCTTTTCATCAAGCTCCTAGAGTTCATTCTCGACAACTTTCTCTTGTTCACCCTCTTGGTCATCCGTCTCTTTAACAATAGGGTAGCACAATTTGTTGTGGTCTTCTCTTCGTACCTCTGCTACCACCTCATCAATTACATCACATCGGAGAACGGAATGCTCTTCGGGAGGGTGTTTCATGGCTTCTTCCAAATTAAACTTGATAGTCTTGACTCCGACCTCAAAGGAATATATGCCGGTGAAGGCATTTAGCTTGAATTTAGAGGTCTTAAGGAAGGGTCTACCAAGTAGAACAGAGGATGCGCTTCTATTCTCTATTGGGAGCATTTCAAGGATGTAAAAGTCAACTGGAAATACCAAATCCTTGATTGCCACGAGTACATCTTCTGCTATTCCCATCACAGTGATCACACTCTTATCGGCTAAGGCAAATTTCACCGTCGACTTCTTTAATGGAGCTATGTTCAACCGCACAAAGATAGAAAGCGGCATGATGCTTACGCAAGCCCCTAGGTCACACATACAGTCATGAAAAGTATGCCCACCAATACGACAAGACACCAAACATGGTCCAGGGTCACCACATTTTTCTGGAATAGGCTTCATTAAGGAAGAAATAGAACTACCCAAGGATAATGTCTCCAACTCTCCTATCCTATCCTTGTGTGTACACAAGTACTTCAAAAATTTTGCATACTTCGGAATTTGTTGAATGACATCAAGAAGTGGTATGGTTACCTCAACCTTCTTGAACACATGAAGCATATTTAAGTCAAACTCCGGAATCTTCTTTGCTTTCTTCACCATGGAAGGGAATGGGATAGGAATGGATTCGTCTACTATAGCTTTCCTCTTGGGTTCCTTAAGGCTTGCTGCTTCTTCCTCATGCCTTTTGTCTTCCTCCTCTTCTTCATGTGGAACCTCAACAACCACTTCTTCCTCATGAATGTCTTCCATGACCCTGGGAAGTATCTCCTCCAATGTAGTTTCCGACCGTAGAGTGATGGCGTTGAGACCACCCTTTGGGTTTGGAATGGGTTGGGATGGGAGGTTAGAAGAACTTGAGGGTTGGTTGGAGTTGTTAGGGGAAGGTAGAGACAACCTTAAAAGTATCTCGGTGATGTTGGACAATTGAGCAGTTATGGTACCAAATTGAGCTTCATGCTTCTCCACCACACCCTTGAGTCTCTCTTGCTTTTGGGTGAGTGCACGGTTGGGGTCATCACCTTAAGTAGTGGAGGAAGAAGTGGATTGGTTGGATTGTTACCTATGATGTGGGGCTTGGTATTTGGGATAGTTGTTTTGGTTTTGATGGGGTGCTTAGTTGTTGTGATTTTGGTTGGCTTGATGGTTGTTGTTGTTATGGTGGTATTGGGATGAGGATTGGTGGTTGTTGTAGTGAGAAGAAGAATTGTTCCATGATAAACCCCATTTTTAGGGTTTATCCTATGCTTAATCTAGTGGATTTTATCCATTATTCTCACACTTATTCATACAATTTGCATGTTTTACGTTTTTCTTCCTGATTTTGTGCTATGATTGAAAACATGCTTCTTTGGCCTTATATTTGCTAATATTAATCCTCTCTTATTACCATTCGATGCCGTGATATGTGTGTTAAGTGATTTCAGGGATTATTCCATCTTTGATTTTGATTGCTCCTTGTGCATTATCCCTCCACCCTTGATTGTGATTATTGCCATGAGAGTAGTTATTTTGGCCTTGAGAGGGATAGGGTAGACGGTTGTTGTAATTCACATTGGCTACGGCAAGGGCGTACTCCTCTTGAATTTGGTGACATTGATCGGTGTAATGCGTGGTGCTAGAGCACAAACCACAAATTCTAGGAGGGCCTTCAAGTTGAGCAACTTGGGGTGGGGCTTGGATGGCTTGGATGGAATAGAATGCCTTCTGCTCTTTATGCATCTCCGTAAGGATGGTGGTCATATCCCCAAGCACCTTGGTTAAGCTTGCTTCAGAAGGTGGTGCTTCTACTACACCCTTGAGGGGATTGCTTCTTACCCTTACATGTTGTGTAGCCTTGGCAACTTCATTTATCAAGCTCCAAGCTTATCCCGCCATCTTGTTTTTGGAAAAGGAACCACCACTAGAAGCGGTGAGAAATCTTCTATCTTCCGCACAAAGACCTCCGGTAAAGTAGCTAATGAGCAAATGAGTATCCAATCCATGGTGTGCACAAGATTCCAATAGCCTCAATCATATAAATGATGGCCTCAATCATATAAATGCATGTCTACGCAAAACTTTGGACATAAAGAATCAAACACATCAAAAATTACAATCACAGAAAGAGAATAAAGCACACAAGAAGGAAAATAATTGGTTATAAGATGTAACCACACAATTAGGCTCAAATTTCACAAGCTTGTGTTCTTAGCTCAAAAATCATGTTCCACAATGTATAGTTCAAGCAAGTTCAATGAAAGATTTTTCCCCAAATCAATTGGAATGTCAATGCCCTATAGATAATTTTCTCGAAAAATTTCATTATTTTGACTAAGCTTATTATGTATACATATGCAAAATTAAGAAGATGAAACTAAAAATCCTAAAAGACCTAAAAATGAAATGCAAAAGTGTTGGGATTAGAAACTTGTCACCCAAAAATGCTGACTGGTCGGACGACCTCCCCACACTTAAAAGTTTGCACCATCCTCGGTGCATTCAAAGATGAGCAAGGGGGTATGGCGACTCTCCGGATTGCCACTTTCAGCTGGTAGATCAACCGGTTGCTGCGTGTTCTTTCATCCACTTCCGTTTTAGCTTATAATGATTGGTGCACGAAATTGTGATCATCAACAATGGCGCCAAAGGACTTGGAGCTCTCAAACGTGAATCACACTTTGTAACAATTCCGCACAACTAACCAGCAAGTGCACTGGGTCGTCCAAGTAATACCTTATGTGAGTAAGGGTCGATCCCACGGAGACCGTCGGCTTGAAGCAAGCTATGGTCACCTTGTAAATCTCAGTCGGGCAAATTCAGATGGTGATGGAGAATTGATAATTAAAAGATAAATAAAACATAAAATAAGATAAAGATAGAGATACTTATGTAATTCATTGGTAAGAATTTCAGATAAGCGTATGAAGATGCTTTGTTCCTCCTGAACCTCTGCTTTCCTATTGCCTTCTTCCAATCATTCATACTCCCTTCCATGGCCAGCTTTATGTTGGGCATCACCGTTGTCAATAGCTACTTCCTGTCCTCTCAGTGAAAATGTTCTACGCACGCTGTCACCGCACGGCTAATCATCTGTCGGTTCTCGATCATGTTGGAATAGGATCCATTGATCCTTTTGCGTCTGTCACACGCCCAACAATTGCAAGTTTGAAGCTCGTCACAGTCATTCCTTCCCAGATCCTAGTCAGAATATCACAGACAAGGTTTAGACATTCCTGATCTCAGGAATGGCCGCCAATAATTCTAGCCTATACCACGAAAATTCTAATCTTAGATTAGAAACCCAAGAGATACACATTCAAGCTTGTTTGCATGTAGAACGGAAGTGGTTGTCAGTCACACATTCATAGGTGATAATGGTGATGAGTGTCACATAATCATCACATTCATCATGTTCTTGGGTGCGAATGAATATCTTGGAGAAGAAATAGACTTGAGTTGACTAGAAAAATAATAGTACTTTGTATTAATTCATGAAGGACAACAGAGCTCCACACCTTAATCTATGGTGTGTAGAAACTCCACCGTTAAAAATAGAAAAGTGATAATGGTGTAAGCATGGCTGAATGGCCAGCCTCCAAGGTCTAGGGACTAAACGTCCAAAGATTCCAAGATACAATAGCAAAAGGACCTATTTATAGAGAACTAGTAGCCTAGGGTTTACAGAAATAAGAAATTAATGCAAAAATCTTCTTCCGGGCCCACTTGGTGTGTGCCTGGGCTGAGCATTGAAGCTTCCATGTGTAGAGACTTTTCTTGGAGTTAAACACCAGCTTTTGTGCCAGTTTGGGCGTTTAACTCCAGCTTTTGTGCCAGTTTTGTCGTTAAACGCCAGAATTCTTGAGCTGACTTGGAACGCCTGTTTGGGCCATCAAATCTCAAGAAAAGTATAGACTATTATGTATTGCTGGAAAGCCCAGGATGTTTACTTTCCAACGCAATTGAGAGCGAGCAAATTGGGCTTTTGTAGCTCCAGAAAATCCAATTCGAGTGCAGGGAGTTCAGAATCCAACATCATCTGCAGTCCTTTTTCAGCCTCTGAATCAGATTTTTGCTCAGGTCCCTCAATTTCGGCCAGAAAATACCTGAAATCACAAAAAAACACACAAACTCATAGTAAAGTCCAGAAGAGTGATTTTTATTTAAAAACTAATAGAAACATAATAACAACTAACTAAAATATACTAAAAACATACTAAAAACAATGCCAAAAAGCGTATAAATTATCCACTCATCACAACACCAAACATAAATTGTTGCTTGTCCCCAAGCAACTAAAAATCAAATAGGATAAAAAGAAGAGAATATACAATGAATTCCAAAAACATCTATGAAGATCAGTATTAATTAGATGAGCGGGGCTATTAGCTTTTTGCTTCTAAACAGTTTTGGCATCGCACTTTATCTTTTGAAGTTCAGAATGATTGGCTTCTATAGGAACTCAGAATCCAGATAGTGTCTTTGATTCTCCTAGTTAAGTATGTTGATTCTTGAACAAAGCTACTTTATGAGTCTTGGCCGTGACCCTAAGCATTTTGATTTCCAGTATTACCACCGGATACATAAATGCCACAGACACATAACTAGGTGAACCTTTTTAGATTGTGACTCAGCTTTGCTAGAGTCCCCAATTAGAGGTGTCCAGAGCTCTTAAGCACACTCTTTTTGCTTTTGGACCACGACTTTAACTGCTCAGTCTCAAGTTTTTACTTGACACCTTCACGCCACAAGCACTTGGTTAGGGACAGCTTGGTTTAGCCGCTTAGGCCAGGATTCTACTCCTGTGGGCCCTCCTATCCACTGATGCTCAAAGCCTTGGATCCTTTTTATCACCCTTGCCTTTTGATTTAAAGGGGTATTGGCTTTTTCTGCTTGCTTTTCTTTTTTTTTCTTTCTCTTTTTTTTTTTGCAAGCTTTTTACTGCTTTTTCTTGCTTCAAGAATCAATTTTATGATTTTTCAGATCATCAGATAACATCTCCTTTTCCTATCATTCTTTCAAGAGCCAACAATTTTAACATTCATAAACAATCAAATTCAAAAATATGCACTATTCAATCATTCATTCAGAAAAACAATAATATTGCCACCACATCAAAATAATTAAACTGTTTTAAAATTTGAAATTCATGCACTTCTTTTTCTTTTTCAATTAAAAACATTTTTCATTTATGAAAGGTGATGGATTCATTTTCATAGCTTTAAGGCATAGAAACTTAGACACTAATGATCATGTAATAAAGACACAAATATAAATAAACATAAGGCATAATTTTCAAAAAATAGAAAATAAAGAACAAGGAAATTAAAGAACGGGTCCACCTTAGTGATGGCGGCTTGTTCTTCCTCTTGAAGATCTTATGGAGTGCTTGAGCTCCTCAATGTCTCTTCCTTGCCTTTGTTGCTCCTCTCTCATGGTTCTTTGGTCTTCTCTAATTTCATGGAGGAGGATGGAATACTCTTGGTGCTCCACCCTTAGTTGTCCCATGTTGGAACTTAATTCTCCTAGAGAGGTGTTGATTTGCTCCCAATATTTTTGTGGAGGAAAATGCATCCCTTGAGGCATTTCAGGAATTTCATGATGAGGAGTTTCCTTATGCTCTTATCCATGAGTGGGATCTCTTGTTTGCTCCATCCTTTTCTTAGTGATGGGCTTGTCCTCATCAATGAGGATGTCTTCCTCTATGTCAATTCCAGCTGAATTACAGAGGTGACAAATGAAGTGAGGGAAGGCTAACCTTGCTACAGTAGAGGACTTGTCCGCTACCTTGTAGAGTTCTTGGGATATAACCTCATGAACTTCTACTTCCTCTCTAATCATGATGCTATGAATCATGATAGCCCGATCTATAGTAACTTCAGACCGGTTGCTAGTGGGAATGATCGAGCGTTGGATGAACTCCAACCATCCCCTAGCCACGGGCTTGAGGTCATGCCTTCTTAGTTGAACCGGCTTCCCTCTTGAATCTCTCTTCCATTGGGCGCCCTCTTCACAGATGTCCATGAGGACTTGGTCCAACCTTTAATCAAAGTTGACCCTTCTAGTATATGGGTGTGCATCTCCTTGCATCATGGGCAAGTTGAATGCCAACCTTACATTTTCCAGACTAAAATCTAAGTATTTCCCCCGAACCATTGTAAGCCAATTCTTAGGGTCCGGGTTCACACTTTGATCATGGTTCTTGGTGATCCATGCATTGGCATAGAACTCTTGAACCATTAAGATCCCGACTTGTTGAATGGGGTTGGTGAGAACTTCCCAACCTCTTCTTCGGATCTCATGTCGGATCTTCGGATATTCGCCCTTTTTGAGCTTAAAAGGGACCTCGGGGATCACCTTCTTCTTGGCCACAACTTCATAGAAATGGTCTTGATGTACCCTTGAGAGGAATCTCTCCATCTCCCATGACTCGGAGGTGGAAGCTTTTGCCTTCCCTTTCCTCTTTCTAGAGGTTTCTCTGGCCTTTGGTGCCATAAATGGTTATGGAAAAACAAAAAGCTTTAGCTTTTACCACACCAAACTTAGAAGGTTTGATCATCCTCGAGCAAAAGAAGAAAGAAGAGAGTAGAAGAAGAAGAAATAGAGGAGATGGAAGGGGCTTAGTGTCTCGGCCAAGGGGGAGAAGTAGTGTGTATGTTGTGTAAAAATTAAGGAGTGAAGATGGGTTTATATAGGAGTGGAGAGGGGGGGTATGGTTCGGCCATTATGGGTGGGTTTAGGTAGGAAAGTGGTTTGAATTTGAATGGTGAGGTAGGTGGGGTTTTATGAAGAATGGATGTGAGTGGTGAAGAGAATGGTGGGATTTAATAGGTGAGGGGTTTTTGGGGAAGAGGTATTGAGGTGATTGGTGAATGGGTGAAGAAGAGAGAGAGAGGTGGGGTAGGTGGAGATCCTGTGGGGTCCACAGATCCTGAGGTGTCAAGGATTTCTCATCCCTGCACCATGTGGCGTGCAAAACGCCCCTTGCTGCCAATCCTGGCGTTAAACGCCAGTCTGGTGCCCATTTCTAGCGTTAAACGCCCAGAATGGTGCCAGACTGGGCGTTTAACGCCCATTCTGCTACCCTTACTGGCGTTTAAACGCCAGTAAGTTTCTCCTCCAGGGTGTTCTGTTTTTAATACTATTTTTCCTTCTGTTTTTGCTTTTTTAATTGTTTTTGTGACTTCACATGATCATCAACCTACAAAAAACATAAAATAACAAAAGAAAATAGAAATTCAATATAGATAGTTAAAGATTGGGTTGCCTCCTAACAAGCGCTTTTTTAATGTCAATAGCTTGACAGTGGCTCTTATGGAGCCTCACAGATGTTTAGAGCAATGTTGGAACCTCCCAACACCAAACTTAGAGTTTGACTGTGGGGGCTCTGTTTGTCTCTGTATTAAGAGAAGCTCTTCATGCTTCCTCTCCATGGTTACAGAGGGATATCCTTGAGCTTTAAACACAAGGGGATCTTCATTCACTTGAATGATCAATTCTCCTCTGTCAACATCAATTACAGCTTTTGTTGTGGCTAGGAAGGGTCTGCCAAGGATGATGGATTCATCCATACACTTCCCAGTCTCTAGGATTATGAAATCAGTAGGGATGTAATGGTCTTCAACTTTTACCAAGACATCCTCTACAAGTCTATAAGCTTGTTTCCTTGAATTGTCTGCCATCTCCACTGAGATTCTTGCAGCTTGTACCTCAATGATCCCTAGCTTCTCCATTACAGAGAGAGGCATAAGGTTTTTACTTGACCCCAGGTCACACAGAGCCTTCTCAAAGGTCATGGTGCCTATGTTACAAGGGATTAAGAATTTTCCAGGGTCTTGTCTCTTCAGAGGTAATCTCTGCCTAGTCAAGTCATCCAGTTCTTTGATGAGCATTGGAGGTTCATCCTCCCAAGTCTCATTACCAAACAACCTGGCATTTAGCTTCATGATTGCTCCAAGGTACTTAGCAACTTGCTCTTTAGGAACATCTTCATCCTCTTCAGAGAAAAAATACTCATCAGAGCTCATGAATGGCAAAAGTAAATTTAATGGAATCTCTATGGTCTCAGTGTGAGCCTCAGATTCCCATGGTTCCTCATTAGGGAACTCCATAGAGGTCAGTGGACGTCCATTGAGGTCTTCCTCAGTGGAGATCACTGCTTCTTCCTCCTCTCCATGTTCAGCCATGTGAGATATGGTTATGGCCTTGTACTCTCTTTTTGGATTCTCTTCTGTATTACTTGGAAGAGTACTAGGAGGGAGTTCAGTAACTTTCTTACTCAGCTGACCTACTTGTGCCTCCAAATTTCTAATGGAGGACCTTGTTTCAGTCATGAAACTTTGAGTGGTTTTAATTAGATCAGAGACAGTGGTTGCTAAGTTAGAGTGGCTTTGCTTAGAATTCTCTGTCTGTTGCTGAGAAGATGATGGAAAAGGTTTGCCATTGCTAAACCTATTTCTTCCATCATTATTGTTGTTGAAGTCTTGTTGAGGCCTCTGTTGATCCTTCCATGAGAGGTTTGGATGATTTCTCCATGAAGGATTATAGGTGTTTCCATAGGGTTCTCCCATGTAATTCACCTCTTCCATTGCTGGGTTCTCAGGATCATAAGCTTCTTCTTCAGAGGACGCTTCCTTAGTACTGCCTGTTGCTACTTGCATTCCAGACAGACTCTGAGAAATCATATTGACTTGTTGGGTAAATATTTTATTCTAAGCCAATATGGCATTCAGAGTATCAATCTCAAGAATTTCTTTCTTCTGAGTTGTCCCATTATTCACAGGATTCCTTTCAGAAGTGTACATGAATTGGTTATTTGCAACCATCTCAATGAGTTCCTGAGCTTCTGCAGGCGTCTTCTTCAGATGAAGAGATCCTCCAGCAGAGCTGTCCAATGACATCTTGGATAGTTCAGACAGACCATCATAGAAGATTCCTATGATACTCCATTCTGAAAGCATGTTAGAAAGGCACCATCTGATCAATTGCTTGTATCTTTCCCAAGCTTCATAGAGGGATTCACCTTCCTTCTGTCTGAAGGTTTGGACTTCCACTCTAAGCTTACTCAATTTTTGAGGTGGAAAGAACTTTGCCAAGAAGGCATTGACTAGCTTTTCCAAAGAGTTCAGGCTTTTTTTAGGTTGTGAGTCCAACCATGTCCTAGCTCTGTCTCTTAAAGCAAAAGGAAAGAGCATAAGTTTGTAAACTTCAGGGTCAACCCCATTGGTCTTGACAGTGTCACAGATTTGCAAGAATTCAGCTAAGAACTGATGAGGATCTTCCAATGGAAGTCCATGAAACTTGCAATTCTGTTGCATCAGAGAAATTAATTGAGGCTTAAGCTCAAAGTTGTTTGCTCCAATGGCAGGGATTGAGATGCTTCTCCCAAAGAAGTCGGGAGTAGGTGCAGTAAAGTCACCAAGCACCTTCCTTGCATTATTGGCATTGTTGTTTTCGGCTGCCATGGCTTCTTCTTCTTTGAAAACCTCTGTTAGGCCCTCTAGAGAGAATTGTGCTTTAGCTTCTCTTAGCTTTCTCTTCAAGGTCCTTTCAGGTTCAGGATCAGCTTGAACAAGTATGCCTTTATCTTTGTTCCTGCTCATATGAAAGAGAAGAGAACAAGAAAGTATGGAATCCTCTATGTTACAGTATAGAGATTCCTTGAGGTGTCAGAGGAAAAGAAGAATAGAAGAAGAAGGTAGAAAGAGAAGAATTCGAACTTATCAAGAGGGATAGAGTTCGAATTGTTGATAGTGGAAGAGTGTTAGTCCTTAAGTAGAAGGATGTGAGAAGAGGGAAAGAATTTTCGAAATTAAAGTAAAAGATTTTGAAATAATTAAAAGAAATTTTGAAAATTTGATTGATGATTTTCGAAAACTAAAATTGGGAAAGAAATTAAGTGATTTTGAAAAGATTTTGAAATTAGAAATTAAAAAGATATGATTGAAAATTAATTTTGAAAAAGATGTGATTGAAAAGATATGAATGAGAAGATATGATTGAAAATCAAATAAAAAAGAGAAAGTTTTAAAATTAAAGTTGATTACTTGACTAACAAAAAATTAGAAAATATGATTCTAGAATTTAAAATTTGATCCTTTCTTAATAGGCAAGTAACAACTTAAAAATTTTGAATTAAATCACTAATTGTAGCAAGGATTTTTGAAAATAGTAATAAATAAAAAATTGAAAAGAAATTGATTTTGAAAAGATATGATTAAAAAGATATCATTTGAAAAAGATTTGATTTTGAAAAATTATGAAAATTTGAAAAAAATTTGAATTAAAAACAAAATCTTCCCTCTAGTGTCATCCTGGCGTTAAACGCCCAAAATGGTATCCATTCTGGCGTTTAACGCCCAAAATCCTACCTTTTTGGGCGTTAAACGCCCAGCCAGGTGCCCTGGCTGGCGTTTAAACGCCAGTTTTCCTTCTTTACTGGGCGTTTTGAACGCCCAGCTTTTTCTGTTTGATTCCTCTGCTGAATGTTCTGAATCATCAATTCTCTGTATTATTGACTTGAAAAGACATAGTTTTGAAAATTTTTTTGAATTTTTCAATGATGAGAAACAATCAAAATACAACTAATCTTAGGAAACTCAAATCAAACAAACAATGCATGCAGGACACCAAACTTAAAAATTTTCATATAAGAGACACTAACAAATTAAGAATGCATATGAGAAACAACAAAACACACAAAACAAGAGAATTCAGAGATCAGAGCAATGAAACCATCAAGAACAACTTGAAGATTAATGAAGAACATAATGCATGTAATTTTCGAAAATTAGAGGCATGCAATTGACACCAAACTTAAAAATTGACACTAGACTCAAACAAGAAACATAAAATATATTTTATTTTTATGATTTTTTAAAATTTTTTTGTGGTTTTTCAAAAATTGAGTGGAAAAGAAAATAAAGGGATTCAATTTTTTTGAAAAGACTTCCAGGAATCATTGCAATGCTAGTCTAAGACTCCGGTCCCGGAATTAGACATGGCTTACTAGCCAGCCAAGCTTTGAATAAAAGCTCCGGTCCAAAACACTAGACATGGCCAATGGCCAGCCAAGCTTTAGCAGATCATTGCTAACAACAGCAAAATTGATAGAAATCAACAAGCTCTTGTGATGATAAGTTGAAACCTCGGTCCAATAAGATTAGACATGGCTTCACAGCCAGCCAGACTTCAACAGATCATCATGAAACTCTAGAATTCATTCTTAAAAACTCTGAAGAACAAAATAGAAAAATATTTTTTTTTGAATTTTTTGAAAATAAAAATAAAATAAAATTACCTAATCTAAGCAACAAGATGAACCGTCAGTTGTCCAAACTCGACAAATCCCTGGCAATGGCGCCAAGAACTTGGTGCACGAAATTGTGATCATCAACAATGGCGCCAAAGGACTTGGAGCTCTCAAACGTGAATCACACTTTGTCACAATTTCACACAACTAACTAGCAAGTGCACTGGGTCGTCCAAGTAATACCTTATGTGAGTAAGGGTCGATCCCATGGAGACTGTCGGCTTGAAGCAAGCTATGGTCACCTTGTAAATCTCAGTCAGGCGAATTCAGATGGTGATGGAGAATTGATAATTAAAAGATAAATAAAACATAAAATAAGATAAAGATAGAGATACTTATGTAATTCATTGGTAGGAATTTCAGATAAGCGTATGAAGATGCTTTGTTCCTCCTGAACCTCTGCTTTCCTATTGCCTTCTTCCAATCATTCATACTCCCTTCCATGGCCAGCTTTATGTTGGGCATCACCGTTGTCAATGGCTACTTCCCGTCCTCTCAGTGAAAATGTTCTATGCACGCTGTCACTGCACGGCGAATCATCTGTCGGTTCTCAATCATGTTGGAATAGGATCCATTGATCCTTTTGCGTCTGTCACACGCCCAACAATCGCGAGTTTGAAGCTCTTCACAGTCATCCCTTCCCAGATCCTACTCAGAATACCACAGACAAGGTTTAGATGTTTCGGATCTCAGGAATGGCCGCCAATAATTCTAGCCTATACCACGAAGGTTCTAATCTTAGATTAGAAACCCAAGAGATACACATTCAAGCTTGTTTGCATGTAGAACGGAAGTGGTTGTCAGTCACGCATTCATAGGTGATAATGGTGATGAGTGTCACATAATCATCACATTCATCATGTTCTTGGGTGCGAATGAATATCTTGGAGAAGAAATAGAATTGAGTTGAATAGAAAAACAATAGTACTTTGTATTAATTCATGAAGGACAGCAGAGCTCCACACCTTAATCTATGGTGTGTAGAAACTCCACCGTTGAAAATACAAAAGTGATAATGGTGTAAGCATGGCTGAATGGCCAGCCTCCAAGGTCTAGGGACTAAACGTCCAAAGATTCCAAGATACAATAGCAAAAGGTCCTATTTATAGAGAACTAGTAGCCTAGGGTTTACAGAAATAAGAAATTAATGCAAAAATGTTCTTCCGGACCCACTTGGTGTGTGCTTGGGCTGAGCATTGAAGCTTCCATGTGTAGATACTTTTTTTGGAGTTAAACGCCAGTTTTTGTGCCAGTTTGGGCGTTTAACTCCAGCTTTTGTGCCAGTTCTGTCGTTAAACGCCAGAATTCTTGAGCTGACTTGGAACGCCTGTTTGGGTCATCAAATCTTGGGCAAAGTATAGATTATTATATATTGCTGGAAAGCCCAGAATGTCTACTTTCCAACCCAATTGAGAGCGCGCCAATTGGGATTCTGTAGCTCCAGAAAATCCATTTCGAGTGCAGGAAGGTCAGAATCCAACAGCATCTGCAGTCTTTTTTCAGCCTCTGAATCAGATTTTTGCTCAGATCCCTCAATTTCAGCCAGAAAATACCTGAAATCACAGAAAAATACGCAAACTCATAGTAAAGTCTAGAAGAGTGATTTTTATTTAAAAACTAATAAAAAGATAATAAAAACTAACTAAAATATACTAAAAACATACTAAAAACAATGCCAAAAAGCGTATAAATTATCCGCTCATCAATGATTCATCGTGAAAATAGAAGGCAGGATAGTGAAAAAGTAAATGCAAAAGCAAGGAAGCATACATTGTTGGAATGAGGTAATAATCACTAGGATAGAGTGAGTGACCCAATGTGTGACATTAATGAAACAAGCGTGTGGGTTTTAAGATGCATGCGGTCTAGAACACACACTAACATAAAAAACTATGCCACATATTCACAAAGAAAGTATGTACTTCACTCATCCCAAAGTGCTCGAGATGCTCTAAACTTGTGGCTTAAAACAACCAAACAAGCAATAAAGAAGCATGAAAGCATTCAAGCCAAGAACAACATATGGATACATATAATCAAGAAATACAATGCATTAAGATAAATGCACAACATCCATCAATTAATTGCCTAATCAAAGAATAGGATTCAAATCACATGGTGGCCAAATCATGCAATTCAAAAAAAAGATTTAGAAACTTGAAGGCAAAGTCATATGTACTTGGTGTTCTATAAAGTTGAGCATGAAAAATTCAAAACCAAGTAATAAATTTTAACCTCAACAAAGAATCCATCAATGACAATTAACACAATGATGTTTGGTGCACGAATTGTGAATCACACTTTTCACAACTCGTACCACTAACCAGCAAGTGCACTGGGTCGTCCAAGTAATACCTTACGTGAGTAAGGGTCGAATCCCACGGAGATTGTTGGCTTGAAACAATCTATGGTTATCTTGTAATTCTTAGTCAGGATATCAATTATAATTATCAGTTTGGATTGCGGAAAATAAAAGAGCATGAATTAAATACTTGTTATGCAGTAATGGAGAATATGTTGGAGTTTTGGAGATGCTTTGTCTTCTGAGTCTCTGCTTTCTCCCTGTCTTCTTCTTCACGCACGCAAGGTTCCTCCTATGGCAAGCTGTGTGTTGGTGGATCACCGTTGTCAATGACTACCATCCGTCCTCTCAGTGAAAATGGTCCAGGTGCGCTGTCACCGCACGGCTAATCATCTGTCGGTTCTCACTCATGCTGGAATAGGATCCATTGATCCTTTTGCGTCTATCACTACGCCTAACCCTTGTGAGTTTGAAGCTCATTACAGTCATTCAATCCCTGAATCCTACTCGGAATACCACAGACAAGGTTTAGACTTTCCAGATTCTCAAGAATGCTGCCAATGGATTCTAGCTTATACCACGAAGATTCTGATTAAGGAATCCAAGAGATACTCATTCAATCAAAGGTAGAACGGAGGTGGTTGTCAGGAATGTGTTCATAGGTTGAGAATGGTGATGAGTGTCACGGATCATCAAATCCATCATATTGAAGTGCGAATGAACATCTTAGATAGAAACAAGCGTGTTTGAATAGAAAACAAAAATAATTGCATTAATTCATCGGGACACAGCAGAGCTCCTCACCCCCAACAATGGAGTTTAGAGACTCATGCCATCAAAGAGTACAAAGTTTAGATCTAAAAATGTCATGAGGTGCAAAATAAATCTCTAAAAGTTGTTTAAATACTAAACTAGTAACCTAGGTTTACAGAAAATGAGTAAACTAAGATAGATAGTGCAGAAATCCACTTCTGGGGCCCACTTGGTGTGTGCTGGGGCTGAGACTTAAGCTTTACACATGCCTAGGCTGTTTCTAGAGTTAAACGCCAGGTTGTAACCTGTTTCTGGCGTTTAACTCCAACTTGTAACCTGTTTCTGGCGTTTAACGCCAGAATGCAACATGAAACTGGCGTTGAACGCCATTTTACGTCATCTATCCTTGAGAAAAATATGGACTATTATATATTGCTGGAAATCCCTGGATGTCGACTTTCCAACGCAATTGAAAGCGCACCAATTGGAATCCTATAGCTCCAAAAAATCCATTCCGAGTGCAGGGAGGTCAGAATCCAACAGCATCAGCAGTCCTTTTTCAGCCTGAATCAGATTTTTGCTCAGCTCCCTCAATTTCAGCCAGAAATTACCTGAAATCAGAGAAAAACACACAAACTCATAGTAAAGTCGAGAAATGTTATTTTTATTTAAAAACTAATAAAAATATAATAAAAAGTGACTAAAACATATTAAACACTACCTAAAAACAATGCCAAAAAGCGTATAAATTATCCGCTCATCATAACACCAAACTTAAATTGTTGCTTGTCTCCAAGCAACTAAAAACAAAGTAGGATAAAAAGAAGAGAATATACAATGAATTCCAAAAACATCTATGAAGATCAGTCTTAATTAGATGAGCGGGGCTATTAGCTTTTTGCTTCTGAATAGTTTTGGCATCTCACTTTATCCTTCAAAGTTCAGAATGATTGGTATATATAGGAACTCAGAATTCAGATAGTCTTATTGATTCTCCTAGTTCAGTATGTTGATTCTTGAACGCAGCTACTTTTGAACTGGGTGAACCTTTTCAGATTGTGACTCAGCTTTGCTAAAGTCCCCAATTAGAGGTGTCCAGGGTTCTTAAGCACACTCTGTTTTTGCTTTGGACCTCAACTTTTGTAACAACCCCGATTTTCGAGAACGCAAAATCTTTTCTGAAAGTATCTCAATCCTCATTGTCATTATGTCATCTTTAAGTTAGAACCTTTTCCGAGACAAGCTCGATAACGCGGTCATGAAGAACCTGGTTTTTGAACCGTATCGGTTAGAAGTTTTGATTTGGTTTTTTGTAAATAGTCCCAGTTTGACGAACCGGACTCGATTTATGAGAGAAGAGAGATAATAGGATGATATTATCATTATATTAGTATTAGAAGCTTCTTGAATAATATTATAAGGTTACCTGGTCAGTTTTAGTTAAAAACAGAAAATCGATTTAACCGGGTTTACGGTTTACTGGTGCAGCTTAGCACCAACACTCTCTGATGAATTTAGCAATTCTAAGGCCTCATTATACATGTATTATTCTCATAATAAATATGTTACTAGTGTCATTTATTCTAGTAGCTCATAAAATAATTTTTAGAGATGTTTTTACGAGTGTTCTGATACACCTAGTTTTAGTAGTTGTACACCAGAGATATTTTAATATTATTTTAATCCACCTCCAAGCCAACCAATCACAACTCACCTTACACCCCCAAGACCTCCAAGGCTGTCTCATTTAATCATTTTGGCCGAAAATAACAAGAGAGAAAAGAGAGAAACTTTCATGAACACTTAATCTTCAAAGCTTGATTTCTTCTAAACTAAAACTCAAATCAAAACTTCGATTTCACCAAAATGATCCTCTCTTCTTCCTCTACATAACCATGTAACTTATCAAGGATGGAAATAAGGTGAGATGGCTGTCTCCCTTCCATTTCAATTCGGTTTTCAAGGAAAACCATGCAAAATATGTGTTTTCTTGATGTTCTTCCTTAGGAATCATGCTTAACTTGACTTGGGGGCCAAGAAACGTGAATTTCCAGCAAGTCTAAGGTGAGATATCTCTTCCTAACATACTGAGTGAGATTTGGTCAGTTGAGAGTTTTTGGATTTAAAGTTGTTCTTGATGTGATTTAGGAGGAAAAAGTGCTTAAGGACCACCTGAAAGTTTAACCGAATTAGGAGCAGCAAAACCAGGTAGGGTGTCACGAAATTAATCTTGATTATTTTTGTTTGAGTTGTGTGAATGTTGTATAAATTGTCTGTGCTAAAAATTGGTTGCATATATGATTGATTCTTGGTGAAAATTTGGTGAAATTTTGATGAAATTTGATGAAATTCAAGCTTTAAAGTTCATGTTCTTGGGCAGCTGGAAAAACGAAACCCTAAGCTTAAATTGAGGTTCAATTTGTGTTGAAATCATGTAGAAAAGATGGGGTTTTAGTGGCTGCTAATTTATTATGAATTATAGTAAAAATCGGTTGCTGAAAAGACTGAAAAATGGGTAAAAATAGAGAAGGAATCTGAAGAATTTATGAAGAACATGAAGAACACTTTGAGTGTGATGAAGAACAATGAAGAACACCTTTTTGATTCATAAAAGGGCAAGGAAGTAATTAATTTGGTGTTTGGGGGGTTATTTAGTAATTTCTAAAAGTTAGAGTGGTAAAAGTAGAAATATTAAAAGTTACGGGTGGTAAAAAGTGAATTTTAAAGGTTAAAAGTAAAAGTAAGTTAATTTTCGAAAATTTAATGATAAAATAATAAAAAAATAATAAAGTATTAAATAATAATATTTAATTAAAAATAATATTTTAATAAAAATAATAAAATAATGTGGAAAAGGCAGTTTTCTGTAAAAGCTTTAGAAAGACAACTTTAAGCGTAGAATTTCATAATTACCTTCATAAAACATCTAGGGAGTGGTAAAAACATATTAGTGAGGCAAAGATAAATAAAAGATAAAAAGTTGAAGAAAAGATAAAAATCGAAGAAAAAGTCTGTAAAGTTTTAATGACAGAAAAACAGACAGAGACTAGTGAATGAACTAGGGCAACATAGTTAGTCCTGGAATTGCGAATAGGGTTAGGTATTATAGGAAAAGTTAAACTGTTTCAGTATAGACTTAATGAACCTATACTTGGGACAGACTAACTATTCATACCGAAATTTACATAAGCTTTAAATACATACGTTAAACAGAGAAATCAGAGCAGAGTAAAGAAACACAGAGAATAGAGTAACCAGAGCAGAATAAAGGGATACAGAGAAAAGAGTAATTAGAGCAAAGTAAAAAGACAAAGAAAAAAGAGTAATGTGATAAAGAGAAATGGTTTGAATTAAGATGTTGTAAAAGTGAAAGATGTAAAGTTTGTACAGTATGATTGAACAGAGAAAGAAAGAGGTACTGCATAAGAATGTGAAAATGATGATGAATAATGAGAATGATTATGTGATGATTTGTTGCTTGAGGCAAACCAAGAGATATTTATTTGTTGCTTGAGGCAACCCAAGAGATGTGTTTATTCATTTGTTGCATTAAGGCAACTCCAGATATATTTGTATGATCATCTACTGCAGTGAGACAGTCAGATAGATAATGGTGTGATCACTGAGAACACTTTCCTACGGTACAGATCCATATTTTATTTCTGTAAGGCAGATGGGTTATTTCCTGCTATAGAAGTACCGTGACCACCTGTTCCATTTCTGTAGTGGCAGAGGGGTTATTTCCTGTATACAGAAGGTGTGTCGGCGTACATCCCTGCAGTAGCAGAAGTGTTATTTCCTGCGTGCAGTAGACCCTGTGGTGGCAGAGGGGTTATTTCCTGTACACAGGGGTATAGCCAATAGGAAAGCCTTATCCAGACAAAGGTTGCTGGATAACGTCGGGAGCGGGTTAGTAACCGACAGATGAGCTCATTACCTGCACTAGGGCTAGACATGCATCATACTTGGTTGCGCATTTCCTTTGTTATGTTTATGGTATGAATGTATGCTTTCCTTGTTTGTATTCCATTCTCTGCGCTTGTGATATTTTCTTGTATTCTTCTGTTTGTGTTCTGCTATCTGTTTTCTCTATCTTCTCTACTTATCTGTGTTTTCTAATTACTGCTTCCTTGTATTCTGCTAATAGTCTGCTAAACAACATAGTATTAATGAACGTAACTAATAACCCCGACAGTACTAAGAACTCCCCAGTTCTTACCCCTTCTCTCTCCATTCCCCCTTCAGATGGAAGTAAGAGTACCTTACCATAGTTTGCTAATGACCGTTCGCATGAAGAGGATTCTGCTCTAGATAGTCTTCTGAGTCTAGGGTGAATATCGTTCTCTGATTATATGTAAATACTGTGAGACCAGCCAACATCTGCACCCCTTCGTATGCGCACTTTAATCTAAATCCTGTGTACGAGATTCCTATTTTGTGGATACTTCATGAGGTACCAGAGAGACGTCTTGTGGAAAAGTCTGATCGTGCAGAGGAGTAGCAGATAATGTTCTATCTTTTGATGACGTTCCACCTGACTTGAGTTGTGAAGACTTAGAACGTACTTTTCCTCACTTTAGTAGTTTAGAGGGACTAGGTGAGTATAGAGTCTAGGCTAGCCTAGGTGCTAGCTTAGGGACCTCTTGAACAGGTCAGGACCTGGGATGTTGTATGTATGTATATGTATATAGTTATTATCTAGCTATACCTAGGGGTGTTCTAACTAAAGGTCTATACTCTAATAAAGGCTGGATAACTGAATGTTGCTAGCTACTTGTGATGTATTTATGTGTGGTTGCTTATAACTATTTTATCTGTTATCAGCTGTGAGTTGATTATGAATGATTCCGTCTATTGATCCAAATGTTTTCAAAAAAAAAAGTACTTCGCTAACTAACTACGCTTTTAACAACGAATCAGGCTCATATAATAAATAATAGATAATAATTAGGATGACAAATTGGTAGCACTCAGTTTCTGGTATGTCCTAGGCGTACTGAAAATTGGGTCATTACAATTTGGTATCAGAGCAATTCGTTTCCAGTAGAGCCTGGGGAGTGGACTGACTATGCTTCATTGCATACTCTGCTTGTGTGTTCACGCCATTAGGGTATCTTTAAGATACATTTGGCATGAATGTCTATGAGTGCTCATTTTGGGAATGTTCGTGCCTTACTTGAAATATTAAGACTGATCACTTTAATGTTGATTGTTTGGTGCGGATAGGACCTTAATGACTGCGAATAGACATAGTTTAATCGAGTTCCGAATGACGAATCGATGCGAGGCACAGCTATCCTCATAGCTGTTATGATCTCCATGGTTATGGTTATGTTATATTTGGATGCTGTAAGGAACGAACGCTTATTTTACTTGTGAGGAATCTGGACACATAGCTAGGATGTACCCAAGAAAGTTTTTTCGGAATCTAGTGTGAACCCAGCAACAAGGTTGAGTGTTTGCCATGACTGCTGATGATGCTATGCAATCAGACACCCTGATCCAAGGTCAGTGTATTGTCAAAGATCGATTTCTAACTGTACTGTATGACTCGGGTGCATCGCATTCCTTTGTTTCTTTAACTGTTGCTCGTGAGTTGGGACTAGATTTCTCTGAGTTGAACTTTGATCTGATTGTCCATATACCTGCATCCCAAAATGCTTTGACCAGTTTAGTGTGCCTGCAAGTACCATTCGCTATTAGGAACATGACTTTTATACATGATCTAATCTGTTTGCCTCTATGTAGTTTAGAAGTTATTTTAGGATTAGATTTTGTTATCTAAGTATCATGTTTTCCTTGACTATTTTAAAAGAACTGCTGTTATTCCATCTGATAGACTATGTACTAAACCATTTCTGTCCCACACCTTATATCTGAATTCTGTAAGAGTTACCTTAGGCGGGAGTGATTATGAGGGGTACGTTCTGTTAGTGGCTAGCTCGAATGACAGTGAACTAAGCTTAGAACGAATCCGAGTGGTGAAGGAATTTCCTGATGTTTTCCCGGACGACATACCTGAGTTTCCTCCTTAGTGAGAGATAGAATTCAGCATTAAACTAGTACCTGAAACCGGACCGATTTCCATAGCACCGTGCCAGATGTCACCACTGGAACTTGCAAAGCTAAAGAAGTAGTTGGATGTGAGCTACTTGGAAAGGAATTTATTCGTCCTAGTGCATCATCTTGGGGAGCTCCAGTATTGCTAGTAAAGAAGAAGGACGGTGGAATCAGACTTTGCGTAGATTACCGACAGCTAAATAAAGACACTATCAAGAACAAGTATCCACTTCAACGGATAGATGATTTGATGGATCAGTTGGAAGGTGCAACTGTGTTCTCGAAGATTGATTTGCGATCGAGCTATCACTAGATTCGAGTGAAAGAATCAGATATACCGAAGACTGTATTTAGAACTCGTTATGGTCACTATGAGTATACGGTTATGTCGTTTGGACTAACTAATGCTCCTACGATTTTCATGGATTACATGAATCGTATTTTCCATCCATACCTTGATCAGTTTGTAGTAGTTTTTATAGACGATATTCTCATCTATTCGAAGACAGAAAGAGTGCATGAAGAGCATCTAAGGACTGTATTGCAGACACTGAGGACTCGGAAGTTATATGATAAACTATCAAAGTGTAAATTCTGGACAGCGAAGGTGGATGGAGTTCCTGAAGGACTATGATTTTAAGTTAAGTTATCACCCAGGAAAAGCGAACGTGGTGGCAGACGCTTTAAGCAGGAAAAATTTGAATATCTCTTGGATGATGATAAAGGAAGAAAAGTTACTCGCAGAATTTGAGGACCTTAAGTTGGCTATGACTGAGACGTCAAGTGGAGTCCGTTTGGCCCAATTGCATATAACACCAGATTTTAAGATTAGGATTCAGCAAGCACAAGCACAGGATTCAGAAATGATGACGATGCTGAGACGGATGAAAGTAGAGGAACCAGAAGCTGTAAGACTAGATCGTAGTAGCATCTGGAGATATAAGAACAGAATTTGTGTGCCTAGCTCTGGAGATTTGCGACAAAGGATTCTTGCAGAAGCTCATCAAAGCATATTTTCTATGCATCCTAGAGTAACAAAGATGTATCAAGGATTTAAAACAAATGTTCTGGTAGCCGGGCTTGAAGAAAGAGGTAGCTGATTATGTCTCAAAATGTTTAACCTGCCAGAAGGTGAAGGTGGAACACCAGAAACCGTCAGGAACCCTGCAACCCTTGGAAATACCATAATGGAAATAGGAGCAGATCACTATGGATTTTGTCACAGGATTGCCAAGGACCTCAACAGGACACGATGCTATTTGGGTGATTGTGGACAGGTTAACAGAATCAACACATTTTCTTCCGATTCGAGTTGACTATACTTTAGAAAGGCTAGCACGAGTATATTTTCAAGAAAGCATAAGACTACATGGGATACCTTCGTAAATTGTCTCAAATCAAGTTTCGAGGTTTACTACTAGATTTTGGGGAGCTTTTCAGAAAGCGTTGGAAACAGAATTGCACACGAGTATAGCATACTATCCTCAGATAGACGGACAATCAGAGCAGACAATCTAGACGTTAGAAGACATGTTACGATATGTATGATAGACAACCAAAGCAGCTGGGATAAGTATTTGCTGTTGGTCGAATTTGTCTACAACAACAATTGCCAATAAAGTATCGGGATGGCACCATATGAAACTCTCTACGGAAGGAGATGTCAGACACCATTGTGTTGGAATGATGATGGGGAAGCTAGTGTCTTAGGTCCAAACTTAGTATAAGAAACTACTGAGAATATAAGGGAGATTCGTCGAAAGATCTAGACAGCACAAGGCCGACAAAAGAGCTATGCCGATAATAGACGTAGACCCTTAGAGTTTAATGAGGGAGATCATGTCTTTCTAGAAGTATCTTTGATTACTGGAATAGGTAGAGCCCTTAAGACTAAGAAGCTTAACCCACGATACATAGAACCTTTCCAAATACTTAAAAGAGTCGGTTTAGTAGCTTATCAAATAGCCCTTCCTCCTTATTTATCAAACCTTCATGATGTTTTTTTTTATGTCTCGCAACTTAAGAAATATGTTCCCGATGATAGTCATGTTTCACAACCAGAAACAGTACAGTTATAAAATGATTTGACATATCAAGCATCACCAGTTCAGATCGTAGAAAGAAGTGATAAGCAGCTAAGAGGCAAGACTGTTCGCTTAGTCAAAGTAGCATGGGAACCAAGAGGAGAAGAAGAGCACACTTGGGAATTGGAAGATAAGATGAGAGCTGATTACTCGCACCTATTCTCAGGTAACTGAAATTTTGAGGGCAAAATTTTCTTTTAGGAGGGTAGAATGTAACAATCCCGGTTTTCGAGAACGCGAAATCTTTTCTGAAAGTACGAATTTCTTCGGAAGATCAGTAAAGGAAAAACCTTTGATATACCATCAAGTATCTCAATCCTCATTGTCATTATGTCATCTTTAAGTTAGAACCTTTTCCGAGACAAGCTCGATAACGCGGTCATGAAGAACCTGGTTTTTGAACCGTATCGGTTAGAAGTTTTGATTTGGTTTTTTGTAAATAGTCCCAGTTTGACGAACCAGACTCGATTTATGAGAGAAGAGAGATAATAGGATGATATTATCATTATATTAGTATTAGAATCTTCTTGAATAATATTATAAGGTTACCTGGTCAGTTTTAGTTAAAAACAGAAAATCGGTTTAACCGGGTTTACAGTTTACTGGTGCAGCTTAGCACCAACACTCTCTGATGAATTTAGCAATGCTAAGGCCTCATTATACATGTACTATTCTCATAATAAATATGTTACTAGTGTCATTTATTCTAGTAGCTCAGAAAATAATTTTTAGAGATATTTTTACGAGTGTTCTGATATACCTAGTTTTAGTAGTTGTACACCAGAGATATTTTAATATTATTTTAATCCACCTCCAAGCCAACCAATCACAACTCACCTTACACCCCCAAGACCTCCAAGGCTGTCTCATTTAATCATTTTGGCCGAAAATAACAAGAGAGAAAAGAGAGAAACTTTCATGAACACTTAATCTTCAAAGCTTGATTTCTTCTGAACTAAAACTCAAATCAAAACTCCGATTTCACCAAAATGATCATCTCTTCTTCCTCTACATAACCATGTAACTTATCAAGGATGTAAATAAGGTGAGATGGCTGTCTCCCTCCCATTTCAATTCGGTTTTCAAGAAAAACCATGCAAAATATGTGTTTTCTTGATGTTCTTCCTTAGGAATCATGCTTAACTTGACTTGAGGGCCAAGAAACGTGAATTTCTAGCATGTCTAAGGTGAGATATCTCTTCCTAACATACTGAGTGAGATTTTGTCAGTTGAGAGTTTTTGGATTTAAAGTTGTTCTTGTTGTGATTTAGGAGGAAAAAGTGCTTAAGGACCACCTGAAAGTTTAACCGAATTAGGAGCAGCATAACCAGGTAGGGTGTCACGAAATTAATCTTGATTATTTGTGTTTGAGTTGTGTGAATGTTGTATAAATTGGCTGTGCTAAAAATTGGTTGCATATATGATTGATTCTTGGTGAAAATTTGGTGAAATTTTGATGAAATTTGATGAAATTCAAGCTTTAAAGTTCATGTTCTTAGGCAGCTGGAAAAACGAAAACCTAAGCTTAAATTGAGGTTCAATTTGTGTTGAAATCATGTAGAAAAGATGGAGTTTTAGTGGCTGCTATTTTATTATGAATTATAGTAAAAATCGGTTGCTGAAAAGACTGAAAAACGGGTAAAAATAGAGAAGGAATCTGAAGAATTTGTGAAGAACATGAAGAACACTTTGAGTGTGATGAAGAACAATGAAGAATACCTTTTTGATTCATAAAAGGGCAAGGAAGTAATTAATTCGGTGTTTGGGGGTTATTTAGTAATTTCTGAAAGTTAAGGTGGTAAAAGTAGAAATATTAAAAGTTATGGGTGGTAAAAAGTGAATTTTAAAGGTTAAAAGTAAAAGTAAGTTAATTTTCGATAATTTAATGATAAAATAATAAAATATTAAATAATAATATTTAATTAAAAATAATATTTTAATAAAAATAATAAAATAATGCGAAAAAGGCAGTTTTCTGTAAAAGCTTTAGAAAGACAACTTTAAGCGTAGAATTTCATAATTACCTTCATAAAATACTTAGGGAGTAGTAAAAACATATTAGTGAGGCAAAGATAAATAAAAGATAAAAGGTTGAAGAAAAGATGAAAATCGAAGAAAAAGTCTGTAAAGTTTTAATGACAGAAAAACAGACAGAGACTACTGAACGAACTAGGGCAACATAGTTAGTCCTGGAATTGCGAATAGGGTTAGGTATTATATGAAAAGTTAAACTGTTTCAGTATAGACTTAATGAACCTATACTTGGGACAGACTAACTATTCATACCGAAATTTACATAAGCTTTAAATACATACGTTAAACAGAGAAATCAGAGCAGAGTAAAGAAACACAGAGAATAGAGTAACCAGAGCAGAATAAAGGGATACAGAGAAAAGAGTAATTAGAGCAAAGTAAAAAGACAAAGAAAAAAGAGTAATGTGATAAAGAGAAATGGTTTGAATTAAGATGTTGTAAAAGTGAAAGATGTAAAGTTTGTACAGTATGATTGAACAGAGAAAGAAAGAGGTACTGCATAAGAATGTGAAAATGATGATGAATAATGAGAATGATTATGTGATGATTTGTTGCTTGAGGCAAACCAAGAGATATTTATTTGTTGCTTGAGGCAACCCAAGAGATGTGTTTATTCATTTGTTGCATTAAGGCAACTCCAGATATATTTGTATGATCATCTACTGCAGTGAGACAGTCAGATAGATAATGGTGTGATCACTGAGAACACTTTCCTACGGTACAGATCCATATTTTATTTCTGTAAGGCAGATGGGTTATTTCCTGCTATAGAAGTACCGTGACCACCTGTTCCATTTCTGTAGTGGCAGAGGGGTTATTTCCTGTATACAGAAGGTGTGTCGGCGTACATCCCTGCAGTGGCAGATGTGTTATTTCCTGCGTGCAGTGGACCCTGTGGTGACAGAGGGGTTATTTCCTGTACACAGGGGTATAGCCAATAGGAAAGCCTTATCCAGACAGATGTTGCTGGATAACGTCGGGAGCGGGTTAGTAACCGACAGATGAGCTCATTACCTACACTAGGGCTAGACATGTATCATACTTGGTTGCGCATTTCCTTTGTTATGTTTGTGGTATGAATGTATGCTTTCCTTGTTTTATTCCATTCTCTGCGCTTGTGATATTTTCTTGTATTCTTCTTTTTTGTGTTCTGCTATCTGTTTTCTCTATCTTCTCTACTTATCTGTGTTTTCTAATTACTGCTTCCTTGTATTCTGCTAATAGTCTGCTAAACAACATAGAATTAATGAACGTAACTAATAACCCCTACCCTACTAAGAACTCCCCAGTTCTTACCCCTTCTCTCTCCCTTCCCTCTTCAGATGGAAGTAAAAGTATCTTACCATAGTTCGCTGATGACCGTTCGCAAGAAGAGGATTCTGCTCTAGATAGTCTTCTGAGTCTAGGGTGAATATCGTTCTCTGATTATATGTAAATACTGTGAGACCAGCCAACATCTGCACCCCTTCGTATGCGCACTTTAACCTAAATCCTGTGTACGAGATTCCTATTTTGTGGATACTTCATGAGGTACCAGAGAGACGTCCTGTGGAAAAGTCTGATCGTGCAGAGGAGTAGCAGATGATGTTCTATCTTTTGATGACGTTCCACCTGACTTGAGTTGTGAAGACTTAGAACGTACTTTCCCTCGCTTTAGTAGTTTAGAGGGACTAGGTGAGTATAAAGTCTAGGCTAGCCTAGGTGCCAGCTTAGGGACCTCTTGAACAGGTCAGGACCTGGGATGTTGTATGTATGTATATGTATATAGTTATTATCTAGCTATACCTAGGGGTGTTCTAACTAAAGGTCTATACTCTAATAAAGGCTGGATAACTGAATGTTGCTAGCTACTTGTGATGTATTTATGTGTGGTTGCTTATAACTGTTTTATCTGTTATCAGCTGTGAGTTGATTATGAATGATTCCGTCTATTGATCCAAATGTTTTAAAAAAAAAAGTACTTCACTAACTAACTACACTTTTAACAACGAATCAGGCTCATATAATAAATAATAGATAATAATTAGGATGACAAATTGGTAGCACTCAGTTTCTGGTATGTCCTAGGCGTACTGAAAATTGGGTCGTTACAACTTTAACCGCTCAGTCTCAAGTTTTCACTTGACACCTTCACGCCACAAGCACATGGTTAGGGACAGCTTGGTTTAGCCGCTTAGGCCAGGATTTTATTCCTTTAGGCCCTCCTATCCACTGATGCTCAAAGCCTTGGATCTTTTTTATTACCCTTACCTTTTGGTTTTAAAGGCTATTGGTTTTTGCTCTTGCCTTTTGATTTAAAGAGCTTTTGGCTTTTTCTGCTTGCATTTTCTTTTTCTTGCTCTCTTTTTTTTCGCATTTTTTTCTGCAAGCTTTGTTCTTCACTACTTTTTCTTGCTTCAAGAATCATTTTTATGATTTTTCAGATTATCAAATAACATTTCTCCTTTTTCATCATTCTTTCAAGAGCCAACAATTTTAACATTCATAAACAACAAATTCAAAAGACATATGCACCATTCAAGCATTCATTCAGAAAACAAAAAGTATTGCCACCACATCAAAATAATTAAACTATTTTAAAATTCGAAATTTATGTACTTCTTTTTCTTTTTCAGAAAATATTTTTCATTTAAGAAAGGTGATGGATTCATAGGACATTCATATCTTTAAGACATAGACACTTAGATACTAGTGATCATGTAATAAGACCCAAACATAAATAAACATAAAGCATAGTAAATGAAAAACAGAGAAATAAGAACAAGGAGATTAAGGAACGGGTCCACCTTAGTGAGGGTGGCGTCTTGCTCTTCTTGAAGAACCAATGGTGCTCTTGAGCTCCTCTATGTATCTTCCTTGTTTTTGTTGCTCCTTCCTCATAGCTCTTTGATCTGCAGTCAAATGCTCTACCACTGAACTATGGACCCTTGAGATGAACCTCTCCATCTCTCATGACTCGGGGGTGGAAGTAACTGCCTTCCTTTTCCTCTTTCTAGAGGTTTCTCCGGCCTTAGGTGCCATAAATTGTTATGGAAAAACAAAAAGCAACGCTTTTTTCCACACCAAACTTAAAAGGTTTGCTCATCCTCGAGCAAAAGAAGATAGAAGGGAGTAGAAGGAGAAGTGGAGGAGAAGGAGGTGTGTGAATGGGTGGGTATGGGAGGGGCTCCATTGAGGCATGCAAAATGCCCTTAGTGTGCAATCCTGGCGTTTAACGCCAGACTGCTGCTTGTTTCTGGCGTTAAACGCCAGCTTTTCCCCTTTCTTGGCATTGAACGCCAACTTGGTGCTTGTTTCTGGCATTTAACGCCAGCTTGATGCTTCTTTCTGGCGTTAAACGCCAATCTGATGCTTCTTACTGGCGTTTAAACGCCAGTAAGCTCTTCCTCCAGGGTGAGCTGTTTTAATGTTGTTTTTGACTTTGCTTTGATTTTTGTGACTCCACATGATCATCATCCTAAAGAAAACATAAAATAAAAATGGAAAAGAGAAAATTAACATAGATAAGTAAAAGTTGGGTTGCCTCCCAATAAGCGCTTCTTTATTGTCAATAGCTTGACAGTGAGCTCTCATGGAGCCTCACAGATAATCAGAGCAAGGTTGGGGCCTCTCAACACCAAACTTAGAGTTTGGTTGTGGCCTCCCAACACCAAACTTAGAGTTTGAATGTGGGGGTTTTGTTTGACTCTGTATTGAGAGAAGCTTTTCATGCTTCTTTTCCATGGTTACAGAAGGAGAACCTTGTGTCTTATAGTTTGCAATGTCTGCAAACCACAGAGCTTCCTGAAAAGTAAAGAATTGCTCATCCGGAAAGGTTTCAGAGATCTCAGTAGGAGGGAGGGATGCTCCTGCTACTGGTTCTATCCGGGACAGGTGATCAGCTACTTGATTCTCTGTCTCTTTTCTGTCTCTTATTTCTATACCAAAACTCTTGCAGAAGCAACACCCATCTTATAAGCCTGGGCTTTGAATCCTGCTTTATGAGTAGATATTTAAGAGCAGCATGGTCAGTGTACACAATCACTTTTGATCCTACTAAGTATGATCTAAACTTGTCAATGGCATAAACCACTACAAGCAGCTCTTTTTCTGTGGTTGTGTAATTTTTCTGGGCATCATTTAAAACACGGCTAGCATAATAAATGACATGCAGAAGCTTGTTATGCCTCTGTCCCAATACTGCACCAATGGCATGGTCACTGGCATCACACATTAGTTCCAAAGGTAATGTCTAATCTAGTGCAGAAATAACTGGTGCTGTGACCAGCTTAGCTTTCAGGGTTTCAAACGCCTGCAGACACTCTGTGTCAAACACAAATGGTGTGTCAGCAGCTAGCAGATTGCTCAGAGGTTTTGCGATTTTTGAAAAATCCTTTATAAACCTCCTATGGAATCCTGCATGCCCCAGAAAGCTTCTGATTGCCTTAACATTAGTGGGTGGTGGTAATTTTTCAATTACCTCTACCTTAGCTTGATCCACCTCTATTCCCTTGTTCGAAATTTTATGCCCAAGGACAATTCCTTCAGTCACCATAAAGTGACATTTTTCCCAATTTAGAACCAGGTTAGTCTCTTCGCATCTTTTCAGAACAAGTGCTAAATGGTTAAGACAGGAGCTAAATGAGTCTCCAAATACTAAGAAGTCATCCATGAAGACTTCCAGAAATTTCTCTACCATATCAGAGAAGATAGAGAGCACGCACCTCTGAAAGGTTGCAGGTGCATTGCACAGACCAAAAGGCATTCTTCTGTATGCAAATACTCCAGATGGATATGTGAATACTGTTTTCTCTTGGTCCTGAGGATCTACTGCAATTTGGTTGTAACCTGAATAACCATCCAAAAAGCAGTAGTATTCATGACCTGCTAGTCTTTCTAGCATCTGGTCTATGAAAGGTAAAGGGAAGTGATCCTTCCTGGTGGCTATATTGAGCCTTCTGTAGTCAATACACATACGCCACCCTGTAACTGTTCTTGTAGGAACCAGTTCATTTTTTTCATTATGAACCACTATCATACCTCCCTTCTTAGGGACAACATGGACAGGAATCACCTAGGGGCTATTAGAAATAGGATAAATAATCCCAGCCTCTAGTAACTTAGTGACCTCTTTCTGCACCACCTCCTTCATGGCGGGATTTAGCCGCCTCTGTGGTTGAACCACTGGCTTAGCATCATCCTCCAATAGGATCTTGTGCATGCATCTGGTTGCGCTAATGCCCTTAAGATCACTTATGGACCACCCAAGAGCTGTCTTGTGTGTCCTTAGCACCTGAATTAGTGCTTTCTCTTCCTGTGGCTCTAAAGCAGAGCTTATGATTACAGGAAAAGTGTCACCTTCTCCCAGAAATGCATATTTCAAGGATGGTGGTAGTGGTTTGAGCTCGGGTTTAGGAGGTTTCTCCTCTTCCTAAGGAGTTTTCAGAGGTTCTTTTATTTCCTCTGGTTCCTCCAGATCAGGCTGAACATCTTTAAAAATGTCCTCTAGCTCTGATTCGAGACTCTCAGTCATATTGACCTCTTCCACCAGGGAGTCAATAATATCAATGCTCAGGCAGTCGTCTGATGTGTCTGGATGTTGCATAGCTTTGACAACATTCAACTTAAACTCATCCTCATTGACTCTCAGGGTTATCTCCCCTTTTTGGACGTCAATGAGGGTTCGTCCAGTTGCTAGGAATGGTCTTCCTAGAATGAGAGTTGCACTCTTGTGCTCCTCCATTTCTGGCACTACAAAGTCAGTAAGGAAGGCAAATGGCCCAACCTTGACAATCATGTCCTCAATTATGCCTGATGGGTATTTAATGGAGCCATCAGCAAGTTGAAGACAGATCCGGGTTGGTTTGACCTCTTCAGTCAAGCCAAGCTTTCTGATAGTGGATGCAGGGATTAGGTTGATACTTGTCCCAAGATCACATAAAGCTGTCTTGGTGCAATTACTCTCTAATATGCATGGTATCATAAAGCTCCCAGGATCTTTAAGCTTTTCTGGGAAGCTTTTCAGAATGACTGCACTGCATTCTTCAGTGAGGAGAACTCTTTCAGTTTCTCTCTAATCCTTCTTATGACTCAAAATATCTTTCATGAACTTGGCATAAGAGGGTATTTGCTCAAGTGCCTCTGCAAACGGAATCTTTATTTCAAGAGTCCTGAGATAGTCTGCAAAGCGAGTAAATTGCTTATCCTGCTCCTATTGGCGGAGTTTTTGAGGATAAGGCATCTTGGCTTTGTATTCCTCAACCTTGGTTGCTGTAGGTTTATTTCCTACAGAAGTGGTTAGAGAAGCCTTTTTAGAGGGGTTGTTATCAGCACTTGTGTGTGTCTGATCCCTCACTGGCGTTTGAATGCCAGGGTTGGAAGCTTGATGGGCGTTGGACGCCAACTTCCTACCTGTTTCTGGCATTTGAACGCCAGAACTGAGCTTCTATTGGGCGTTTGACGCCAGCTCCTTGGCTGTTCCTGGCGTTTGAATGCCAGAACTGCGCGTGGGTTGGGCGTTTAACGCCAACCTTGCATCCTTTTCTGGCGTTTGAACCCCAGAGTTGTTCCTCTCTGGGCCCTTACTGTCCTCAGAGGGATTTTGAATAATATTTTGCTCATCCTCTGTCAGTTGTTCTTTTCTTGGCTTCCTGCTGCTCTGAAGTGAGGTATTTAATGTTTTCCTACTTCTTAATTGAACTGCTCTGCACTCTTCTGTTATCTGCTTTGATAACTGCTGTTTTGTTTGATTCAATTGTGCCTCCATATTTTTATTAGCATTTTTAGTGTCTTGTAGCATCTCCTTGAATTCTGCTAGCTATTTTGTTAGAAAGCACAATTGTTGATTGATTTCAGCAACTTGTTCTGGAGGACCAAGTTCAGTAGACACTGCTTTGGCTTCTTCTTTTATGGAAAACTCACTACTTAGGTACAGATGCTGATTTCTGGCAACTGTATCAATGAGCTCTTGAGCTTCTTCAATTGTCTTTCTCATGTGCATAGATCCACCAGCTGAGTGGTCCAAAGACATCTGAGCTTTCTCTATAAGCCCATAATAGAAGATGTCTAACTGCACCCATTCTGAAAACATTTCAGAGGGGCATTTTCTTAGCATCTCTCTGTATCTCTCCCAGGAATCATAAAAAGATTCATTATCTCCTTGTTTAAATCCTTGGATGTTCAGCCTTAGCTGTGTCATCCGTTTTGGAGGGAAATATTGATTCAGGAATTTTTCTGACAGCTGTTTCTATGTCCTTATGCTAGCCTTAGGTTGGTAATTTAACTACCTCTTAGCTTGGTCTTTTACAGCAAATGGAAATAGTAATAATCTGTAGACATCCTGATCTACTTCCTTATCATGTACTGTGTCAGCAATTTGTAAAAACTGTACCAGAAACTCTGTAGGTTCTTCCTGTGGAAGATTGGAATACTGGCAACTTTACTGCACCATGATAATGAGCTGAGGATTCAACTCAAAACTACTGACTCCGATGGAGGGTATACAGATACTACTCCCATATGAAACAGTAGTGGGGTTAACATATGACCCCAGAGTCCTTCTGTACTGTTCATTTCCGCTTAGGTCCATGATGGAGAAAGGGAGATGTTGTGAATTGCAAATAAAATAATTTTTTTTATTTTTATTTTATTTTATTTTATTTTTGAAAACCAAAATTAAAATAAAATAAAATAAAATAAAATAAAATAAATGAAAAATTGATTATGATTTCGAAAATTTGAAGAAAAATAAATAAAAGAAAATTGAAAACTAAATTAATTAATAAAAAAGATTTGAAAAAGATGTGGGTTAGGATTTTCGAAAGAAAAAATTGAAGAGAGATAAATTGGTTAGGAAGTTTTGAAAAAGATATGTCTTAAAATTAAAGATACTTGTAAGAAAATAAAATAAAAAAAAGAAAAGAAAATATATGAAAAAGATTTGATTTTAAGATTTGAGATTAGAAAAGATAATATAAGCTAGGTAAGAGAAGATAAGGAATTTAAATTAAAAAGTTTTGAAATTTAAATTTTAAATTTGAAAATTAATTTTGAAATTTGAAATTTGAAAATTGAATTTTGAATTTTTGAAAAAATCAACAATATAAGATAAGGATTTGAAAAAGATTTAAATTTTGAAAAGATTTTGAAAATTGAAATTTGAAAATTAAATTTTGAATTTTAATTTTGAAATGTGGATTTTGAAATTTGAATTTTGAATTTTGGAAGTTGAAATTTGAAATTTGAAATAAGATAAGATAAGATTTTGAAAAAGATATGATTTTTTTTTAAAAAAGATTTGAATTTTGAAATTTTAAAACTAAGATAAGATAAAATAAAAAAATTTAAAATAAAATCTGAATTTTTAAAAGGAAAATTCGAAAAATCAATTAAAATAAAGGAAAAAGATATTTTTGAATTCAATGAGGAAAGAGAAAAACAATAAAAAGACACAAGACTTAAAATTTTTAGATCTAATGCTCCTTATTTTCGAAAATTTGGAGGAAAAATACCAAGGAACACCAAACTTAAAAATTTTAAGATCAAAAGACAAGAAAGACTCAAGAACACCTTGAAGATTCACAAGAACACGAAGAACAAAAAGTCAAAGACTCAAAGGACTCAAGAACATAAAAAAAAGAACACCAAACTTAAAATTTTAGAAAACCAAAAATAAATTTTCGAAAATTAAATAAGAACTAACAAGAAAACACCAAACTTAAAACTTGACACAAGATTTAATTAAAGAAAAATTATTTTTGAAAAAGTTTTAAAAGGAAGATACCTAATCACCAAGAACATAAGCACAACGCTCTAGCCAATTGAGCTATAAATTGAAAGTGTTTTAATAAAGGTATTTAATATATAAAATATTTTAAAAAAAAATTTTTTGGATACTAATAATTCGAAAATGCACAAGAAAAACAAGAAAAATCACAAAACAAGGAAAACTAAAGATCAAACAAGGGAAATAAACAAGAACAACTTGAAGATTAAGAAAGAACAATGAACACTAATTCGAAAAATTAAAAGAAAATAAAAACATGCAATTGACACCAAATTTTAAAATATGAAACTAAACTCAAACAGAAAAACTTAATTATCAGTTTATAAAATTTTTGAAAAAAATATTAAAAAGAGAAAATAAGGATTTTTAAAAAAAAAATCAACCAAAAACAATATTAGAAGACTCTAAACCAAAAAGAAAAATTTTTCCTAATCTAAGCAACAAAATAAACCGTCAGTTGTCCAAACTCAAACAATCCCCGGTAACAGCGCCAAAAACTTGGTGCACGAATTGTGAATCACACTTTTCACAACTCGTACCACTAACCAGCAAGTGCACTGGGTCGTCCAAGTAATACCTTACGTGAGTAAGGGTCGAATCCCACGGAGATTGTTGGCTTGAAGCAATCTATGGTTATCTTGTAATTCTTAGTCAGGATATCAATTATAATTATCAGTTTGGATTGCAAAAAATAAAAGAGCATGAATTAAATACATGTTATGCAGTAATGGAGAATATGTTGGAGTTTTGGAGATGCTTTGTCTTCTGAATCTCTGCTTTCTCCCTGTCTTCTTCTTCACGCACGCAAGGTTCCTCCTATGGCAAGCTGTGTGTTGGTGGATCACCGTTGTCAATGGCTACCATCCGTCCTCTCAGTGAAAATGGTCCAGGTGCGCTGTCACCGCATGGCTAATCATCTGTCGGTTCTCACTCATGCTGGAATAGGATCCATTGATCCTTTTGCGTCTGTCAGTATGCCCAACCCTTGTGAGTTTGAAGCTCGTCACAGTCATTCAATCCTTGAATCCTACTCGGAATACCACAGACAAGGTTTAGACTTTCCAGATTCTCAAGAATGCTGCCAATGGATTCTAGCTTATACCACGAAGATTCTGATTAAGGAATCCAAGAGATACTCATTCAATCGAAGGTAGAACGGAGGTGGTTGTCAGGCACGCGTTCATAGGTTGAGAATGGTGATGAGTGTCACGGATCATCACATCCATCATATTGAAGTGCGAATGAACATCTTAGATAGAAACATGCGTGTTTGAATAGAAAACAAAAATAATTGCATTAATTCATCAGGACACAGCAGAGCTCCTCACCCCCAACAATGGAGTTTAGAGACTCATGCCATCAAAGAGTACAAAGTTTAGATCTAAAAATATCATGAGGTGCAAAATAAATCTCTAAAAGTTGTTTAAATACTAAACTAGTAACCTAGGTTTACAGAAAATGAGTAAACTAAGATAGATAGTGCAGAAATCTACTTCTGGGGCCCACTTGGTGTGTGCTGGGGCTGAGACTTGAGCTTTACACATGCCTAGGCTGTTTCTATAGTTAAACGCCAGGTTGTAACCTGTTTCTGGCATTTAACTCCAACTTGTAACCTGTTTCTGGCATTTAACGCCAGAATGCAACATGGAACTGGCGTTGAATGACAGTTTACATCGTCTATCCTTGAGCAAAGTATGGACTATTATATATTGCTGGAAAGCCCTGGATGTCTACTTTCAAACGAAATTGAGAGCGCGCCAATTGGAATCCTGTAGCTCTAAAAAGTCTATTCCAAGTGCAGGGAGGTCAAAATCTAACAACATCAGTAGTCCTTTTTCAGCCTGAATCAGATTTTTACTCAGCTCCCTCAATTTCAGCCAGAAATTACCTGAAATCACAGAAAAACACACAAACTCATAGTAAAGTCCAGAAATGTGATTTTTATTTAAAAACTGATAAAAATATAATAAAAAGTGACTAAAACATATTAAAAACTACCTAAAAACAATGCCAAAAAGCGTATAAATTATCCGCTCATCAATGTTAAACTAACATCTCATCGATAATCAGCAGCAAGAGATAGTAACCAAGATTAATAATCCAACACTTGTTATGAAAAACAAAAATTAAATGAGAGTTTAACTAACTAAACAACAGATTATCTAAAAGGACTGGTTATAAATGGTGTTTGGTAGTGTTGGATGAGGGGTGGGAGAAGGGAAAAGGAAAGAAGAAGGAAGGAAATGGAAAGAAGATGAGAAAAGAAGTGTGTGAGACAAGGCAATCCACGCGTACGCGTATGTAATGCATGCACGTGGATTGAGGTGAAATGGACGCGACGCGTACACGTGCGTTACGCGTACGCATGCATGGCAAACCAGAGAGGGGACGCGTACACGTAAAGCACACGTACGCGTGGGTGATTTTGTGCCTCAGGCACAATGTTCACGCAGTGTAGGCGCAACTCTCTGGAATTTGGCTTGGAGGTGAAATTTTTCAATCCACACATACGCGTGAGTGACGCGTGCGCGTGGATGGTAAAAAATGCTTGGGTCACGCGTACACGTGGGTTGGTGCTCTATTTTTCAAAATTTTTCTATGTTTTTGTACCAAACCAAGCATTCCAAACCTCCAAATAGCTACCAAAACACCATCAAACCTTATTTAACATACTAAACTACCAAATAAACTCAACAAACTAATCAAAACATGAAATTAACTAAGTACCAATATTTACAAAAGAGAAAATAAAAAGATTTTACCATGGTGGGGTGTCTCCCACCTAGCACTTTTGTTTATTGTCCTTAAGTTGGACTCATGGGGAGCTCCTCTCTAGGTGGCTTGTGCTTAAATTCTTCTTGGAACTCCCACAAACGCTTGGTTCTCCATTGTGTCCCAAGATTTCTCATGAGTTGTACCAAGTCTTGATGGAGTTCTTCACAATCTTGGAGCTCCCAAAGTCGATCCTCTTCTTGTAATCCGGGATCCCACACTTTATTTTCACACCTGTCTTGAAGTTGATCATTATTAATCCATCCGGGTGGCAAGCAAGATGAATTCTCCATGAAGTGCCCAACAATCCTCCTAGACCCATCTAGTTGAGCACTATTCCAACCTTTATATTTCATGTTTGATGTATCAACCATAATGAGCCTTGATTTGCAACGCCAACCACGAAACATCTTTCTTTTACGCTTCATCCCGCAAAGCATCCTAAGTTGACCATCCGTTTCAAGCAAGCCATACTCAAGTGGAACAATAAAGCTAATAGAGATGAATTTTACCCACTCAAGTGAAGGAGTAGATGACAACCTAGGTGAAGAGGCTTCCAAGGATCTTGACAAAGCGTATCCAACTCCCGTCCTTCTTCTTCTAAGGACTTCTACCTCTTCACAAGATTCCTCAAATGTAATCCTTTGTTCGACAATTTTATCTAAGCCTTTTTCCCTTACTCAAATCATAATTGGGAGGATGAGAGAGGTTTACCTCCACCACACTTTCAATTTCACCGGGAGAAGGTTCTTTAAGTTCAAAGGATTCTTCACCACTAAGCCTTGATGCTTGATCTTCATTGCCAAGGGAACTCAACTCTTGCTCTATCCCGTCCAATTCTTCATAAGGGATATGCCTTGGGGGTTGTCCACATTCCTCCTTAGCATCAAATTCAATCTTCTTGGAGGGGTTTTCTTCAACTCTATGTTCCCATGGACGTTCCGCATCTCCTAAGTCTTCAACCACTTCTTCCTTTTCTTCAACAATCATAGCTTCCTCCAATTGTTCCAACACAAAGCAACTTCCCTCATTTTCCACCAGAGTTTCCAATCTCTCCTTCATGCTATGCTCTTCCTTGGACTCTTCACATGTAGCCATGGGAGTGCTTTGGGTTCCCAAGCATTGGGATGCTAACCAGTTTACCACCTCGTCCAAGGCGGCCATGAATTATTGTACATCCCTTTTCATCTCCTCTTGTCCTTGAAGAAGAACAGCAAGGATGTCATCTATTGGAGGTTGGGGTGGATGAGAGGGCTCATTGTCTTGGGGGAAGGGTTCATAGTAGGAAGGTGATTTATCATAATAAGGATGTGGTGGTTCTATATTCTCCATTTGTTCTACTTGTTGCCCAACACACTCCAATCCATTGTTTGCAAGTTGAGATTCTACAATCCCCTTCATACTCCCCTCTTCGGTTGCTCATCCGCAATCATCCGTGGACATGTGGTATGAACCCCATGCATCTAACTTTTGATGGACGATTGCTTGAAGTCGATCCATTGTTTCCTTGAGGCGATCCTTTGATTCTTGTTCTAAATTGCTAACATAAGTAGGATCATATTGCTCTTGGATTGATGGACATGGATACTCTTCCATGGAGGGTTATGGTGGAGTAGAATTCATCTTGTGGTTGAAAATTTATGTACATTGGAGGTGGCTCATCTTGGTCATGGTATGGAGGAGGTAGTTCTTGGAAATATTGAGGTTGGAATGGTGGTGGTTCTATATGTGGCTCATATGGCTCGAAAGGTGGTTGGTATGGTGTATATGGGTTAGGGTCATATGGAGGTATTTGGTAGAAAGGGGCTTGTGAGTATGGTTGAGGGCTATATTGAAGATATGGCTCATAGGCATATGGTGGTAGTTCTTGAAAGTCACAAGGGGATTCACCATAGCCATTTGATTGATATACATCATGGAATGGCTCTTGTTCATAGTGTATTGGTGGGGGTTGTTGCCATGAAGATTGATCATATGCATATGGCTCCTTCTACCTTTGATTGTCCCATCCTTGACACACATCCTCATTGAAGCTTCCATTTCCTACAACATAGTTAGAACTAAATTCATAGCCAAAGTGAGAATTCATAATGAAAAGAGAAAATAGAAATAAAAGCTAATAAGAAATAATGAAACAAAGTCCCAAAGCTAGCAAAAACTAACAAGCAATCCAAAAATCAAGCTATTCACAATATTCACATATATACAATAACCAATAACATAACACCATTGCAATTTCCCAGCAACGGCGCCATTTTGATGATTGGAAAATTGATGGTATAGAATTTCACAAATGAAATCTCGTTGCAAGTATAGTTTCTAAACCAACAATAATCCTTTCATACAAAAATTTGGTTGTCACAAGTAACAAACCCCTATAAAAATAACCGAAGTATTCAAACCTCGGGTCATTCTCCCTAGGAATTGCAATAAAGTGTTCTTGTTATTGGTTATGAAGTATGTTTGGGGTTTTTGAGGTAATAGACAAGAAATATAAATGGCAAAGGAAATAAACTAACAACTAGAAAAGCTCTTGGCAAGGAATGAGAATTAGAAGTCCTATCCTCATTATCCTCCTCAATTGTGACAATAATTGTCCATTGCTCCCACTTAGTTAACCTTTAACTATGAAGGAAAGTCAAGTAGATGAATTAACTTGATTTCACAAGTCCTAGCCTAATCATGATGAAAGACTAGCTTTAGTGGCATTCAAGTTAATTAGCAACTTCTAATTATCAATCAACAAAGGAGTTTGATAACTCAAGAGTCACCAATTACTCTACCTAGGCCAAGAGGAACAAAATCTAACTCAACTAAAAGAGGCATTTCAACAAACACATAGAAGGCAATAAAGGTAAACAACAGGAATTGCAAGAATTAAAGAGAGATCTAACTACAAAGGTAATAGATCCATAATAGAAAATCAAAGCAACATAAAAAGACATGGAAATCATAAATTGCATTGAAAGAGAAATAGAGATCTACATAAGAATTTATAAAGCAAAAGGAAAATTGAAGCAAGAGAAGAAGAAGATCTAGATCTAAGAAATTAACCTAAACTTAATCCTAATTCTAGAGAGAATAGAGAGCTTCTCTCTCTAGAAACTAACTTTCCCTCCAAAAATAAATTAAACTAAACTAATGTGATGTAATGTGTAATAATGTGTGATCCCCTTTGACCTGTGCATGTAAATAGGCTCAAAAAGTGAGTTGGATTTGGGCTTGGGTAGCCCAAAATTTGCCCCCAGCATTTTGCCTTTAAGTGAGTCACGTGCGAGCACCGACGCATGCGCGTGGGTCACGCGTACGCGTCGCTTGACAAATTGCTATCCATGCGTATGCGTCATGTGTGCCTACGCGTCGCCTTGCGACATCACTTTCCACGCGTGCACGTCGATCTTAGGATCCCAAATCCTTGTTTCTTCATGAGTTCTCCACTTGCATGCTTTTCCTTTCCACCCCTTTGATCCATTCCTAGCCTTTCCAATCTGAATTTAATAACAAACATATCAAGGCATCTAGTGGAATCAAAGGTGAATCAAAATTAGCAATTAAGCGCATAAAAAGCATGTTTTCACACTTAAGCACAAATTAGGAGACAATCATGAAACCATGCTATTTCCTTGAATAAATGTGGGTAAAAGGTCATAAAATCTCCTAAATTAAGTACAAGATAAACCCTAGAAATGGGGTTTATCAAAAGTCAGAATCGATATTCTCTGTATTTGATTTTGTTGCTTTGACATTTGAACTTGGAGGGGAGTTTCTAGATTTGATTGATTTTTGAGTTGTAACATGTTCATGCCCCAATCCCTGTAAATTTGTATACAAAAAGAGGTAAGAAGTGACATAGGTATGAATAGTTAATTAAAAGTTCAATGAAATAATTGGGAATTACCTCAGCCAAATTTGAGGTGGCAGAAGGTGCTTTTGAAGTCTTAATTTTCTTTTTGCACTGATTTAACGCTCCACTGCCACAAACACACAGGTAGAGTTTTAATGAAAATAAATAAAGTAAAAATTTTATACTGATAAAAAAATTTGTTGTTTGATTTTGCTATACCTCCAATCCCAAGCTCCTTGAATTGAGGTTGCTATGTTCGGGTTTTAAGTTCCTTCAATTGAGTTGATTGTTTGACCATTTTTTCATTGAGGGTGGTGGAATTAGAAATGTATGATTGAGGGTGGTGGCAATGGGGTGGCGAGAGGTTTAGACATTAAGGAGGAGGAAGAAGAAGAGGGGGAGGAGTAAAACGACATCGTTTAAGTGCAAACAGCAAAATATTGTTGTTTAATTGTGTCACATCATCTTTCCGGTGACGAAAATAGACGGAGGGATTAACTTGAGTCACACCTTAAAGTTTCAGGATATAATTTGGATCAATTGAAAATTAGAGGACTAAATTGAGTCAGAAATCAGATTTCAGAGACTATTTTGAATATTAACTCTACTAGACTGATCTAGTTGAACTTAATTACCAAAATAATTTATTTTTTTCTTTCTTTTTCTTCATTTAAATTTTTTATTATCAATTTTAAGTTATTAAACTGATTTAATTAAATTTAAAAATAACTTAATTAAGTAACATTTCCATATTTTTTTACAAAACAATTAAAAGCCCTAAACTGCCCTAAACTGCATTAATCTTTTATTAAACTTAACACTGGGGTAATTTTGTCTCCTTATTTATTTATTTATTTATTTATTTGAATATTTTTGGTTTGATTTTTTTTTTTTTTTTTTTATTGAAATTATAAAAGTAAACATAATATATCAATGCACATGAGTTTTTTTTTTTTTTTGGCCTTACATGAGTAGGCACCTAAAATTCCCATATTTTGTCAATAGAACACTGTATACTTTCATCAACCCAAGTTCCCACAATTCCCCATACTTAATTGATACACAATCTCTAACTTAAGCTAACCAAAGATTCAATTGGTGTACTTAATTGTTTTTCCGCTTAAGGCTAGTGATGTGGTAAAATATAGAATAAACGGGGATTAAAAGGCTCAAGGTGACAAACAAAGGTGATTGAAAGGGTAGGCTATTTGGGATAAGTGAGCTAATAACAAATGATGGCCTCAATCATATGCAAGTATGTAAATACACTAAACAATGGACATATAGAATGGAACAAAATATAGATTGCAATCATAGAGAAGAGAACACACAAGAATAAAATATTATGGTTAAATAGTGTAACCATGAAATTCAGCTCAAATCTCACGGGTTGTGTGTTCTTAGCAATAATTTATGTTCCAAATTATAGTCTTCAACAAGTTTAACACAGATTTTCAATTTAGATTAGTGAAATATTATAAAACAGGGTCTTGAAAAGAAACTTATCATTCCAACCAAGTAATGATAGAAGAAAATGCACAAAATCAACAAACATGCAATCAAACATGCAAATGCAACAACTAACAAATTAACATTGGTGTTTGAAAAAGGAAGTAACTAACCCACAGAAGTCAGTATCAACCTCCCCACACTTAAAGATTGCACCGTCCTCGGTGAATGCTAAGATGTGCAAGTGGACGGGTTGATCCAACTGAGGCTTTTTCTCCAAAGATTGTGCAGATGGACTTGTCTGTTGCCCCATGTAAAAGTTTTCTGTTTCCCTTCCTGGTGGCCATTGATGCACGGAAACTTGTCCTTTAACAAATCTCCCTCGGCAAGTATACCGAATTGTCGTCAAGTAAAAACTCACAATAGAGTGAGGTCGAATTCCACAGGGATTGATTGGTCAAGCAACTTTAATTGGAAGAATGCTCTAGTTGAGCTAAGCAGAAATTGGGTTGAGATTGCAGGAAATTAAATGGAGGGAAAGTAAATTACAGAAAATAAATGACGAAAGGTAAATTGCAAAATCTTAAATGGGGAAGGGGGTTTAGCATGAAAGTAAATATCAGAAAGTAAAGAGAATGGGTAAGATCATAAATGGGGAGTTCATTGGGCTTAGGAGATGTTGCATTCTCCGGATCAAGTTCATTTTCATCTCTTCCTCAATCAATGCATTCATTGATCTCCTTGGCAATCTTAAGTGATTGAATTCCAATTACTTGGTAATTCAATCTCTCAAATCAGATCAATAGCCAATTCCTTGGTCTAATTGTTCATGAGAAGAGATGAAGTGTGGTCACTAATTATACCACATGTATTTCTAAATCAAAGTATTGGGAGAATTATATGTCACCATATCCGCCCAAACCCCAATTTGGTCCAACATGAGAAAGCAATTCTAGCATGATCTCTTCATTCCTCTTCCAAGGTTCAGAAGAGATCCAAGTATGAATAGCTTCTTTTCCAAGATAACTACTCAATTGGATGAAGATTGAAAGCTTTCTAGTAAAATCAAGAGAAAAGAGAGAAGAAGGATAATGAAAACTATTATTGATCCATCAAATTACAACAGAGCTCCCTAACCCAATGAAAGGGGTTTAGTTGTTCATAGCTGTAGGAATGAAAAGCATAGATGGAGAGTACATTCTGAGAATTAAACTAAAAGTTGCAGAGAAAGTAAAATACAGAGAGTAATTCTAATAATGCCAAAAGCTCCTCTTTCTAGTTCAAAGTTCTCCCTATTTATACTATTCTTTTGATCTTCTAGTTGGCTCTTCAAGTCTTGGATATGGGCCTTTGGATCTTGAGTTGAAGTAGTTATCTTCTTCAGTGGGCTTAGCTTTACTTGCAGAGAGAAAGTGTGAAGTAGGCAGGGATTCTAGCTTAGGACGTTAGTGGCGTTAACGTTAAGTGAAAGTGTGGGTTCGAGAATGTTAGTGACAATCACCTTTTTCACTAACGTTCCTAACCCAAGGATGCTCCACGTTAACTTCAACGTTAGTGGCATCAACGTGACCACTAACGTTGCCTCTTGGTCCTTCGCACACGTTATTGGGACTTACATTTTCCAATAACGTTGAGAATCCTCCTTTCTCCCTACGTTAGAGTTCACGTTAGTGTGGCTAATGTGACCTTTAACGTAGGCTTGCCACATCTTCGAGAACGTTAGTGAAACTTACCTTTGTCACTAACGTTCCAAAATGTCCCTACTTCCCACGTTAGAGTTCACGTTAACTAGGTATTGCTAGCCATCTTCAACGTGGTATTGCTAGCCATCTTCAACGTTAGTGACAAAGGTGAGTGTCACTAACGTTGGCTCATCATCCCTTTTACTCACGTTAGCTTCCACGTTAATGTAGTTAACGTGGGAGTTAACGTGGCTCATAGTGGCTTATCCCAATGTTTGTGACAAAGGTGAGTGTCACTAACGTTGGCGATTCTTTGCTCCCTCCACGTTAGAGTCCACGTTAACTGAGTTAACGTGGCAACTAACGTGGCTCAAAGTGGCTTAGCTCAACATTAGTGACAAAGGTGAGTGTCACTAACGTTGGTCATTCTTTTGTTTCCCCACGTTAGAGTCCATGTTAACTGAGTTAACGTGGCTCTTAACGTGGCCAATATGAGCTTAGTCCAACGTTAGTGACAAAGGTGAGTGTCACTAACGTTGGCTTCATTTTCTTCTTCCACATTAACTACCACGTTAATGTAGTTAACGTGGCAATTAACGTGGGCTATGATGGCTTCGAGGACGTTATTGGCGATTACTTTTCTCATTAACGTTGCAAGCTAGCTCCCCTTCCACGTTAGAGGTCACGTTAGTTAGACTAACGTGGCTGCTAACGTGGTTCTTCCTTGCTTCCGTTGTCCTGAAATCAAGCAATAAAGTGCATCAAAGTTCTAGTCCAAGTTATGAGACATGCATCATCCAATTTGTCATTCAATTCATGCATAATTCTCATGAATTCATATAAAAATCATAATATTAGCTTGAATCAAGATGTAAGTGAAATTCTACCCAAAACTTGCTTATTTCCTAAAAAAGTGCATGAAACTACCCTAAAACCATAAAGAAAAGGTCAGTGAAACTGGCCAAAATGCCCTGGCATCAGCCATCCTGAAAGAAGAGGAAAAGAAGGAAAGTAACCCAGAAATAAAGATAAAAAAACAAATAAAATATGAGTGAGTTAATGCCAAACAATTAGAGTCTCAATTACATGGTAGCTACAACATACAAGTGAGAAAACAGTAGAAGCAAATGGCATATCAATAGTGCAAAAATGGCAACAATGGGGAACAAATAGTAGGTGATGCAAGATAGTATAAGTGCATATCAATGCAAATGGAATACAAGTATCCTAAAAGGTTGGCATAGATTTAAAGAATATTACCCAATTAGAATAAAACAAGTCATGAAGCACCAAAATAATTCAAGAAAAGATGCAACCGTTGAATAAGAACATTTAACACCAACATTAAAATAATAACTTAGAAAAGAAAATAAAAATATGCACAAAATTAAAATGCAATGAACGAAAGTATGGAAATAAATTAAGTAAAATAGAATGAAAGTGAAGAAGAATGAGAAGTTAAAGAGATAAAGAAGAAGAAAGTAAGAATGGAGGAAAAAAGAAGGAGAGAAGATAGAAGAAAAGAGAAAGAAATAAAAAAACGGGATGCGACGCATACGCGTGCATCACGCGTACGCGTGAAAACTGAGTTGGCCATTTGACGCGTAAGCGTCGCCCACGCGTACGCGTGGGTGGTCTGAAAGCGAAATGACGTGCACACGTCAAGGACGCGTACGCGTGGGGTGATTTTGTGCTTCTACTCCAGTTCCAGCACGACGGCAGCACAACTCTCGAGTCAAACACCCATTTACGCCGATTGCCATATCCACGCGTGCGCGTCAGGGACGCGTACACGTGGTTTGCTAATGTTGCAAGTAATCCGCACGCGTGATGTACGCGTACGCGTGGGTCGAATTGCGCCTCTAGCACACGAGCAGCACGGTTCCATCACAACTTTCTGTTCGTTGGATGGAATAGCAAAATTTGGAATCGACGCCCACGCGTGGCCTACGCGCAAGCGTGGGTTGCCCCTTTTTTTTTATGCAGAACGCAAAATGCAGCCTGCAGATGAATATACGGAAATTATGAATGAACACTAATAAAAATAAAATAGAATAAAACTAAGAATAAAATTGAAAGATCATACCATGGTGGGTTGTCTCCCACCTAGCACTTTTAGTTAAAGTCTTTAAGTTGGACATTTGGTGAGCTCCTTATCATGGTGGCTTGTGCTTGAACTCGTCTTGAAACTTCTACCAATGCTTGGACTTCCAATAAGCTCTATCAAGATCAAGTAAATTCCCCAAGCTTTGATGGAGTTCTTCACAAGCTTTGAGCTCCCAAAATTGATCTTCATATAATCCCGGATCCCAAATCTTTTTTCTATACCCGCTCTAAGTGGGTCATCATTGGTCCAACCGGGTTACAGACAGTCTAAATTCTCTATGCAATACCAAACTCTTCTCTTAGATCCAACCAAATGTTCACTAGTCTCACCCTTGCATCTAGCTCTTGAAGTATTGGTGCGGAAATTCTAACCATAAACTAACCGGAAAGTGCACCGGGTCGTACCAAGTAATACCTCAGGTGAGTGAGGGTCGATCCCACGAGGATTGAAGGACTAAGCAACAATGGTTGATTAATTTACTTAGTTAGGCAAACAAAAAATAGTGTTGAGAGTTCAAAGACATTAAACAATATAAAGAATATTAAAGGAAGGCAAATAAATACGTTGGGAATAAAGTATGGAGAAACAGTTAAGGCTTCAGAGTTATCTATTTTCTGGATTGACTTTTCTTATTAACTAATTTTAATCATGTAAGATTTAATTCATGGCAACTATATTTGACTAGACCCTAATTCCTTAGACCTTTTGAGTCTCCTCTAACTTTCATCAATAGCCAATTCCTTGGTCAATTAATTCCAATTAGGGGGTGAAGTTCAATTCTAGTTATATGCCACAGAAATCCTAACTACCCAAATATAAAAGGATTATATGTCACGTATCCCATTAAATTCAGATAAACTAGAAATTTAGGAGAAGTTGTTTTCAAGCTGTTGTTCAAGTAAAGAGCTTTTCCAAGTTATACAAGAACTCAATTAGAAAGAGGGTCATACTTTCGTTCCACCCAAATTCATAAAATAAAGAACGAAAACAATTCTTAAATATAAATCAAAACATGAATTAAAATAGAAAATAATATTATCAATCCATACAATAGATAGAGCTCTTAACCTTAATAATGGAGGTTTAGTTGCTCATGGTAAAAAGAAAATAAGAATTCTGATAAAATGTATTTTGGTAGTTTGGAATGGAATAATGTTGTGTTGGAACCCCCTGTTGGAATCCCCTTTTATATCTAATCCTAATTAATTTAAAATCTATCTTCTAAAACTAAAATAACATCTTTTCCTATTTTTAAATAAAATAAAGTTTTAAATCAGAATTAATTAAAGCAATCAACATGTCTTCAATTGATGGATGGGGACCACTTGCTTCGTAGGGTCCACGCCTAACTTAGAGTGGGCATAACCATTCTTGTGTGAATCTCCCTTGAGTCTCTGCTATCCCCTGGCTCTAGTCTGTGTTTCTGGGCCGAAAACTGGGTTGAAACTCGGCCTGAAATCGCCCCCAATGTTTTCTACATTTTCTGCATGTCGCGCATGTCATGCATTCGCGTCAGTCACGCATACTAATGAGCGGATAATTTATACGCTTTTTGGCATTGTTTTTAGTATGTTTTTAGTATATTTTTATTAGTTTTTATTGTATTCTTATTAGTTTTTATTTAAAATTCACTCTTCTGGACTTTACTATGAGTTTGTATGTTTTTCTGTGATTTCAGGTAATTTCTGGCTGAAATTGAGGGACCTGAGCAAAAATCTGATTCAGAGGCTGAAAAATGACTGCAGATGCTGTTGGATTCTGACCTTCCTGCACTCAAAGTAAATTTCCTGGAGCTACAGAAGCCCAATTGGTGCAATCTTAATTGCGTTAAAAAGTAGACATTCTGGGCTTTCCAGCAATATATAATAGTCTATACTTTGCCCGAGATTTGATGGCCCAAATCGGCATTCCAAGTCAGCTCAAGAATTCTGGCGTTTAACTCCAAAACTGGCACAAAAGCTGGAGTTAAATGCCCAAACTGGCACAAAAGCTGGCATTTAACTCCAAAAAAAGTCTCTACACATGGAAGCTTCAATGCTCAGCCTAAGCACACACCAAGTGGGCCCAGAAGAAGATTTCTGCATTAATTACTGATTTCTGTAAACCCTAGGCTACTAGTTCTCTATAAATAGGACCTTTTGCTATTGTATTTTCATACTTTTCATCTTTGACAAGTCTTATGCTATCTTAGACACGTTTGAAGGCTGGCCATTCGGCCATGCCTAGACCTTGTTCTTATGTATTTTCAACGGTGGAGTTTCTACACACCATAGATTAAGGTGTGGAGCTCTGCTGTTCTTCATGAATTAATACAAAGTACTATTGTTTTTCTATTCAACTCAAGTCTATTTCTTCTCCAAGATATTCATTCGTTCTTCAACTTGATGAATGTGATGATCCGTGACACTCATCATCATTCTCACCTATGAACATGTGCCTGACAAACACCTCTGTTCTACTAACAATGGCTTGAATGCATATCTCTTAGACTTCTAATCTAAGATTGGAACCTTAGTGGTATAGGCTAGAATTATTGGCGGCCATTCCTGAGATCCGGAACGTCTAAACCTTGTCTGTGGTATTTTGAGTAGGATCTGGGAAGGGATGACTGTGACGAGCTTCAAACTCACGATTGTGGGGCGTGTGACAGACGCAAAAGGATCAATGGATCCTATTCCGACATGATCGAGAACCGACAGATGATTAGCCGTGCGGTGACAGCGCATTTGGAACATTTTCACTGAGAGGACGAGAAGTAGCCATTGACAACGGTGATGCCCAACATAAAGCTTGCCATGGAAAGGAGTATGAATGATTGGAAGAAGGCAATAGGAAAGCAGAGGTTCAGGGGGAACAAAGCATCTTCATACGCTTATCTGAAATTCCAACCAAAGAATTACATAAGTATCTCTATCTTTATTTTATCTTTTACTTATATTTTAATTATCAATTCTCCATCACCATCTGAATTCGCCTGATTGAGATCTACAAAGTGACCATAGCTTGCTTCAAGCCGACAATCTCCGTGGGATCGACCCTTACTCACGTAAGGTATTACTTTGACGACCTAGTGCACTTGCTGGTTAGTTGTGCGGAATTGTGACAAAGTGTGATTCACGTTTAAGAGCTCCAAGTCCTTTGGCACCATTGTTGATGATCACAATTTCGCATACCACATACGCGTCGATGGTCTTTTCCGTGTGTCACGCGTACGCGTCAGGTACGCGCATGCGTCGCTGAGCAACTTCGCTTTTCACACGTACGCATCAGGCACGCGCACGCGTCGCTCCTCTCTGGTCAGCTCCTTGGTTTCTTCTCTTTCTCTACAGAAACTCCATCAAATCCATCCGAATGCTACCTAAAATAAATAAAATTGCACAAGACTCAAAGTAGCATCCATAGTGGCTAAAAGATAATTAATTATTGATTAAACTTAACAATTTAAATGCAATTTCACTAGGAAAAGATAGGAAAGATGCTCACGCATCACAACACCAAACTTGAATTGTTACTTGTCCTCAAGCAACCAAAATAATATAGGTTTAGAATGTGAATTTGCATGAGAATGAGAGTTCGATTAAGCTCATGTCTCTTCTTATAGTGGGGTTTACAACTGCAATCTTGAATAGTTTTGGCATCTCACTCTCTTTTGAATCAGAAGAATGTTACCGTCATTTGGAATTAGAATCTGGATAATATTATGAATTCTCTGATCTTTTGTAACTCAATTTAACCCTTGAACACAGCCATTTTTTTTTCTTTGGTGCTTTGCACCTTGAGCCTAGCCGTGACTTTAAATGTTTTGTCTCAAGTTTTATTTGACACAGAAACACCACAAGCACTTAACTGGGGAACTCTTTTGAAGTTCTGATTTTTCTTTCAGCTACTCCCAAACAGTGGTGCTCAAAGCCTTTGGCATACTCTGTTAATTTCAATTGATCTCGACTCTAAATATTTTGTCTCAAGGATTACATGACACAAGAACACCACAAGCATGTGACTATGGAAACAACTCTTTGAGTTTTTAATCATGTCTGACCTCCCTAGTCATTGATGCTCAAAGCCTCGGACCTTGCTTTTATATTTTTTTTTTCAATGCTGTTTCTTTTGCTTCAAGGATTAAATTTTTGTTTATTTCAGAGAAATCATAATAATTCTCTAAATCCCTGTTCCTTGTACCTTAACATTCTTTGATTCAAATTTAAATATGCACTATTCATGTCATGCATTCAGAATCACAGAAAATACCACCGCATTTAAGTGAATAAGACTACTCTTCAATATAAACTCAATTTCTCATGCAATATATCACTTATTTTTCTTTTTTTTTAGATTCAAGTTCAGTGAGCGGTACATGAGACATATAACAGAATGAAACTAATTCTAAGAACTGAAAGTACTAATGATCATGCAGGCAATCAAAACAACAGAAAACAGAAAACAACAAAATAAGAACGAAGGAGAAATAGAATGAAAGGAACTCAACCACCTTAGTAATGCTGGTGGCCATCTCATTCCTCCATGAAGAACATTCATCTTCCTTTGGTGCTATTAAAATAAGCAGAAAAGCCATAAGCGAAGCGACAATACCAAACTTAAAGGTTTGCTTGTCCTCAAGCAAAGAAGCACTGAAAATAAAGAAAAACAACTATTATGATGAAAGAAGAAGAAAAGAATAAAAGAACAAGAGAGAATTAGGATTGGGGGTGGATGATTTGAAATCAGGTGCTGAGGGGTTTAAGTTGGGCATCGCATGCGACGCATACGCATAAGGCACGCGTACGCGTCGATCGCGTTAATTTCAGATGACGCGTATGCGTCAGGGACGCGTACGCGTGGACTTGGTTTTGTGCGAATCGCGTGAATGCGGCTGTACGCACGCACAACGCTCTGCTCGCGTGGTATGGGAATCAAAATTTTCAGATGACGCGTGCGCGTCATGCACGCGCACGCGTGGATAGCCATTTAGGGAAAGGACGCGCACACGTCAGGGACGCGTACACGTGTTCAACTTTGTGCCTCTAGCACACTTCCAGCCCCAAGCAATCACAACTCTCTGCCCAAACACTCATTGACGCCATTTTTCAGGGTCACGCGTACGCGTCAGGGGCGCGAACGCATGGGTGGCCATTTGCGCAAACGACGCAAACGCGTTAGGGACGCGTACGCGTGATGCAGCTTATGCGCCCAGCACAGTTCCAGCTCCACTCCTGCTCAACTCTCTGTCCAAATTTATTTTTTCACGTGCACACATATGACGCGTACGCGTCAGTGACGCTTGCACGTCGTGTGCTCATTTTTTTTTTCGCCTAAAGTGTTCGGTTCCTGTTATAAAATAGCTGCATGATCAGAAAAACAGTAAAAACTCAATAAAAATCAAATAAATACAAAAAACTACTACTACGAAAAATAACTAAGGATTCGAAATTATCGGGTTGCCTCCCGACAAGCGTTTCTTTAACGTCACTAGCTTGATGGTTAGTTCTGCTATGTCAGCATATGAGCGGACCTCTGGCGATCGATCTCGCCTGCAAGATAGTGCTTCAACCTCTGGCCATTCACTGTAAATTTCCTTTCAGAAATCTCTTCCTGTATTTTCACAAAACCATATGGTGAAGCTCTTGTAACCACAAACGGTCCTGACCACTGGGATTTCAGCTTCCCAAAAAAGAGTTTGAGCCTTGAATTATACAGAAGTACTCTTTGTTCTGGCTCAAAGACTCTGATGGCAATCTTCTTGTCATTCAGTAACTTGGTTCTCTCCTTATAGATCTTGGCATTCTCATAAGCTGAATATCTGAATTCATCAACCTCATTCAACTGAAGCATTCGCTTGATTCCTGCAGCTTCTGAATCAAGATTCAAATATCAGATTGCCCAGTAAGCTTTATGCTCCAGCTCAACTGGCAAGTGACAGGCTTTGCCATAGACCAATTGATAAGGGAACATGCCAGGGGACATGCCAATAGGAGTCTTGTAAGCTGTCCGGTATGCCTAGAGAGCATCATCAAGCTTCCTAGACCAGTCCTTTCTTGAAACACTGACGGTCTTCTCTAAAATCCTCTTAAGTTCCCTGTTGGAAACTTCAACCTGTCCACTTTTCTGAGGGTGATAGGGGGTTACCACTTTATGACGGACTCCATATCTCTACAGAAGAGAGTCCAGCTGTCTGTTACAAAAGTGACTTCTGCCATCACTAATGAGTGTCCTTGGGACACCAAACCGGCTAAAGATATATCTCTGAAGAAAACTCATCACCACCTTGGCATCATTGGTGGGTAGAGCCACAGCTTCTACCCACTTGGACATATAATCAACTGCCACTAGAATCTAGTTGTTTGAATGTGAGGGTAGGAAAGGTCCCATGAAATCAATACCCACACATCAAACAACTCAACCTCAAGAATACCCTGTTGTGGCATTTCATGGTTGGCAGGGAGATTTGTGGCTTTTTCACATCTGTCACAGTGCTTCACAAATGCTCTTGAGTCTCTAAAGAGAGTTGGCCAGTAAAACCGGCTCTAAAGGACCTTTGTAGCTGTCCTTTCACCACCAAAGTGGCCTCCATACTCAAAACCATGACAGTGCCAAAGAATCTACTGTTTTTCTTCATCTGGGACACATCTCCGGATGATACCATCTGAACACCTTTTAAAAAGGTATGTTTCCTCCCAAATGTAGTACTTTGCATCAGTCAATAACTTCTTCACTTGTTGCCTACTGTACTCCCTTAGAATAAAATTCATGGCCTTATAATTTGCAATGACTGCAAACCATGGAGCCTGCTGAATGAGGAATAATTGCTCATCTGAAAATGTCTCAGTCACAGCTGTGGGTGGTTGTACTCCTGCTTTAGGCTCAATTATGGAGAGATGGTCAGCTACTTGATTCTCTGACCCTTTCCTGTCTTTTATCTCAGTATCAAACTCCTGATGGAGCAACACCCATCTGATTAATCTTGGTTTAAAGTCCTGTTTGGTTAGAAGGTACTTCAAAGCAGCATGATAAGAATAAATAATAACCTTAGAACCAAGTAAATAGGACCTAAACTTATCAACAACATACACAATAGCTAATAATTCCTTTTTTGTAGTTGTGTAATTCTTTTGGGCATCATTTAGCACACGACTGGTATAGTAAATGACATGTACAAGCTTACCATGCCTCTGTCCTAAAACAGCTCCTATAGCAAAATCACTAGCATCACACATTAATTCAAATGGTAAATCCCAGTCAGGGGGAGCTATAATAAGAGCAGAGGTAAGGCTTGCTTTCAGAGTTTCAAAAGTATGCAGACAATCAGAATCAAAGACAAAAGGAACATCAGTAACCAACAGGTTGCTTAATGGTTTAGCAATTTTAGAAAAGTCCTTTATAAATCTTCTATAAAATCCTGCATGACCCAAGAAACTCCTGACTGCCTTAACATTTGTTGGTGGTGGTAATTTTTCAATTACCTCCACCTTTGCTCTATCAACTTCAATTCCCTTACTTGAAATCCGGTATCCAAGAACAATACCTTCTGTAACCATAAAATGGCATTTTTTCCAATTTAAAACAAAGTTTAATTCTTGACACCGTTTCAAGACTAGAGATAAATGCTTAAGGCATGATTCAAAAGAATTACTAAAAATAGAAAAGTCATCCATAAATACCTCAATGAACTTTTCAACCATGTCAGAAAAAATTGAAAGCATACACCTTTGAAAAGTTGCTGGAGCATTGCAAAGTCCAAAAGGCATTCTTCTGTAGGCAAATACTCTAAAGGGGCATGTGAATGCTATCTTCTCTTGATCTTGAGGGTCTACTGCAATTTGATTATATCCAGAATATCCACCTAGAAAATAGTAGAAAGCATGACCAGCTAACCTCTCAAGCATCTGATCAATGAAAGACAGGGGGAAGTGATCCTTCCTCGTAGCAGTGTTGAGCCTCCTGTAGTCTATATACATTCTCCGTCCTGTAATTGTTCTGGTAGGAATAAGCTCATTCCCTTCATTCTTGATCACTGTTATCCCTCCTTTCTTGGGAACTACCTGCACAGGACTTACCCAAGGACTGTAAGAAATAGGGTAAATAATACCTGCTTCCCATAGTTTCATTACCTCTTTTTGGACCACCTCTTTCATAGTTGGATTGAGTTTCCTTTGTGGTTGCACAACTGGTTTAGCATCATCTTCAAGGAGGATCTTGTGCATACATTTGGTTGGACTAATCCCCTTCAAGTCACTAATGGTCCACCCAAGAGCTGTTTTATGGCTCCTGAGCACTGAAATAAGTGCCTCTTCCTCTTTAGGCTTCAGGGAAGAGCTAATAATTACTGAATAGGAATTATTTTCACCCCAGAACACATATTTCAGAGAAGGAGGTAAAGGTTTGAGCTCAAGCTTGGGGGCTTCCTCCTCTACTTTAGGCATGTGAACCATAGCCTTCTGGAGTGGTGAATCATCAACTTCAACTAACTCATATTCAGAAATAGGATCCATAATGTCATCAAGTACCTCAGCTTCCAGTACTTCTTAAACAAGTAGTTCAACAACATCAATTCTCATACACCCATCAGAATCATTAGGGTGCTTGAGAGCTTCAAAAACATTTAGGACCACCTTTTCTTCATTGACCCTCAGGGTTAATTCACCCTTTTGCACATCAATCAGAGCTCTACCTGTAGCTAAAAAAGGTCTACCAAGAATAATAGAGGATTTCACATTCTCTTCCATGTCTAATATAACAAAATCAGCAGGAAAAATAAAGGGTCCTACTTTCACAAGTAAATCCTCAACAACACCCACAGGTAATTTAATAGAAAAATCAGCAAGTTGAAGAGAAATACGAGTGGGTTTTACCTCCTCAATTTGAAGCTTTTTCATCTCTGAAAGTGGCATGAGATTGATGCTAGCTCCAAGATCACATAAAGCTCTCTGAATGGTGACATCTCCAATGCTGCACGGAATCACAAAACTCCCTGGATCTTGCATTTTCTCAGGAAGTTTATGTTGAGTAATAACACTGCATTCCTTGGTTAACACCACTATTTCCTGCTCCTTCCAATTCCTTTAGTTAGTCAATAATTCTTTCATAAATTTAGCATAAAGGAGCATTTGCTCAAGAGCCTCTACAAAAGGAATGTTGATCTGTAGCTTCTTGAAGACATCTAAACATTTAGAGAACTGCTTTTCCTTAGAAGCCTTCTGAAGTCTCTGAGGATATGGCATTTTTGGCTTGTATTCAGGAGCCTTTGGCAATGTAAGATACGTGTCAAGAGAGTCAGGAAACGGGTTGTCTGCACGCTTTGGACGAACGTGCTCCACTTCTTCCTTCTTCTCCTCTAGAGCTTTCTTTTCAACTAGATCTTCATTGGCCCTTGTCTCAGAGCCAGCTGTTTTACCACTTCTCAATTGAATAACCTTGCAATCTTCACTTGGGTTCACCACTGTATCACCTGAAAATGTACTTGCAGACTTCTCAGGTATTTGGTTGTTCAGTTGGCCCAATTACACCTCTAAGTTTCTAATAGAGGCTCTGGTTTCCTGAATAAAACTCCTCATCATCTCCCAGTTAGAATCTTCTTGGGATTTAGAGTTTACCTGTTGAGATGGTTGGTGCTGCTGAGACTGAAATTGGCGGTTATTGTGATTGTTCTGTTGGAAGCCGCCTTGAGAATTATTGTTGAAGTTTTGATGTCTCTGAGATTGGTCCCTCTACCCAAAATTTGAGTGATTTCTCCACCCCTGATTGTATGTCTTAGAATATGGATCATTGTTGGGATTTCTAGGACCAATCCCCATATAATTGACCTGTTCAGAAGAACATTTAGCATAGTCATAATTATCATTTTGCACAAAATTACCTGTCATGTCATAAGAGACCTCTTGAGATGAGTTTTGGGTGTTGATAGCTGAGACTTGCATGCCACCCATTTGTTGAGTAAGTAGACTTATTTGCTGAGACATAACCTTATTCTGAGCAAGAAGAGTATTAAGAGCTTCTACTTCCATAACACCCTTCTTCTGAGGAGCCTCAGAGTTCACAGGATTCCTGTTAGATGAGTATAAATATTGGTTACTAGCAACCAATTCAATCAGCTCAATAGTCTCCTCCGGTGTCTTCTTCTTGTGCAATGAACCACCTGCATAATTATCTAAGCATATCTTGGACATTTCACCCAAGCCTTTATAAAAGATGTCTAGTTGGGTCCATTTAGAGAACATGTCCGTAGGGCATTGCCTAATCAGTAGCTTGTACCTCTCCCAAGCTTCATAAAGAGTGTCACCATCCCTCTGCCTGAAGGTCTGAACCTCCACTCTAAGCTTAGTCAGCTTCTTTGGTGGGAAAAATTTAGTAAGAAACTTAATAACAACCTTGTCCCAAGTATTCAAACTCTCGTTGGGCTGGAAATCTAGCCATAGCTTTGCTCCATCCCTCAGAGCAAATGGGAAGAGCATGAGTTTGTACACCTTTGGGTTCACTCCATTTGTCTTCACAGTATCACAAATCTGCAGAAAGTTAGAAATAAATTGATTTGGGTCTTCGTGGGGAAGACCATGATACTGGCAATTTTGTTGCACCAGGGTGACCAATTGTGGCTTCAACTCAAAGTTGTTCGCAGTTATAGGAGGCACCACAATGCTTTTACCATAAAGATCTGCAGTAGGAGCGGAGTAAGAGCCAAGCACTCTCCTTTGTTCTTCATTCCCATTCGGATTTGCCACATTGGCATTAACAGCATTATTGTCATCCATAGTGGATTCTGCAGTCTTGCAGAGTCTTGCTTGTTGTAAACGTCGCCTACAAGTCCTTTCAGGTTCTGGATCAAAGTCTAACAGAGGTTCCTTGTCTCTGTTCCTGCGCATAAACAAACAAAAGATAAGAAATTATGGGAATCTCTACGTCAGAGTGAAGAAAAGTCCCAGTGAGGTATCTTGTGTAAAATAATAAAATAAAAATACTAAATAAAATAAATAAATAAATTTCGAAAATGATAACTGAAATTAGACAGAAATTTTTGAAAATTAACAGGAAAAATAAATAAGAAAATTAAAATAAAATTAACTAGGTGACACCAAACTTAATTTCAGAAATTAAAGAAAAATATTAGTGCTATTTATAAAAAATTTTCGAAAATACTAAGCAAAAAAAATAAAAATTAAAAAAATTAACAACTAAAATGCCTAATATAAGCAATCAAACAACTGATAGTTGGTAATCGCTATCAATCCCCGGCAACTGCGCCAAAAACTTAGTGCGAAAATTCTAACCACAAACTAACCGGCAAGTACACCGGGTCGTACCAAGTAATACCTCAGGTGAGTGAGGGTCGATCCCATGAGGATTGAAGGACTAAGCAATAATGGTTTATTAATTTACTTAGTTAGGCAAACAGAAAATAGTGTTGAGAGTTCAAAGACATTAAACAATATAAAGAATATTAAAGGAAGGCAAATAAATACGTTGGGAATAAAGTATGGAGAAACAGTTAAGGCTTCAGAGTTATCTATTTTTTGGATTGACTTTTCTTATTAACTAATTTTAATCATGTAAGATTTAATTCATGGCAACTATATTTGACTAGACCCTAATTCCTTAGAACTTTCTAGTCTCCTCTAACTTTCATCAATAGACAATTCCTTGGTCAATTAATTCCAATTAGGGGGTGAAGTTCAATTCTAGTTATATGACACAGAAATTCTAATTACCCAAATATAAAAGGATTATATGTCACGTATCCCGTTAAGTTCAGATAAACTAGAAATTTAGGAGAAGTTGTTTTCAAGATGTTGTTCAAGTAAAGAGCTTTTCCAAGTTATACAAGAACTCAATTAGAAAGAGGGTCATACTTCCGTTCCACCCAAATTCATAAAATAAAGAACAAAAACAATTCTTAAATATTAATCAAAACATGAATTAAAATAGAAAATAATATTATCAATCCATACAATAGATAGAGCTCCTAACCTTAATAGTGGAGGTTTAGTTGCTCATGGTAAAAAGAAAATAAGGATTCTGATAAAATGTATTTTGGTAGTTTGGAATGGAATAATGTTGTGTTGGAACCCCCCTGTTGGAATCCCTTTTTATATCTAATCCTAATTAATTTAAAATCTATCTTCTAAAACTAAAATAATATCTTTTCCTATTTTTAAATAAAATAAAGTTTTAAATCAGAATTAATTAAAGCAATCAACATGTCTTCAATTGATGGATGGGGACCACTTGCTTCGTAGGGTCCACGCCTAACTTGGAGTGGGCATAACCATTCTTGTGTGAATCTCCCTTGAGTCTCTGCTATCCCCTGGCTCTAGTCTGTGTTTGTGAGCCAAAAACTGGGTCGAAACTCGGCCTGAAATTGCCCCCAATATTTTCTGCATTT